>NW_027328794.1:728306-1092459 GCF_048564905.1 Vicugna pacos
CTTCAAACCGGCACTAGGAAACAGAATGAGAAACCAGAGTAAGGGTTTCTCCTGCAACCCGTTCCCTTTGTGCTGGATGAACGAACGTCTCTACACATGCTCAGTTCTGAGAGATAAGTGTGTGTGAAAGCCGTCCTTCACCTAGCTTGAAGGGAACACAAAGTTTCTTTTCAGTTGCCAAGTCCACTCCATACATATATATGGGGAGGTACAAGCTCCAACTCGGTTTTACAGTGAAAACGGTAGGCACTTCAAACCGGCACTAGGAAACAGACTGAGAAACCAGAGTAAGGGTTTCTCCTGCAACCCGTTCCCTTTGTGCTGGATGAACGAACGTCTCTCCACATGCTCAGTTCTGAGAGATGTGTGTGTGTGAAAGCCGTCCTTCACCTAGCTTGAAGGGAACACAAAGTTTCTTTTCACTTGCCAACTCCACTCCATACATATATATGGGGAGGTACAAGCTCCAACTCGGTTTTACAGTGAAAACGGCAGGCACTTCAAACCGGCACTAGGAAACAGACTGAGAAACCAGAGAAAGGGTTTCTCCTGCAAACCGTTCCCTTTGTGCTGGATGAACGAACGTCTCTCCACATGCTCAGTTCTGAGAGATAAGTGTGTGTGAAAGCCGTCCTTCACCTAGCTTGAAGGGAACACAAAGTTTCTTTTCAGTTGCCAAGTCCACTCCATACATATATATGGGGAG
Source organism: Vicugna pacos (assembly GCF_048564905.1). Lineage (NCBI taxonomy): Eukaryota > Metazoa > Chordata > Mammalia > Artiodactyla > Camelidae > Vicugna > Vicugna pacos. Next base: position 729,013 of record NW_027328794.1, read on the forward strand.
GTACAAGCTCCAACTCCGTTTTACAGTGAAAACGGCAGGCACTTCAAACCGGCACTAGGAAACAGACTGAGAAACCAGAGTAAGGGTTTCTCCTGCAACCCGTTCCCTTTGTGCTGGATGAACGAACGTCTCTCCACATGCTCAGTTCTGAGAGATGTGTGTGTGTGAAAGCCGTCCTTCACCTAGCTTGAAGGGAACACAAAGTTTCTTTTCACTTGCCAACTCCACTCCATACATATATATGGGGAGGTACAAGCTCCAACTCGGTTTTACAGTGAAAACGGCAGGCACTTCAAACCGGCACTAGGAAACAGACTGAGAAACCAGAGTAAGGGTTTCTCCTGCAACCCGTTCCCTTTGTGCTGGATGAACGAACGTCTCTCCACATGCTCAGTTCTGAGAGATAAGTGTGTGTGAAAGCCGTCCTTCACCTAGCTTGAAGGGAACACAAAGTTTCTTTTCAGTTGCCAACTCCACTCCATACATATATATAGGGAGATACAAGCTCCAACTCGGTTTTACAGTGAAAACGGCAGGCACTTCAAACCGGCACTAGGAAACAGACTGAGAAACCAGAGTAAGGGTTTCTCCTGCAACCCGTTCCCTTTGTGCTGGATGAACGAACGTCTCTCCACATGCTCAGTTCTGAGAGATGTGTGTGTGTGAAAGCCGTCCTTCACCTAGCTTGAAGGGAACACAAAGTTTCTGTTCAGTTGCCAACTCCACTCCATACATATATATGGGGAGGTACAAGCTCCAACTCGGTTTTACAGTGAAAACGGCAGGCACTTCAAACCGGCACTAGGAAACATACTGAGAAACCAGAGTAAGGGTTTCTCCTGCAACCCGTTCCCTTTGTGCTGGATGAACGAACGTCTGTCCACATGCTCAGTTCTGAGAGATAAGTGTGTGTGAAAGCCGTCCTTCACCTAGCTTGAAGGGAACACAAAGTTTCTTTTCACTTGCCAACTCCACTCCATACATATATATGGGGAGGTACAAGCTCCAACTCGGTTTTACAGTGAAAACGGCAGGCACTTCAAACCGGCACTAGGAAACAGACTGAGAAACCAGAGTAAGGGTTTCTCCTGCAACCCATTCCCTTTGTGCTAGATGAACGAACGTCTCTCCACATGCTCAGTTCTGAGAGATAAGTGTGTGTGAAAGCCGTCCTTCACCTAGCTTGAAGGGAACACAAAGTTTCTTTTCACTTGCCAACTCCACTCCATACATATATATGGGGAGGTACAAGCTCCAACTCGGTTTTACAGTGAAAACGGCAGGCACTTCAAACCGGCACTAGGAAACAGACTGAGAATCCAGAGAAAGGGTTTCTCCTGCAAACCGTTCCCTTTGTGCTGGATGAAAGAACGTCTCTCCACACGCTCAGTTCTGAGAGATGTGTGTGTGTGAAAGCCGTCCTTCACCTAGCTTGAAGGGAACACAAAGTTTCTTTTCACTTGCCACCTCCACTCCATACATATATATGGGGAGGTACAAGCTCCAACTCGGTTTTACAGTGAAAACGGCAGGCACATCAAAACGGCACTAGGAAACAGACTGAGAAACCAGAGTAAGGGTTTCTCCTGCAACCCGTTCCCTTTGTGCTGGATGAACGAACGTTTCTACACATGCTCAGTTCTGAGAGATAAGTGTGTGTGAAAGCCGTCCTTCACCTAGCTTGAAGGGAACACAAAGTTTCTTTTCACTTGCCAACTCCACTCCATACATATATATGGGGAGGTACAAGCTCCAACTCGGTTTTACAGTGAAAACGGCAGGCACTTCAAACCGGCACTAGGAAACAGACTGAGAAACCAGAGTAAGGGTTTCTCCTGCAACCCGTTCCCTTTGTGCTGGATGAACGAACGTCTCTCCACATGCTCAGTTCTGAGAGATGTGTGTGTGTGAAAGCCGTCCTTCACCTAGCTTGAAGGGAACACAAAGTTTCTGTTCAGTTGCCAACTCCACTTCATACATATATATGGGGTGGTACAAGCTCCAACTCGGTTTTACAGTGAAAACGGCAGGCACTTCAAACCGGCACTAGGAAACAGACTGAGAAACCAGAGTAAGGGTTTCTCCTGCAACCCGTTCCCTTTGTGCTGGATGAACGAACGTCTGTCCACATGCTCAGTTCTGAGAGATAAGTGTGTGTGAAAGCCGTCCTTCACCTAGCTTGAAGGGAACACAAAGTTTCTTTTCACTTGCCAACTCCACTCCATACATATATATGGGGAGGTACAAGCTCCAACTCGGTTTTACAGTGAAAACGGCAGGCACTTCAAACCGGCACTAGGAAACAGACTGAGAAACCAGAGTAAGGGTTTCTCCTGCAACCCGTTCCCTTTGTGCTAGATGAACGAACGTCTCTCCACATGCTCAGTTCTGAGAGATAAGTGTGTGTGAAAGCCGTCCTTCACCTAGCTTGAAGGGAACACAAAGTTTCTTTTCACTTGACAACTCCACTCCATACATATATATGGGGAGGTACAAGCTCCAACTCGGTTTTACAGTGAAAACGGCAGGCACTTCAAACCGGCACTAGGAAACAGACTGAGAAACCAGAGAAAGGGTTTCTCCTGCAAAACGTTCCCTTTGTGCTGGATGAAAGAACGTCTCTCCACACGCTCAGTTCTGAGAGATGTGTGTGTGTGAAAGCCGTCCTTCACCTAGCTTGAAGGGAACACAAAGTTTCTTTTCACTTGCCACCTCCACTCCATACATATATATGGGGAGGTACAAGATCCAACTCGGTTTTACAGTGAAAACGGCAGGCACTTCAAACCGGCACTAGGAAACAGAATGAGAAACCAGAGTAAGGGTTTCTCCTGCAACCCGTTCCCTTTGTGCTGGATGAACGAACGTCTCTACACATGCTCAGTTCTGAGAGATAAGTGTGTGTGAAAGCCGTCCTTCACCTAGCTTGAAGGGAACACAAAGTTTCTTTTCAGTTGCCAACTCCACTCCATACATATATATGGGGAGGTACAAGCTCCAACTCGGTTTTACAGTGAAAACGGCAGGCACTTCAAACCGGCACTAGGAAACAGACTGAGAAACCAGAGTAAAGGTTTCTCCTGCAACACGTTCCCTTTGTGCTGGATGAACGAACGTCTCTCCACATGCTCAGTTCTGAGAGATAAGTGTGTGTGAAAGCCGTCCTTCACCTAGCTTGAAGGGAACACAAAGTTTCTTTTCACTTGCCAACTCCACTCCATACATATATATGGGGAGGTACAAGCTCCAACTCGGTTTTACAGTGAAAACGGCAGGCACTTCAAACCGGCACTAGGAAACAGACTGAGAAACCAGAGTAAGGGTTTCTCCTGCAACCTGTTCCCTTTGTGCTGGATGAACGAACGTCTCTCCACATGCTCAGTTCTGAGAGATAAGTGTGTGTGAAAGCCGTCCTTCACCTAGCTTGAAGGGAACACAAAGTTTCTTTTCAGTTGCCAACTCCACTCCATACATATATATGGGGAGGTACAAGCTCCAACTCGGTTTTACAGTGAAAACGGCAGGCACTTCAAACCGGCACTAGGAAACAGACTGAGAAACCAGAGTAAGGGTTTCTCCTGCAACCCGTTCCCTTTGTGCTGGATGAACGAACGTCGCTCCACATGCTCAGTTCTGAGAGATGTGTGTGTGTGAAAGCCGTCCTTCACCTAGCTTGAAGGGAACACAAAGTTTCTGTTCAGTTGCCAACTCCACTCCATACATATATATGAGGAGGTACAAGCTCCAACTCGGTTTTACAGTGAAAACGGCAGGCACTTCAAACCGGCACTAGGAAACAGACTGAGAAACCAGAGAAAGGGTTTCTCCTGCAAACCGTTCCCTTTGTGCTGGATGAAAGAACGTCTCTCCACACGCTCAGTTCTGAGAGATGTGTGTGTGTGAAAGCCGTCCTTCACATAGCTTGAAGGGAACACAAAGTTTCTTTTCACTTGCCACCTCCACTCCATACATATATATGGGGAAGTACAAGCTCCAACTCGGTTTTACAGTGAAAACGGCAGGCACATCAAAACGGCACTAGGAAACAGACTGAGAAACCAGAGTAAGGGTTTCTCCTGCAACCCGTTCCCTTTGTGCTGGATGAACGAACGTCTCTACACATGCTCAGTTCTGAGAGATAAGTGTGTGTGAAAGCCGTCCTTCACCTAGCTTGAAGGGAACACAAAGTTTCTTTTCAGTTGCCAACTCCACTCCATACATATATATGGGGAGGTACAAGCCCCAACTCGGTTTTACAGTGAAAACGGCAGGCACTTCAAACCGGCACTAGGAAACAGACTGAGAAACCAGAGTAAGGGTTTCTCCTGCAACACGTTCCCTTTGTGCTGGATGAACGAACGTCTCTCCACATGCTCAGTTCTGAGAGATAAGTGTGTGTGAAAGCCGTCCTTCACCTAGCTTGAAGGGAACACAAAGTTTCTTTTCAGTTGCCAACTCCACTCCATACATATATATGGGGAGGTACAAGCTCCAACTCGGTTTTACAGTGAAAACGGCAGGCACTTCAAACCGGCACTAGGAAACAGACTGAGAAACCAGAGTAAGGGTTTCTCCTGCAACCCGTTCCCTTTGTGCTGGATGAACGAACGTCTCTCCACATGCTCAGTTCTGAGAGATAAGTGTGTGTGAAAGCCGTCCTTCACCTAGCTTGAAGGGAACACAAAGTTTCTTTTCAGTTGCCAAGTCCACTCCATACATATATATGGGGAGGTACAAGCTCCAACTCGGTTTTACAGTGAAAACGGCAGGCACTTCAAACCGGCACTAGGAAACAGACTGAGAAACCAGAGTAAGGGTTTCTCCTGCAACCCGTTCCCTTTGTGCTGGATGAACGAACGTCTCTCCACATGCTCAGTTCTGAGAGATAAGTGTGTGTGAAAGCCGTCCTTCACCTAGCTTGAAGGGAACACAAAGTTTCTTTTCACTTGACAACTCCACTCCATACATATATATGGGGAGGTACAAGCTCCAACTCGGTTTTACAGTGAAAACGGCAGGCACTTCAAACCGGCACTAGGAAACAGACTGAGAAACCAGAGAAAGGGTTTCTCCTGCAAAACGTTCCCTTTGTGCTGGATGAAAGAACGTCTCTCCACACGCTCAGTTCTGAGAGATGTGTGTGTGTGAAAGCCGTCCTTCACCTAGCTTGAAGGGAACACAAAGTTTCTTTTCACTTGCCACCTCCACTCCATACATATATATGGGGAGGTACAAGATCCAACTCGGTTTTACAGTGAAAACGGCAGGCACTTCAAACCGGCACTAGGAAACAGAATGAGAAACCAGAGTAAGGGTTTCTCCTGCAACCCGTTCCCTTTGTGCTGGATGAACGAACGTCTCTACACATGCTCAGTTCTGAGAGATAAGTGTGTGTGAAAGCCGTCCTTCACCTAGCTTGAAGGGAACACAAAGTTTCTTTTCAGTTGCCAACTCCACTCCATACATATATATGGGGAGGTACAAGCTCCAACTCGGTTTTACAGTGAAAACGGCAGGCACTTCAAACCGGCACTAGGAAACAGACTGAGAAACCAGAGTAAAGGTTTCTCCTGCAACACGTTCCCTTTGTGCTGGATGAACGAACGTCTCTCCACATGCTCAGTTCTGAGAGATAAGTGTGTGTGAAAGCCGTCCTTCACCTAGCTTGAAGGGAACACAAAGTTTCTTTTCACTTGCCAACTCCACTCCATACATATATATGGGGAGGTACAAGCTCCAACTCGGTTTTACAGTGAAAACGGCAGGCACTTCAAACCGGCACTAGGAAACAGACTGAGAAACCAGAGTAAGGGTTTCTCCTGCAACCTGTTCCCTTTGTGCTGGATGAACGAACGTCTCTCCACATGCTCAGTTCTGAGAGATAAGTGTGTGTGAAAGCCGTCCTTCACCTAGCTTGAAGGGAACACAAAGTTTCTTTTCAGTTGCCAACTCCACTCCATACATATATATGGGGAGGTACAAGCTCCAACTCGGTTTTACAGTGAAAACGGCAGGCACTTCAAACCGGCACTAGGAAACAGACTGAGAAACCAGAGTAAGGGTTTCTCCTGCAACCCGTTCCCTTTGTGCTGGATGAACGAACGTCGCTCCACATGCTCAGTTCTGAGAGATGTGTGTGTGTGAAAGCCGTCCTTCACCTAGCTTGAAGGGAACACAAAGTTTCTGTTCAGTTGCCAACTCCACTCCATACATATATATGAGGAGGTACAAGCTCCAACTCGGTTTTACAGTGAAAACGGCAGGCACTTCAAACCGGCACTAGGAAACAGACTGAGAAACCAGAGAAAGGGTTTCTCCTGCAAACCGTTCCCTTTGTGCTGGATGAAAGAACGTCTCTCCACACGCTCAGTTCTGAGAGATGTGTGTGTGTGAAAGCCGTCCTTCACATAGCTTGAAGGGAACACAAAGTTTCTTTTCACTTGCCACCTCCACTCCATACATATATATGGGGAAGTACAAGCTCCAACTCGGTTTTACAGTGAAAACGGCAGGCACATCAAAACGGCACTAGGAAACAGACTGAGAAACCAGAGTAAGGGTTTCTCCTGCAACCCGTTCCCTTTGTGCTGGATGAACGAACGTCTCTACACATGCTCAGTTCTGAGAGATAAGTGTGTGTGAAAGCCGTCCTTCACCTAGCTTGAAGGGAACACAAAGTTTCTTTTCAGTTGCCAACTCCACTCCATACATATATATGGGGAGGTACAAGCCCCAACTCGGTTTTACAGTGAAAACGGCAGGCACTTCAAACCGGCACTAGGAAACAGACTGAGAAACCAGAGTAAGGGTTTCTCCTGCAACACGTTCCCTTTGTGCTGGATGAACGAACGTCTCTCCACATGCTCAGTTCTGAGAGATAAGTGTGTGTGAAAGCCGTCCTTCACCTAGCTTGAAGGGAACACAAAGTTTCTTTTCAGTTGCCAACTCCACTCCATACATATATATGGGGAGGTACAAGCTCCAACTCGGTTTTACAGTGAAAACGGCAGGCACTTCAAACCGGCACTAGGAAACAGACTGAGAAACCAGAGTAAGGGTTTCTCCTGCAACCCGTTCCCTTTGTGCTGGATGAACGAACGTCTCTCCACATGCTCAGTTCTGAGAGATAAGTGTGTGTGAAAGCCGTCCTTCACCTAGCTTGAAGGGAACACAAAGTTTCTTTTCAGTTGCCAAGTCCACTCCATACATATATATGGGGAGGTACAAGCTCCAACTCGGTTTTACAGTGAAAACGGCAGGCACTTCAAACCGGCACTAGGAAACAGACTGAGAAACCAGAGTAAGGGTTTCTCCTGCAACCCGTTCCCTTTGTGCTGGATGAACGAACGTCTCTCCACATGCTCAGTTCTGAGAGATGTGTGTGTGTGAAAGCCGTCCTTCACCTAGCTTGAAGGGAACACAAAGTTTCTGTTCAGTTGCCAACTCCACTCCATACATATATATGGGGAGGTACAAGCTCCAACTCGGTTTTACAGTGAAAACGGCAGGCACTTCAAACCGGCACTAGGAAACAGACTGAGAAACCAGAGTAAGGGTTTCTCCTGCAACCCGTTCCCTTTGTGCTGGATGAACGAACGTCTGTCCACATGCTCAGTTCTGAGAGATAAGTGTGTGTGAAAGCCGTCCTTCACCTAGCTTGAAGGGAACACAAAGTTTCTTTTCACTTGCCAACTCCACTCCATACATATATATGGGGAGGTACAAGCTCCAACTCGGTTTTACAGTGAAAACGGCAGGCACTTCAAACCGGCACTAGGAAACAGACTGAGAAACCAGAGTAAGGGTTTCTCCTGCAACCCGTTCCCTTTGTGCTAGATGAACGAACGTCTCTCCACATGCTCAGTTCTGAGAGATAAGTGTGTTTGAAAGCCGTCCTTCACCTAGCTTGAAGGGAACACAAAGTTTCTTTTCACTTGACAACTCCACTCCATACATATATATGGGGAGTTACAAGCTCCAACTCGGTTTTACAGTGAAAACGGCAGGCACTTCAAACCGGCACTAGGAAACAGACTGAGAAACCAGAGAAAGGGTTTCTCCTGCAAACCGTTCCCTTTGTGCTGGATGAAAGAACGTCTCTCCACACGCTCAGTTCTGAGAGATGTGTGTGTGTGAAAGCCGTCCTTCACCTAGCTTGAAGGGAACACAAAGTTTCTTTTCACTTGCCACCTCCACTCCATACATATATATGGGGAGGTACAAGCTCCAACTCGGTTTTCCAGTGAAAACGGCAGGCACTTCCAATCGGCACTAGGAAACAGACTGAGAAACCAGAGTAAGGGTTTCTCCTGCAACCCGTTCCCTTTGTGCTGGATGAACGAACGTCTCTCCACATGCTCAGTTCTGAGAGATAAGTGTGTGTGAAAGCCGTCCTTCACCTAGCTTGAAGGGAACACAAAGTTTCTTTTCAGTTGCCAACTCCACTCCATACATATATATGGGGAGGTACAAGCTCCAACTCGGTTTTACAGTGAAAACGGCAGGCACTTCAAACCGGCACTAGGAAACAGACTGAGAATCCAGAGTAAGGGTTTCTCCTGCAACCCGTTCCCTTTGTGCTGGATGAACGAACGTCTATCCACATGCTCAGTTCTGAGAGATAAGTGTGTGGGAAAGCCGTATTTCACCTAGCTTGAAGGGAACACAAAGTTTCTTTTCAGTTGCCAACTCCACTCCATACATATATATGGGGAGGTACAAGCTCCAACTCGGTTTTACAGTGAAAACGGCAGGCACTTCAAACCGGCACTAGGAAACAGACTGAGAAACCAGAGTAAGGGATTCTCCTGCAACCCGTTCCCTTTGTGCTGGATGAACGAACGTCTCTCCACATGCTCAGTTCTGAGAGATAAGTGTGTGTGAAAGCCGTCCTTCACCTAGCTTGAAGGGAACACAAAGTTTCTTTTCATTTGCCAACTCCACTCCATACATATATATGGGGAGGTAAAAGCTCCAACTCGGTTTTACAGTGAAAACGGCAGGCACTTCAAACCGGCACTAGGAAACAGACTGAGAAACCAGAGTAAGGGTTTCTCCTGCAACCCGTTCCTTTGTGCTGGATGAACGAACGTCTCTCCACATGCTAAGTTCTGAGAGATAAGTGTGTGTGAAAGCCATCCTTCACCTAGCTTGAAGGGAACACAAAGTTTCTTTTCACTTGCCAACTCCACTCCATACATATATATGGGGAGGTACAAGCTCCAACTCGGTTTTACAGTGAAAACGGCAGGCACTTCAAATCGGCACTAGGAAACAGACTAAGAAACCAGAGTAAGGGTTTCTCCTGCAACCCGTTCCCTTTGTGCTGGATGAACGAACGTCTCTCCACATGCTCAGTTCTGAGAGATAAGTGTGTGTGAAAGCCGTCCTTCACCTAGCTTGAAGGGAACACAAAGTTTCTTTTCAGTTGCCAACTCCACTCCATACATATATATGGGGAGGTACAAGCTCCAACTCGGTTTTACAGTGAAAACGGCAGGCACTTCAAACCGGCACTAGGAAACAGACTGAGAAACCAGAGTAAGGGTTTCTCCTGCAACCCGTTCCCTTTGTGCTGGATGAACGAACGTCTCTCCACATGCTCAGTTCTGAGAGATGTGTGTGTGTGAAAGCCGTCCTTCACCTAGCTTGAAGGGAACACAAAGTTTCTTTTCACTTGCCAACTCCACTCCATACATATATATGGGGAGGTACAAGCTCCAACTCGGTTTTACAGTGAAAACGGCAGGCACTTCAAATCGGCACTAGGAAACAGACTGAGAAACCAGAGTAAGAGCTTCTCCTGCAACCCGTTCCCTTTGTGCTGGATGAACGAACGTCTCTCCATATGCTCAGTTCTGAGAGATAAGTGTGTGTGAAAGCCGTCCTTCACCTAGCTTGAAGGGAACACAAAGTTTCTTTTCATTTGCCAACTCCACTCCATACATATATATGGGGAGGTACAAGCTCCAACTCGGTTTTACAGTGAAAACGGCAGGCACTTCAAATCGGCACTAGGAAACAGACTGAGAAACCAGAGTAAGGGTTTCTCCTGCAACCCTTTCCCTTTGTGCTGGATGAACGAACGTCTATCCACATGCTCAGTTCTAAGAGATAAGTGTGTGTGAAAGCCGTCCTTCACCTAGCTTGAAGGGAACACAAAGTTTCTTTTCAGTTGCCAACTCCACTCCATACATATATATGGGGAGGTACAAGCTCCAACTCGGTTTTACAGTGAAAACGGCAGGCACTTCAAACCGGCACTAGGAAACAGACTGAGAAACCAGAGTAAGGGTTTCTCCTGCAACCCGTTCCCTTTGTGCTGGATGAACGAACGTCTCTCCACATGCTCAGTTCTGAGAGATGTGTGTGTGTGAAAGCCGTCCTTCACCGAGCTTGAAGGGAACACAAAGTTTCTTTTCACTTGCCAACTCCACTCCATACATATATATGGGGAGGTACAAGCTCCAACTCGGTTTTACAGTGAAAACGGCAGGCACTTCAAATCGGCACTAGGAAACAGACTGAGAAACCAGAGTAAGGGTTTCTCCTGCAACCCGTTCCCTTTGTGCTGGATGAACGAACGTCTCTCCACATGCTCAGTTCTGAGAGATGTGTGTGTGTGAAAGCCGTCCTTCACCGAGCTTGAAGGGAACACAAAGTTTCTTTTCACTTGCCAACTCCACTCCATACATATATATGGGGAGGTACAAGCTCCAACTCGGTTTTACAGTGAAAACGGCAGGCACTTCAAACCGGCACTAGGAAACAGACTGAGAAACCAGAGTAAGGGTTTCTCCTGCAACCCGTTCCCTTTGTGCTGGATGAACGAACGTCTCTCCACATGCTCAGTTCTGAGAGATAAGTGTGTGTGAAAGCCATCCTTCACCTAGCTTGAAGGGAACACAAAGTTTCTTTTCATTTGCCAACTCCACTCCATACATATATATGGGGAGGTACAAGCTCCAACTCGGTTTTACAGTGAAAACGGCAGGCACTTCAAATCGGCACTAGGAAACAGACTGAGAAACCAGAGTAAGGGTTTCTCCTGCAACCCGTTCCCTTTGTGCTGGATGAACGAACGTCTCTCCACATGCTCAGTTCTGAGAGATGTGTGTGTGTCAAAGCCGTCCTTCACCTAGCTTGAAGGGAACACAAAGTTTCTTTTCACTTGCCAACTCCACTCCATACATATATATGGGGAGGTACAAGCTCCAACTCGGTTTTACAGTGAAAACGGCAGGCACTTCAAACCGGCACTAGGAAACAGACTGAGAAACCAGAGTAAGGGTTTCTCCTGCAACCCGTTCCCTTTGTGCTGGATGAACGAACGTCTCTCCACATGCTCAGTTCTGAGAGATAAGTGTGTGTGAAAGCCGTCCTTCACCTAGCTTGAAGGGAACACAAAGTTTCTTTTCACTTGCCAACTCCACTCCATACATATATATGGGGAGGTACAAGCTCCAACTCGGTTTTACAGTGAAAAAGGCAGGAACATCAAATCGGCACTAGGAAACAGACTGAGAAGCCAGAGTAAGGGCTTCTCCTGCAACCCGTTCCCTTTGTGCTGGATGAACGAACGTCTCTCCACATGCTCAGTTCTGAGAGATAAGTGTGTGTGAAAGCCGTCCTTCACCTAGCTTGAAGGGAACACAAAGTTTCTTTTCACTTGCCAACTCCACTCCATACATATATATGGGGAGGTACAAGCTCCAACTCGGTTTTACAGTGAAAACGGCAGGCACTTCAAACCGGCACTAGGAAACAGACTGAGAAAGCAGAGTAAGGGTTTCTCCTGCAACCCGTTCCCTTTGTGCTGGATGAACGAACGTCTCTCCACATGCTCAGTTCTGAGAGATAAGTGTGTGTGAAAGCCGTCCTTCACCTAGATTGAAGGGAACACAAAGTTTCTTTTCACTTGCCAACTCCACTCCATACATATATATGGGGAGGTACAAGCTCCAACTCGGTTTTACAGTGAAAACGGCAGGCACTTCAAACCGGCACTAGGAAACAGACTGAGAAACCAGAGTAAGGGTTTCTCCTGCAACCCGTTCCCTTTGTGCTAGATGAACGAACGTCTCTCCACATGCTCAGTTCTGAGAGATAAATGTGTGTAAAGGCCGTCCTTCACCAAGCTTGAAGGGAACACAAAGTTTCTTTTCACTTGCCAACTCCACTCCATACATATATATGGGGAGGTACAAGCTCCAACTCGGTTTTACAGTGAAAAAGGCAGGCACTTCAAATCGGCACTAGGAAACAGACTGAGAAGCCAGAGTAAGGGCTTCTCCTGCAACCCGTTCCCTTTGTGCTGGATGAACGAACGTCTCTCCACATGCTCAGTTCTGAGAGTTAAGTGTGTGTGAAAGCCGTCCTTCACCTAGCTTGAAGGGAACACAAAGTTTCTTTTCAGTTGCCAACTCCACTCCATACATATATATGGGGAGGTACAAGCTCCAACTCGGTTTTACAGTGAAAACGGCAGGCACTTCAAACCGGCACTAGGAAACAGACTGAGAAACCAGAGTAAGGGTTTCTCCTGCAACCCGTTCCCTTTGTGCTGGATGAACGAACGTCTCTTCACATGCTCAGTTCTGAGAGATAAGTGTGTGTGAAAGCCGTCCTTCACCTAGCTTGAAGGGAACACAAAGTTTCTTTTCAGTTGCCAACTCCACTCCATACATATATATGGGGAGGTACAAACTCCAACTCGGTTTTACAGAGAAAACGGCAGGCACTTCAAACCGGCACTAGGAAACAGACTGAGAAACCAGAGTAAGGGTTTCTCCTGCAACCCGTTCCCTTTGTGCTGGATGAACGAACGTCTCTCCACATGCTCAGTTCTGAGAGATAAATGTGTGTAAAGGCCGTCCTTCACCTAGCTTGAAGGGAACACAAAGTTTCTTTTCACCTGCCAACTCCACTCCATACATATATATGGGGAGGTACAAGCTCCAACTCGGTTTTACAGTGAAAAAGGCAGGCACGTCAAATCGGCACTAGGAAACAGACTGAGAAGCCAGAGTAAGGGTTTCTCCTGCAACCCGTTCCCTTTGTGCTGGATGAACGAACGTCTCTCCACATGCTCAGTTCTGAGAGATAAGTGTGTGTGAAAGCCGTCCTTCACCTAGCTTGAAGGGAACACAAAGTTTCTTTTCACTTGCCAACTCCACTCCATACATATATATGGGGAGGTACAAGCTCCAACTCGGTTTTACAGTGAAAACGGCAGGCCCTTCAAACCGGCACTAGGAAACAGACTGAGAAACCAGAGTAAGGGTTTCTCCTGCAACCCGTTCCCTTTGTGCTGGATGAACGAACGTCTCTCCACATGCTCAGTTCTGAGAGATAAGTGTGTGTGAAAGCCGTCCTTCACCTAGCTTGAAGGGAACACAAAGTTTCTTTTCACTTGCCAACTCCACTCCATACATATATATGGGGAGGTACAAGCTCCAACTCGGTTTTACAGTGAAAACGGCAGGCACTTCAAACCGGCACTAGGAAACAGACTGAGAAACCAGAGTAAGGGTTTCTCCTGCAACCCGTTCCCTTTGTGCTGGATGAACGAACGTCTCTCCACATGCTCAGTTCTGAGAGATAAGTGTGTGTGAAAGCCGTCCTTCACCTAGCTTGAAGGGAACACAAAGTTTCTTTTCACTTGCCAACTCCACTCCATACATATATATGGGGAGGTACAAGCTCCAACTCGGTTTTACAGTGAAAAAGGCAGGAACATCAAATCGGCACTAGGAAACAGACTGAGAAACCAGAGTAAGAGCTTCTCCTGCAACCCGTTCCCTTTGTGCTGGATGAACGAACGTCTCTCCATATGCTCAGTTCTGAGAGATAAGTGTGTGTGAAAGCCGTCCTTCACCTAGCTTGAAGGGAACACAAAGTTTCTTTTCATTTGCCAACTCCACTCCATACATATATATGGGGAGGTACAAGCTCCAACTCGGTTTTACAGTGAAAACGGCAGGCACTTCAAATCGGCACTAGGAAACAGACTGAGAAACCAGAGTAAGGGTTTCTCCTGCAACCCTTTCCCTTTGTGCTGGATGAACGAACGTCTATCCACATGCTCAGTTCTAAGAGATAAGTGTGTGTGAAAGCCGTCCTTCACCTAGCTTGAAGGGAACACAAAGTTTCTTTTCAGTTGCCAACTCCACTCCATACATATATATGGGGAGGTACAAGCTCCAACTCGGTTTTACAGTGAAAACGGCAGGCACTTCAAACCGGCACTAGGAAACAGACTGAGAAACCAGAGTAAGGGTTTCTCCTGCAACCCGTTCCCTTTGTGCTGGATGAACGAACGTCTCTCCACATGCTCAGTTCTGAGAGATAAGTGTGTGTGAAAGCCATCCTTCACCTAGCTTGAAGGGAACACAAAGTTTCTTTTCATTTGCCAACTCCACTCCATACATATATATGGGGAGGTACAAGCTCCAACTCGGTTTTACAGTGAAAACGGCAGGCACTTCAAATCGGCACTAGGAAACAGACTGAGAAACCAGAGTAAGGGTTTCTCCTGCAACCCGTTCCCTTTGTGCTGGATGAACGAACGTCTCTCCACATGCTCAGTTCTGAGAGATGTGTGTGTGTGAAAGCCGTCCTTCACCGAGCTTGAAGGGAACACAAAGTTTCTTTTCACTTGCCAACTCCACTCCATACATATATATGGGGAGGTACAAGCTCCAACTCGGTTTTACAGTGAAAACGGCAGGCACTTCAAACCGGCACTAGGAAACAGACTGAGAAACCAGAGTAAGGGTTTCTCCTGCAACCCGTTCCCTTTGTGCTGGATGAACGAACGTCTCTCCACATGCTCAGTTCTGAGAGATAAGTGTGTGTGAAAGCCATCCTTCACCTAGCTTGAAGGGAACACAAAGTTTCTTTTCATTTGCCAACTCCACTCCATACATATATATGGGGAGGTACAAGCTCCAACTCGGTTTTACAGTGAAAACGGCAGGCACTTCAAATCGGCACTAGGAAACAGACTGAGAAACCAGAGTAAGGGTTTCTCCTGCAACCCGTTCCCTTTGTGCTGGATGAACGAACGTCTCTCCACATGCTCAGTTCTGAGAGATGTGTGTGTGTCAAAGCCGTCCTTCACCTAGCTTGAAGGGAACACAAAGTTTCTTTTCACTTGCCAACTCCACTCCATACATATATATGGGGAGGTACAAGCTCCAACTCGGTTTTACAGTGAAAACGGCAGGCACTTCAAACCGGCACTAGGAAACAGACTGAGAAACCAGAGTAAGGGTTTCTCCTGCAACCCGTTCCCTTTGTGCTGGATGAACGAACGTCTCTCCACATGCTCAGTTCTGAGAGATAAGTGTGTGTGAAAGCCGTCCTTCACCTAGCTTGAAGGGAACACAAAGTTTCTTTTCACTTGCCAACTCCACTCCATACATATATATGGGGAGGTACAAGCTCCAACTCGGTTTTACAGTGAAAAAGGCAGGAACATCAAATCGGCACTAGGAAACAGACTGAGAAGCCAGAGTAAGGGCTTCTCCTGCAACCCGTTCCCTTTGTGCTGGATGAACGAACGTCTCTCCACATGCTCAGTTCTGAGAGATAAGTGTGTGTGAAAGCCGTCCTTCACCTAGCTTGAAGGGAACACAAAGTTTCTTTTCACTTGCCAACTCCACTCCATACATATATATGGGGAGGTACAAGCTCCAACTCGGTTTTACAGTGAAAACGGCAGGCACTTCAAACCGGCACTAGGAAACAGACTGAGAAAGCAGAGTAAGGGTTTCTCCTGCAACCCGTTCCCTTTGTGCTGGATGAACGAACGTCTCTCCACATGCTCAGTTCTGAGAGATAAGTGTGTGTGAAAGCCGTCCTTCA
The DNA here is from genome assembly GCF_048564905.1 of Vicugna pacos. Lineage (NCBI taxonomy): Eukaryota > Metazoa > Chordata > Mammalia > Artiodactyla > Camelidae > Vicugna > Vicugna pacos. The sequence goes on from NW_027328794.1 coordinate 744,880, forward strand.
CCTAGATTGAAGGGAACACAAAGTTTCTTTTCACTTGCCAACTCCACTCCATACATATATATGGGGAGGTACAAGCTCCAACTCGGTTTTACAGTGAAAACGGCAGGCACTTCAAACCGGCACTAGGAAACAGACTGAGAAACCAGAGTAAGGGTTTCTCCTGCAACCCGTTCCCTTTGTGCTAGATGAACGAACGTCTCTCCACATGCTCAGTTCTGAGAGATAAATGTGTGTAAAGGCCGTCCTTCACCAAGCTTGAAGGGAACACAAAGTTTCTTTTCACTTGCCAACTCCACTCCATACATATATATGGGGAGGTACAAGCTCCAACTCGGTTTTACAGTGAAAAAGGCAGGCACTTCAAATCGGCACTAGGAAACAGACTGAGAAGCCAGAGTAAGGGCTTCTCCTGCAACCCGTTCCCTTTGTGCTGGATGAACGAACGTCTCTCCACATGCTCAGTTCTGAGAGTTAAGTGTGTGTGAAAGCCGTCCTTCACCTAGCTTGAAGGGAACACAAAGTTTCTTTTCAGTTGCCAACTCCACTCCATACATATATATGGGGAGGTACAAGCTCCAACTCGGTTTTACAGTGAAAACGGCAGGCACTTCAAACCGGCACTAGGAAACAGACTGAGAAACCAGAGTAAGGGTTTCTCCTGCAACCCGTTCCCTTTGTGCTGGATGAACGAACGTCTCTTCACATGCTCAGTTCTGAGAGATAAGTGTGTGTGAAAGCCGTCCTTCACCTAGCTTGAAGGGAACACAAAGTTTCTTTTCAGTTGCCAACTCCACTCCATACATATATATGGGGAGGTACAAACTCCAACTCGGTTTTACAGAGAAAACGGCAGGCACTTCAAACCGGCACTAGGAAACAGACTGAGAAACCAGAGTAAGGGTTTCTCCTGCAACCCGTTCCCTTTGTGCTGGATGAACGAACGTCTCTCCACATGCTCAGTTCTGAGAGATAAATGTGTGTAAAGGCCGTCCTTCACCTAGCTTGAAGGGAACACAAAGTTTCTTTTCATTTGCCAACTCCACTCCATACATATATATGGGGAGGTACAAGCTCCAACTCGGTTTTACAGTGAAAACGGCAGGCACTTCAAATCGGCACTAGGAAACAGACTGAGAAACCAGAGTAAGGGTTTCTCCTGCAACCCTTTCCCTTTGTGCTGGATGAACGAACGTCTATCCACATGCTCAGTTCTAAGAGATAAGTGTGTGTGAAAGCCGTCCTTCACCTAGCTTGAAGGGAACACAAAGTTTCTTTTCAGTTGCCAACTCCACTCCATACATATATATGGGGAGGTACAAGCTCCAACTCGGTTTTACAGTGAAAACGGCAGGCACTTCAAACCGGCACTAGGAAACAGACTGAGAAACCAGAGTAAGGGTTTCTCCTGCAACCCGTTCCCTTTGTGCTGGATGAACGAACGTCTCTCCACATGCTCAGTTCTGAGAGATAAGTGTGTGTGAAAGCCATCCTTCACCTAGCTTGAAGGGAACACAAAGTTTCTTTTCATTTGCCAACTCCACTCCATACATATATATGGGGAGGTACAAGCTCCAACTCGGTTTTACAGTGAAAACGGCAGGCACTTCAAATCGGCACTAGGAAACAGACTGAGAAACCAGAGTAAGGGTTTCTCCTGCAACCCGTTCCCTTTGTGCTGGATGAACGAACGTCTCTCCACATGCTCAGTTCTGAGAGATGTGTGTGTGTGAAAGCCGTCCTTCACCGAGCTTGAAGGGAACACAAAGTTTCTTTTCACTTGCCAACTCCACTCCATACATATATATGGGGAGGTACAAGCTCCAACTCGGTTTTACAGTGAAAACGGCAGGCACTTCAAACCGGCACTAGGAAACAGACTGAGAAACCAGAGTAAGGGTTTCTCCTGCAACCCGTTCCCTTTGTGCTGGATGAACGAACGTCTCTCCACATGCTCAGTTCTGAGAGATGTGTGTGTGTGAAAGCCGTCCTTCACCGAGCTTGAAGGGAACACAAAGTTTCTTTTCACTTGCCAACTCCACTCCATACATATATATGGGGAGGTACAAGCTCCAACTCGGTTTTACAGTGAAAACGGCAGGCACTTCAAACCGGCACTAGGAAACAGACTGAGAAACCAGAGTAAGGGTTTCTCCTGCAACCCGTTCCCTTTGTGCTGGATGAACGAACGTCTCTCCACATGCTCAGTTCTGAGAGATAAGTGTGTGTGAAAGCCATCCTTCACCTAGCTTGAAGGGAACACAAAGTTTCTTTTCATTTGCCAACTCCACTCCATACATATATATGGGGAGGTACAAGCTCCAACTCGGTTTTACAGTGAAAACGGCAGGCACTTCAAATCGGCACTAGGAAACAGACTGAGAAACCAGAGTAAGGGTTTCTCCTGCAACCCGTTCCCTTTGTGCTGGATGAACGAACGTCTCTCCACATGCTCAGTTCTGAGAGATGTGTGTGTGTCAAAGCCGTCCTTCACCTAGCTTGAAGGGAACACAAAGTTTCTTTTCACTTGCCAACTCCACTCCATACATATATATGGGGAGGTACAAGCTCCAACTCGGTTTTACAGTGAAAACGGCAGGCACTTCAAACCGGCACTAGGAAACAGACTGAGAAACCAGAGTAAGGGTTTCTCCTGCAACCCGTTCCCTTTGTGCTGGATGAACGAACGTCTCTCCACATGCTCAGTTCTGAGAGATAAGTGTGTGTGAAAGCCGTCCTTCACCTAGCTTGAAGGGAACACAAAGTTTCTTTTCACTTGCCAACTCCACTCCATACATATATATGGGGAGGTACAAGCTCCAACTCGGTTTTACAGTGAAAAAGGCAGGAACATCAAATCGGCACTAGGAAACAGACTGAGAAGCCAGAGTAAGGGCTTCTCCTGCAACCCGTTCCCTTTGTGCTGGATGAACGAACGTCTCTCCACATGCTCAGTTCTGAGAGATAAGTGTGTGTGAAAGCCGTCCTTCACCTAGCTTGAAGGGAACACAAAGTTTCTTTTCACTTGCCAACTCCACTCCATACATATATATGGGGAGGTACAAGCTCCAACTCGGTTTTACAGTGAAAACGGCAGGCACTTCAAACCGGCACTAGGAAACAGACTGAGAAAGCAGAGTAAGGGTTTCTCCTGCAACCCGTTCCCTTTGTGCTGGATGAACGAACGTCTCTCCACATGCTCAGTTCTGAGAGATAAGTGTGTGTGAAAGCCGTCCTTCACCTAGATTGAAGGGAACACAAAGTTTCTTTTCACTTGCCAACTCCACTCCATACATATATATGGGGAGGTACAAGCTCCAACTCGGTTTTACAGTGAAAACGGCAGGCACTTCAAACCGGCACTAGGAAACAGACTGAGAAACCAGAGTAAGGGTTTCTCCTGCAACCCGTTCCCTTTGTGCTAGATGAACGAACGTCTCTCCACATGCTCAGTTCTGAGAGATAAATGTGTGTAAAGGCCGTCCTTCACCAAGCTTGAAGGGAACACAAAGTTTCTTTTCACTTGCCAACTCCACTCCATACATATATATGGGGAGGTACAAGCTCCAACTCGGTTTTACAGTGAAAAAGGCAGGCACTTCAAATCGGCACTAGGAAACAGACTGAGAAGCCAGAGTAAGGGCTTCTCCTGCAACCCGTTCCCTTTGTGCTGGATGAACGAACGTCTCTACACATGCTCAGTTCTGAGAGATAAGTGTGTGTGAAAGCCGTCCTTCACCTAGCTTGAAGGGAACACAAAGTTTCTTTTCAGTTGCCAACTCCACTCCATACATATATATGGGGAGGTACAAGCTCCAACTCGGTTTTACAGTGAAAACGGCAGGCACTTCAAACCGGCACTAGGAAACAGACTGAGAAACCAGAGTAAGGGTTTCTCCTGCAACCCGTTCCCTTTGTGCTGGATGAACGAACGTCTCTTCACATGCTCAGTTCTGAGAGATAAGTGTGTGTGAAAGCCGTCCTTCACCTAGCTTGAAGGGAACACAAAGTTTCTTTTCAGTTGCCAACTCCACTCCATACATATATATGGGGAGGTACAAACTCCAACTCGGTTTTACAGAGAAAACGGCAGGCACTTCAAACCGGCACTAGGAAACAGACTGAGAAACCAGAGTAAGGGTTTCTCCTGCAACCCGTTCCCTTTGTGCTGGATGAACGAACGTCTCTCCACATGCTCAGTTCTGAGAGATAAATGTGTGTAAAGGCCGTCCTTCACCTAGCTTGAAGGGAACACAAAGTTTCTTTTCACCTGCCAACTCCACTCCATACATATATATGGGGAGGTACAAGCTCCAACTCGGTTTTACAGTGAAAAAGGCAGGCACGTCAAATCGGCACTAGGAAACAGACTGAGAAGCCAGAGTAAGGGTTTCTCCTGCAACCCGTTCCCTTTGTGCTGGATGAACGAACGTCTCTCCACATGCTCAGTTCTGAGAGATAAGTGTGTGTGAAAGCCGTCCTTCACCTAGCTTGAAGGGAACACAAAGTTTCTTTTCACTTGCCAACTCCACTCCATACATATATATGGGGAGGTACAAGCTCCAACTCGGTTTTACAGTGAAAACGGCAGGCCCTTCAAACCGGCACTAGGAAACAGACTGAGAAACCAGAGTAAGGGTTTCTCCTGCAACCCGTTCCCTTTGTGCTGGATGAACGAACGTCTCTCCACATGCTCAGTTCTGAGAGATAAGTGTGTGTGAAAGCCGTCCTTCACCTAGCTTGAAGGGAACACAAAGTTTCTTTTCACTTGCCAACTCCACTCCATACATATATATGGGGAGGTACAAGCTCCAACTCGGTTTTACAGTGAAAACGGCAGGCACTTCAAACCGGCACTAGGAAACAGACTGAGAAACCAGAGTAAGGGTTTCTCCTGCAACCCGTTCCCTTTGTGCTGGATGAACGAACGTCTCTCCACATGCTCAGTTCTGAGAGATAAGTGTGTGTGAAAGCCGTCCTTCACCTAGCTTGAAGGGAACACAAAGTTTCTTTTCACTTGCCAACTCCACTCCATACATATATATGGGGAGGTACAAGCTCCAACTCGGTTTTACAGTGAAAAAGGCAGGAACATCAAATCGGCACTAGGAAACAGACTGAGAAACCAGAGTAAGAGCTTCTCCTGCAACCCGTTCCCTTTGTGCTGGATGAACGAACGTCTCTCCATATGCTCAGTTCTGAGAGATAAGTGTGTGTGAAAGCCGTCCTTCACCTAGCTTGAAGGGAACACAAAGTTTCTTTTCATTTGCCAACTCCACTCCATACATATATATGGGGAGGTACAAGCTCCAACTCGGTTTTACAGTGAAAACGGCAGGCACTTCAAATCGGCACTAGGAAACAGACTGAGAAACCAGAGTAAGGGTTTCTCCTGCAACCCTTTCCCTTTGTGCTGGATGAACGAACGTCTATCCACATGCTCAGTTCTAAGAGATAAGTGTGTGTGAAAGCCGTCCTTCACCTAGCTTGAAGGGAACACAAAGTTTCTTTTCAGTTGCCAACTCCACTCCATACATATATATGGGGAGGTACAAGCTCCAACTCGGTTTTACAGTGAAAAAGGCAGGCACTTCAAATCGGCACTAGGAAACAGACTGAGAAGCCAGAGTAAGGGCTTCTCCTGCAACCCGTTCCCTTTGTGCTGGATGAACGAACGTCTCTACACATGCTCAGTTCTGAGAGATAAGTGTGTGTGAAAGCCGTCCTTCACCTAGCTTGAAGGGAACACAAAGTTTCTTTTCATTTGCCAACTCCACTCCATACATATATATGGGGAGGTACAAGCTCCAACTCGGTTTTACAGTGAAAACGGCAGGCACTTCAAACCGGCACTAGGAAACAGACTGAGAAACCATAGTAAAGGTTTCTCCTGCAACACGTTCCCTTTGTGCTGGATGAACGAACGTCTCTCCACATGCTCAGTTCTGAGAGATAAGTGTGTGTGAAAGCCGTCCTTCACCTAGCTTGAAGGGAACACAAAGTTTCTTTTCACTTGCCAACTCCACTCCATACATATATATGGGGAGGTACAAGCTCCAACTCGGTTTTACAGTGAAAACGGCAGGCACTTCAAACCGGCACTAGGAAACAGACTGAGAAACCAGAGTAAGGGCTTCTCCTGCAACCTGTTCCCTTTGTGCTGGATGAACGAACGTCTCTCCACATGCTCAGTTCTGAGAGATAAGTGTGTGTGAAAGCCGTCCTTCACCTAGCTTGAAGGGAACACAAAGTTTCTTTTCAGTTGCCAACTCCACTCCATACATATATATGGGGAGGTACAAGCTCCAACTCGGTTTTACAGTGAAAACGGCAGGCACTTCAAACCGGCACTAGGAAACAGACTGAGAAACCAGAGTAAGGGTTTCTCCTGCAACCCGTTCCCTTTGTGCTGGATGAACGAACGTCGCTCCACATGCTCAGTTCTGAGAGATGTGTGTGTGTGAAAGCCGTCCTTCACCTAGCTTGAAGGGAACACAAAGTTTCTGTTCAGTTGCCAACTCCACTCCATACATATATATGAGGAGGTACAAGCTCCAACTCGGTTTTACAGTGAAAACGGCAGGCACTTCAAACCGGCACTAGGAAACAGACTGAGAAACCAGAGAAAGGGTTTCTCCTGCAAACCGTTCCCTTTGTGCTGGATGAAAGAACGTCTCTCCACACGCTCAGTTCTGAGAGATGTGTGTGTGTGAAAGCCGTCCTTCACATAGCTTGAAGGGAACACAAAGTTTCTTTTCACTTGCCACCTCCACTCCATACATATATATGGGGAAGTACAAGCTCCAACTCGGTTTTACAGTGAAAACGGCAGGCACATCAAAACGGCACTAGGAAACAGACTGAGAAACCAGAGTAAGGGTTTCTCCTGCAACCCGTTCCCTTTGTGCTGGATGAACGAACGTCTCTACACATGCTCAGTTCTGAGAGATAAGTGTGTGTGAAAGCCGTCCTTCACCTAGCTTGAAGGGAACACAAAGTTTCTTTTCAGTTGCCAAGTCCACTCCATACATATATATGGGGAGGTACAAGCCCCAACTCGGTTTTACAGTGAAAACGGCAGGCACTTCAAACCGGCACTAGGAAACAGACTGAGAAACCAGAGTAAGGGTTTCTCCTGCAACCCGTTCCCTTTGTGCTGGATGAACGAACGTCTCTCCACATGCTCAGTTCTGAGAGATGTGTGTGTGTGAAAGCCGTCCTTCACCTAGCTTGAAGGGAACACAAAGTTTCTTTTCACTTGCCAACTCCACTCCATACATATATATGGGGAGGTACAAGCTCCAACTCGGTTTTACAGTGAAAACGGCAGGCACTTCAAACCGGCACTAGGAAACAGACTGAGAAACCAGAGTAAGGGTTTCTCCTGCAACCCGTTCCCTTTGTGCTGGATGAACGAACGTCTGTCCACATGCTCAGTTCTGAGAGATAAGTGTGTGTGAAAGCCGTCCTTCACCTAGCTTGAAGGGAACACAAAGTTTCTTTTCACTTGCCAACTCCACTCCATACATATATATGGGGAGGTACAAGCTCCAACTCGGTTTTACAGTGAAAACGGCAGGCACTTCAAACCGGCACTAGGAAACAGACTGAGAAACCAGAGTAAGGGTTTCTCCTGCAACCCGTTCCCTTTGTGCTAGATGAACGAACGTCTCTCCACATGCTCAGTTCTGAGAGATAAGTGTGTTTGAAAGCCGTCCTTCACCTAGCTTGAAGGGAACACAAAGTTTCTTTTCACTTGACAACTCCACTCCATACATATATATGGGGAGTTACAAGCTCCAACTCGGTTTTACAGTGAAAACGGCAGGCACTTCAAACCGGCACTAGGAAACAGACTGAGAAACCAGAGAAAGGGTTTCTCCTGCAAACCGTTCCCTTTGTGCTGGATGAAAGAACGTCTCTCCACACGCTCAGTTCTGAGAGATGTGTGTGTGTGAAAGCCGTCCTTCACCTAGCTTGAAGGGAACACAAAGTTTCTTTTCACTTGCCACCTCCACTCCATACATATATATGGGGAGGTACAAGCTCCAACTCGGTTTTCCAGTGAAAACGGCAGGCACTTCCAATCGGCACTAGGAAACAGACTGAGAAACCAGAGTAAGGGTTTCTCCTGCAACCCGTTCCCTTTGTGCTGGATGAACGAACGTCTCTCCACATGCTCAGTTCTGAGAGATAAGTGTGTGTGAAAGCCGTCCTTCACCTAGCTTGAAGGGAACACAAAGTTTCTTTTCAGTTGCCAACTCCACTCCATACATATATATGGGGAGGTACAAGCTCCAACTCGGTTTTACAGTGAAAACGGCAGGCACTTCAAACCGGCACTAGGAAACAGACTGAGAATCCAGAGTAAGGGTTTCTCCTGCAACCCGTTCCCTTTGTGCTGGATGAACGAACGTCTATCCACATGCTCAGTTCTGAGAGATAAGTGTGTGGGAAAGCCGTATTTCACCTAGCTTGAAGGGAACACAAAGTTTCTTTTCAGTTGCCAACTCCACTCCATACATATATATGGGGAGGTACAAGCTCCAACTCGGTTTTACAGTGAAAACGGCAGGCACTTCAAACCGGCACTAGGAAACAGACTGAGAAACCAGAGTAAGGGATTCTCCTGCAACCCGTTCCCTTTGTGCTGGATGAACGAACGTCTCTCCACATGCTCAGTTCTGAGAGATAAGTGTGTGTGAAAGCCGTCCTTCACCTAGCTTGAAGGGAACACAAAGTTTCTTTTCATTTGCCAACTCCACTCCATACATATATATGGGGAGGTAAAAGCTCCAACTCGGTTTTACAGTGAAAACGGCAGGCACTTCAAACCGGCACTAGGAAACAGACTGAGAAACCAGAGTAAGGGTTTCTCCTGCAACCCGTTCCTTTGTGCTGGATGAACGAACGTCTCTCCACATGCTAAGTTCTGAGAGATAAGTGTGTGTGAAAGCCATCCTTCACCTAGCTTGAAGGGAACACAAAGTTTCTTTTCACTTGCCAACTCCACTCCATACATATATATGGGGAGGTACAAGCTCCAACTCGGTTTTACAGTGAAAACGGCAGGCACTTCAAATCGGCACTAGGAAACAGACTAAGAAACCAGAGTAAGGGTTTCTCCTGCAACCCGTTCCCTTTGTGCTGGATGAACGAACGTCTCTCCACATGCTCAGTTCTGAGAGATAAGTGTGTGTGAAAGCCGTCCTTCACCTAGCTTGAAGGGAACACAAAGTTTCTTTTCAGTTGCCAACTCCACTCCATACATATATATGGGGAGGTACAAGCTCCAACTCGGTTTTACAGTGAAAACGGCAGGCACTTCAAACCGGCACTAGGAAACAGACTGAGAAACCAGAGTAAGGGTTTCTCCTGCAACCCGTTCCCTTTGTGCTGGATGAACGAACGTCTCTCCACATGCTCAGTTCTGAGAGATGTGTGTGTGTGAAAGCCGTCCTTCACCTAGCTTGAAGGGAACACAAAGTTTCTTTTCACTTGCCAACTCCACTCCATACATATATATGGGGAGGTACAAGCTCCAACTCGGTTTTACAGTGAAAACGGCAGGCACTTCAAATCGGCACTAGGAAACAGACTGAGAAACCAGAGTAAGAGCTTCTCCTGCAACCCGTTCCCTTTGTGCTGGATGAACGAACGTCTCTCCATATGCTCAGTTCTGAGAGATAAGTGTGTGTGAAAGCCGTCCTTCACCTAGCTTGAAGGGAACACAAAGTTTCTTTTCATTTGCCAACTCCACTCCATACATATATATGGGGAGGTACAAGCTCCAACTCGGTTTTACAGTGAAAACGGCAGGCACTTCAAATCGGCACTAGGAAACAGACTGAGAAACCAGAGTAAGGGTTTCTCCTGCAACCCTTTCCCTTTGTGCTGGATGAACGAACGTCTATCCACATGCTCAGTTCTAAGAGATAAGTGTGTGTGAAAGCCGTCCTTCACCTAGCTTGAAGGGAACACAAAGTTTCTTTTCAGTTGCCAACTCCACTCCATACATATATATGGGGAGGTACAAGCTCCAACTCGGTTTTACAGTGAAAACGGCAGGCACTTCAAACCGGCACTAGGAAACAGACTGAGAAACCAGAGTAAGGGTTTCTCCTGCAACCCGTTCCCTTTGTGCTGGATGAACGAACGTCTCTCCACATGCTCAGTTCTGAGAGATAAGTGTGTGTGAAAGCCATCCTTCACCTAGCTTGAAGGGAACACAAAGTTTCTTTTCATTTGCCAACTCCACTCCATACATATATATGGGGAGGTACAAGCTCCAACTCGGTTTTACAGTGAAAACGGCAGGCACTTCAAATCGGCACTAGGAAACAGACTGAGAAACCAGAGTAAGGGTTTCTCCTGCAACCCGTTCCCTTTGTGCTGGATGAACGAACGTCTCTCCACATGCTCAGTTCTGAGAGATGTGTGTGTGTGAAAGCCGTCCTTCACCGAGCTTGAAGGGAACACAAAGTTTCTTTTCACTTGCCAACTCCACTCCATACATATATATGGGGAGGTACAAGCTCCAACTCGGTTTTACAGTGAAAACGGCAGGCACTTCAAACCGGCACTAGGAAACAGACTGAGAAACCAGAGTAAGGGTTTCTCCTGCAACCCGTTCCCTTTGTGCTGGATGAACGAACGTCTCTCCACATGCTCAGTTCTGAGAGATAAGTGTGTGTGAAAGCCATCCTTCACCTAGCTTGAAGGGAACACAAAGTTTCTTTTCATTTGCCAACTCCACTCCATACATATATATGGGGAGGTACAAGCTCCAACTCGGTTTTACAGTGAAAACGGCAGGCACTTCAAATCGGCACTAGGAAACAGACTGAGAAACCAGAGTAAGGGTTTCTCCTGCAACCCGTTCCCTTTGTGCTGGATGAACGAACGTCTCTCCACATGCTCAGTTCTGAGAGATGTGTGTGTGTCAAAGCCGTCCTTCACCTAGCTTGAAGGGAACACAAAGTTTCTTTTCACTTGCCAACTCCACTCCATACATATATATGGGGAGGTACAAGCTCCAACTCGGTTTTACAGTGAAAACGGCAGGCACTTCAAACCGGCACTAGGAAACAGACTGAGAAACCAGAGTAAGGGTTTCTCCTGCAACCCGTTCCCTTTGTGCTGGATGAACGAACGTCTCTCCACATGCTCAGTTCTGAGAGATAAGTGTGTGTGAAAGCCGTCCTTCACCTAGCTTGAAGGGAACACAAAGTTTCTTTTCACTTGCCAACTCCACTCCATACATATATATGGGGAGGTACAAGCTCCAACTCGGTTTTACAGTGAAAAAGGCAGGAACATCAAATCGGCACTAGGAAACAGACTGAGAAGCCAGAGTAAGGGCTTCTCCTGCAACCCGTTCCCTTTGTGCTGGATGAACGAACGTCTCTCCACATGCTCAGTTCTGAGAGATAAGTGTGTGTGAAAGCCGTCCTTCACCTAGCTTGAAGGGAACACAAAGTTTCTTTTCACTTGCCAACTCCACTCCATACATATATATGGGGAGGTACAAGCTCCAACTCGGTTTTACAGTGAAAACGGCAGGCACTTCAAACCGGCACTAGGAAACAGACTGAGAAAGCAGAGTAAGGGTTTCTCCTGCAACCCGTTCCCTTTGTGCTGGATGAACGAACGTCTCTCCACATGCTCAGTTCTGAGAGATAAGTGTGTGTGAAAGCCGTCCTTCACCTAGATTGAAGGGAACACAAAGTTTCTTTTCACTTGCCAACTCCACTCCATACATATATATGGGGAGGTACAAGCTCCAACTCGGTTTTACAGTGAAAACGGCAGGCACTTCAAACCGGCACTAGGAAACAGACTGAGAAACCAGAGTAAGGGTTTCTCCTGCAACCCGTTCCCTTTGTGCTAGATGAACGAACGTCTCTCCACATGCTCAGTTCTGAGAGATAAATGTGTGTAAAGGCCGTCCTTCACCAAGCTTGAAGGGAACACAAAGTTTCTTTTCACTTGCCAACTCCACTCCATACATATATATGGGGAGGTACAAGCTCCAACTCGGTTTTACAGTGAAAAAGGCAGGCACTTCAAATCGGCACTAGGAAACAGACTGAGAAGCCAGAGTAAGGGCTTCTCCTGCAACCCGTTCCCTTTGTGCTGGATGAACGAACGTCTCTCCACATGCTCAGTTCTGAGAGTTAAGTGTGTGTGAAAGCCGTCCTTCACCTAGCTTGAAGGGAACACAAAGTTTCTTTTCAGTTGCCAACTCCACTCCATACATATATATGGGGAGGTACAAGCTCCAACTCGGTTTTACAGTGAAAACGGCAGGCACTTCAAACCGGCACTAGGAAACAGACTGAGAAACCAGAGTAAGGGTTTCTCCTGCAACCCGTTCCCTTTGTGCTGGATGAACGAACGTCTCTTCACATGCTCAGTTCTGAGAGATAAGTGTGTGTGAAAGCCGTCCTTCACCTAGCTTGAAGGGAACACAAAGTTTCTTTTCAGTTGCCAACTCCACTCCATACATATATATGGGGAGGTACAAACTCCAACTCGGTTTTACAGAGAAAACGGCAGGCACTTCAAACCGGCACTAGGAAACAGACTGAGAAACCAGAGTAAGGGTTTCTCCTGCAACCCGTTCCCTTTGTGCTGGATGAACGAACGTCTCTCCACATGCTCAGTTCTGAGAGATAAATGTGTGTAAAGGCCGTCCTTCACCTAGCTTGAAGGGAACACAAAGTTTCTTTTCACCTGCCAACTCCACTCCATACATATATATGGGGAGGTACAAGCTCCAACTCGGTTTTACAGTGAAAAAGGCAGGCACGTCAAATCGGCACTAGGAAACAGACTGAGAAGCCAGAGTAAGGGTTTCTCCTGCAACCCGTTCCCTTTGTGCTGGATGAACGAACGTCTCTCCACATGCTCAGTTCTGAGAGATAAGTGTGTGTGAAAGCCGTCCTTCACCTAGCTTGAAGGGAACACAAAGTTTCTTTTCACTTGCCAACTCCACTCCATACATATATATGGGGAGGTACAAGCTCCAACTCGGTTTTACAGTGAAAACGGCAGGCCCTTCAAACCGGCACTAGGAAACAGACTGAGAAACCAGAGTAAGGGTTTCTCCTGCAACCCGTTCCCTTTGTGCTGGATGAACGAACGTCTCTCCACATGCTCAGTTCTGAGAGATAAGTGTGTGTGAAAGCCGTCCTTCACCTAGCTTGAAGGGAACACAAAGTTTCTTTTCACTTGCCAACTCCACTCCATACATATATATGGGGAGGTACAAGCTCCAACTCGGTTTTACAGTGAAAACGGCAGGCACTTCAAACCGGCACTAGGAAACAGACTGAGAAACCAGAGTAAGGGTTTCTCCTGCAACCCGTTCCCTTTGTGCTGGATGAACGAACGTCTCTCCACATGCTCAGTTCTGAGAGATAAGTGTGTGTGAAAGCCGTCCTTCACCTAGCTTGAAGGGAACACAAAGTTTCTTTTCACTTGCCAACTCCACTCCATACATATATATGGGGAGGTACAAGCTCCAACTCGGTTTTACAGTGAAAAAGGCAGGAACATCAAATCGGCACTAGGAAACAGACTGAGAAGCCAGAGTAAGGGCTTCTCCTGCAACCCGTTCCCTTTGTGCTGGATGAACGAACGTCTCTCCACATGCTTAGTTCTGAGAGATAAGTGTGTGTGAAAGCCGTCCTTCACCTAGCTTGAAGGGAACACAAAGTTTCTTTTCACTTGCCAACTCCACTCCATACATATATATGGGGAGGTACAAGCTCCAACTCGGTTTTACAGTGAAAACGGCAGGCACTTCAAACCGGCACTAGGAAACAGACTGAGAAAGCAGAGTAAGGGTTTCTCCTGCAACCCGTTCCCTTTGTGCTGGATGAACGAACGTCTCTCCACATGCTCAGTTCTGAGAGATAAGTGTGTGTGAAAGCCGTCCTTCACCTAGATTGAAGGGAACACAAAGTTTCTTTTCACTTGCCAACTCCACTCCATACATATATATGGGGAGGTACAAGCTCCAACTCGGTTTTACAGTGAAAACGGCAGGCACTTCAAACCGGCACTAGGAAACAGACTGAGAAAGCAGAGTAAGGGTTTCTCCTGCAACCCGTTCCCTTTGTGCTGGATGAACGAACGTCTCTCCACATGCTCAGTTCTGAGAGATAAGTGTGTGTGAAAGCCGTCCTTCACCTAGATTGAAGGGAACACAAAGTTTCTTTTCACTTGCCAACTCCACTCCATACATATATATGGGGAGGTACAAGCTCCAACTCGGTTTTACAGTGAAAACGGCAGGCACTTCAAACCGGCACTAGGAAACAGACTGAGAAACCAGAGTAAGGGTTTCTCCTGCAACCCGTTCCCTTTGTGCTAGATGAACGAACGTCTCTCCACATGCTCAGTTCTGAGAGATAAATGTGTGTAAAGGCCGTCCTTCACCAAGCTTGAAGGGAACACAAAGTTTCTTTTCACTTGCCAACTCCACTCCATACATATATATGGGGAGGTACAAGCTCCAACTCGGTTTTACAGTGAAAAAGGCAGGCACTTCAAATCGGCACTAGGAAACAGACTGAGAAGCCAGAGTAAGGGCTTCTCCTGCAACCCGTTCCCTTTGTGCTGGATGAACGAACGTCTCTCCACATGCTCAGTTCTGAGAGTTAAGTGTGTGTGAAAGCCGTCCTTCACCTAGCTTGAAGGGAACACAAAGTTTCTTTTCAGTTGCCAACTCCACTCCATACATATATATGGGGAGGTACAAGCTCCAACTCGGTTTTACAGTGAAAACGGCAGGCACTTCAAACCGGCACTAGGAAACAGACTGAGAAACCAGAGTAAGGGTTTCTCCTGCAACCCGTTCCCTTTGTGCTGGATGAACGAACGTCTCTTCACATGCTCAGTTCTGAGAGATAAGTGTGTGTGAAAGCCGTCCTTCACCTAGCTTGAAGGGAACACAAAGTTTCTTTTCAGTTGCCAACTCCACTCCATACATATATATGGGGAGGTACAAACTCCAACTCGGTTTTACAGAGAAAACGGCAGGCACTTCAAACCGGCACTAGGAAACAGACTGAGAAACCAGAGTAAGGGTTTCTCCTGCAACCCGTTCCCTTTGTGCTGGATGAACGAACGTCTCTCCACATGCTCAGTTCTGAGAGATAAATGTGTGTAAAGGCCGTCCTTCACCTAGCTTGAAGGGAACACAAAGTTTCTTTTCACCTGCCAACTCCACTCCATACATATATATGGGGAGGTACAAGCTCCAACTCGGTTTTACAGTGAAAAAGGCAGGCACGTCAAATCGGCACTAGGAAACAGACTGAGAAGCCAGAGTAAGGGTTTCTCCTGCAACCCGTTCCCTTTGTGCTGGATGAACGAACGTCTCTCCACATGCTCAGTTCTGAGAGATAAGTGTGTGTGAAAGCCGTCCTTCACCTAGCTTGAAGGGAACACAAAGTTTCTTTTCACTTGCCAACTCCACTCCATACATATATATGGGGAGGTACAAGCTCCAACTCGGTTTTACAGTGAAAACGGCAGGCCCTTCAAACCGGCACTAGGAAACAGACTGAGAAACCAGAGTAAGGGTTTCTCCTGCAACCCGTTCCCTTTGTGCTGGATGAACGAACGTCTCTCCACATGCTCAGTTCTGAGAGATAAGTGTGTGTGAAAGCCGTCCTTCACCTAGCTTGAAGGGAACACAAAGTTTCTTTTCACTTGCCAACTCCACTCCATACATATATATGGGGAGGTACAAGCTCCAACTCGGTTTTACAGTGAAAACGGCAGGCACTTCAAACCGGCACTAGGAAACAGACTGAGAAACCAGAGTAAGGGTTTCTCCTGCAACCCGTTCCCTTTGTGCTGGATGAACGAACGTCTCTCCACATGCTCAGTTCTGAGAGATAAGTGTGTGTGAAAGCCGTCCTTCACCTAGCTTGAAGGGAACACAAAGTTTCTTTTCACTTGCCAACTCCACTCCATACATATATATGGGGAGGTACAAGCTCCAACTCGGTTTTACAGTGAAAACGGCAGGCACTTCAAACCGGCACTAGGAAACAGACTGAGAAAGCAGAGTAAGGGTTTCTCCTGCAACCCGTTCCCTTTGTGCTGGATGAACGAACGTCTCTCCACATGCTCAGTTCTGAGAGATAAGTGTGTGTGAAAGCCGTCCTTCACCTAGATTGAAGGGAACACAAAGTTTCTTTTCACTTGCCAACTCCACTCCATACATATATATGGGGAGGTACAAGCTCCAACTCGGTTTTACAGTGAAAACGGCAGGCACTTCAAACCGGCACTAGGAAACAGACTGAGAAAGCAGAGTAAGGGTTTCTCCTGCAACCCGTTCCCTTTGTGCTGGATGAACGAACGTCTCTCCACATGCTCAGTTCTGAGAGATAAGTGTGTGTGAAAGCCGTCCTTCACCTAGATTGAAGGGAACACAAAGTTTCTTTTCACTTGCCAACTCCACTCCATACATATATATGGGGAGGTACAAGCTCCAACTCGGTTTTACAGTGAAAACGGCAGGCACTTCAAACCGGCACTAGGAAACAGACTGAGAAACCAGAGTAAGGGTTTCTCCTGCAACCCGTTCCCTTTGTGCTAGATGAACGAACGTCTCTCCACATGCTCAGTTCTGAGAGATAAATGTGTGTAAAGGCCGTCCTTCACCAAGCTTGAAGGGAACACAAAGTTTCTTTTCACTTGCCAACTCCACTCCATACATATATATGGGGAGGTACAAGCTCCAACTCGGTTTTACAGTGAAAAAGGCAGGCACTTCAAATCGGCACTAGGAAACAGACTGAGAAGCCAGAGTAAGGGCTTCTCCTGCAACCCGTTCCCTTTGTGCTGGATGAACGAACGTCTCTCCACATGCTCAGTTCTGAGAGTTAAGTGTGTGTGAAAGCCGTCCTTCACCTAGCTTGAAGGGAACACAAAGTTTCTTTTCAGTTGCCAACTCCACTCCATACATATATATGGGGAGGTACAAGCTCCAACTCGGTTTTACAGTGAAAACGGCAGGCACTTCAAACCGGCACTAGGAAACAGACTGAGAAACCAGAGTAAGGGTTTCTCCTGCAACCCGTTCCCTTTGTGCTGGATGAACGAACGTCTCTTCACATGCTCAGTTCTGAGAGATAAGTGTGTGTGAAAGCCGTCCTTCACCTAGCTTGAAGGGAACACAAAGTTTCTTTTCAGTTGCCAACTCCACTCCATACATATATATGGGGAGGTACAAACTCCAACTCGGTTTTACAGAGAAAACGGCAGGCACTTCAAACCGGCACTAGGAAACAGACTGAGAAACCAGAGTAAGGGTTTCTCCTGCAACCCGTTCCCTTTGTGCTGGATGAACGAACGTCTCTCCACATGCTCAGTTCTGAGAGATAAATGTGTGTAAAGGCCGTCCTTCACCTAGCTTGAAGGGAACACAAAGTTTCTTTTCACCTGCCAACTCCACTCCATACATATATATGGGGAGGTACAAGCTCCAACTCGGTTTTACAGTGAAAAAGGCAGGCACGTCAAATCGGCACTAGGAAACAGACTGAGAAGCCAGAGTAAGGGTTTCTCCTGCAACCCGTTCCCTTTGTGCTGGATGAACGAACGTCTCTCCACATGCTCAGTTCTGAGAGATAAGTGTGTGTGAAAGCCGTCCTTCACCTAGCTTGAAGGGAACACAAAGTTTCTTTTCACTTGCCAACTCCACTCCATACATATATATGGGGAGGTACAAGCTCCAACTCGGTTTTACAGTGAAAACGGCAGGCCCTTCAAACCGGCACTAGGAAACAGACTGAGAAACCAGAGTAAGGGTTTCTCCTGCAACCCGTTCCCTTTGTGCTGGATGAACGAACGTCTCTCCACATGCTCAGTTCTGAGAGATAAGTGTGTGTGAAAGCCGTCCTTCACCTAGCTTGAAGGGAACACAAAGTTTCTTTTCACTTGCCAACTCCACTCCATACATATATATGGGGAGGTACAAGCTCCAACTCGGTTTTACAGTGAAAACGGCAGGCACTTCAAACCGGCACTAGGAAACAGACTGAGAAACCAGAGTAAGGGTTTCTCCTGCAACCCGTTCCCTTTGTGCTGGATGAACGAACGTCTCTCCACATGCTCAGTTCTGAGAGATAAGTGTGTGTGAAAGCCGTCCTTCACCTAGCTTGAAGGGAACACAAAGTTTCTTTTCACTTGCCAACTCCACTCCATACATATATATGGGGAGGTACAAGCTCCAACTCGGTTTTACAGTGAAAAAGGCAGGAACATCAAATCGGCACTAGGAAACAGACTGAGAAGCCAGAGTAAGGGCTTCTCCTGCAACCCGTTCCCTTTGTGCTGGATGAACGAACGTCTCTCCACATGCTTAGTTCTGAGAGATAAGTGTGTGTGAAAGCCGTCCTTCACCTAGCTTGAAGGGAACACAAAGTTTCTTTTCACTTGCCAACTCCACTCCATACATATATATGGGGAGGTACAAGCTCCAACTCGGTTTTACAGTGAAAACGGCAGGCACTTCAAACCGGCACTAGGAAACAGACTGAGAAAGCAGAGTAAGGGTTTCTCCTGCAACCCGTTCCCTTTGTGCTGGATGAACGAACGTCTCTCCACATGCTCAGTTCTGAGAGATAAGTGTGTGTGAAAGCCGTCCTTCACCTAGATTGAAGGGAACACAAAGTTTCTTTTCACTTGCCAACTCCACTCCATACATATATATGGGGAGGTACAAGCTCCAACTCGGTTTTACAGTGAAAACGGCAGGCACTTCAAACCGGCACTAGGAAACAGACTGAGAAACCAGAGTAAGGGTTTCTCCTGCAACCCGTTCCCTTTGTGCTAGATGAACGAACGTCTCTCCACATGCTCAGTTCTGAGAGATAAATGTGTGTAAAGGCCGTCCTTCACCAAGCTTGAAGGGAACACAAAGTTTCTTTTCACTTGCCAACTCCACTCCATACATATATATGGGGAGGTACAAGCTCCAACTCGGTTTTACAGTGAAAAAGGCAGGCACTTCAAACCGGCACTAGGAAACAGACTGAGAAGCCAGAGTAAGGGCTTCTCCTGCAACCCGTTCCCTTTGTGCTGGATGAACGAACGTCTCTCCACATGCTCAGTTCTGAGAGTTAAGTGTGTGTGAAAGCCGTCCTTCACCTAGCTTGAAGGGAACACAAAGTTTCTTTTCAGTTGCCAACTCCACTCCATACATATATATGGGGAGGTACAAGCTCCAACTCGGTTTTACAGTGAAAACGGCAGGCACTTCAAACCGGCACTAGGAAACAGACTGAGAAACCAGAGTAAGGGTTTCTCCTGCAACCCGTTCCCTTTGTGCTGGATGAACGAACGTCTCTTCACATGCTCAGTTCTGTGAGATAAGTGTGTGTGAAAGCCGTCCTTCACCTAGCTTGAAGGGAACACAAAGTTTCTTTTCAGTTGCCAACTCCACTCCATACATATATATGGGGAGGTACAAACTCCAACTCGGTTTTACAGAGAAAACGGCAGGCACTTCAAACCGGCACTAGGAAACAGACTGAGAAACCAGAGTAAGGGTTTCTCCTGCAACCCGTTCCCTTTGTGCTGGATGAACGAACGTCTCTCCACATGCTCAGTTCTGAGAGATAAGTGTGTGTGAAAGCCGTCCTTCACCTAGCTTGAAGGGAACACAAAGTTTCTTTTCACTTGCCAACTCCACTCCATACATATATATGGGGAGGTACAAGCTCCAACTCGGTTTTACAGTGAAAACGGCAGGCACTTCAAACCGGCACTAGGAAACAGACTGAGAAACCAGAGTAAGGGTTTCTCCTGCAACCCGTTCCCTTTGTGCTGGATGAACGAACGTCTCTCCACATGCTCAGTTCTGAGAGATAAGTGTGTGTGAAAGCCGTCCTTCACCTAGCTTGAAGGGAACACAAAGTTTCTTTTCACTTGCCAACTCCACTCCATACATATATATGGGGAGGTACAAGCTCCAACTCGGTTTTACAGTGAAAACGGCAGGCACTTCAAACCGGCACTAGGAAACAGACTGAGAAACCAGAGTAAGGGTTTCTCCTGCAACCCGTTCCCTTTGTGCTGGATGAACGAACGTCTCTCCACATGCTCAGTTCTGAGAGATAAGTGTGTGTGAAAGCCGTCCTTCACCTAGCTTGAAGGGAACACAAAGTTTCTTTTCACTTGCCAACTCCACTCCATACATATATATGGGGAGGTACAAGCTCCAACTCGGTTTTACAGTGAAAACGGCAGGCACTTCAAACCGGCACTAGGAAACAGACTGAGAAACCAGAGTAAGGGTTTCTCCTGCAACCCGTTCCCTTTGTGCTGGATGAACGAACGTCTCTCCACATGCTAAGTTCTGAGAGATAAGTGTGTGTGAAAGCCGTCCTTCACCTAGCTTGAAGGGAACACAAAGTTTCTTTTCACTTGCCAACTCCACTCCATACATATATATGGGGAGGTACAAGCTCCAACTCGGTTTTACAGTGAAAACGGCAGGCACTTCAAACCGGCACTAGGAAACAGACTGAGAAACCAGAGTAAGGGTTTCTCCTGCAACCCGTTCCCTTTGTGCTGGATGAACGAACGTCTCTCCACATGCTCAGTTCTGAGAGATGTGTGTGTGTGAAAGCCGTCCTTCACCTAGCTTGAAGGGAACACAAAGTTTCTTTTCAGTTGCCAACTCCACTCCATACATATATATGGGGAGATACAAGCTCCAACTCGGTTTTACAGTGAAAACGGCAGGCACTTCAAACCGGCACTAGGAAACAGACTGAGAAACCAGAGTAAGGGTTTCTCCTGCAACCCGTTCCCTTTGTGCTGGATGAACGAACGTCTCTCCACATGCTCAGTTCTGAGAGATGTGTGTGTGTGAAAGCCGTCCTTCACCTAGCTTGAAGGGAACACAAAGTTTCTTTTCACTTACCAACTCCACTCCATACATATGTATGGGGAGGTACAAGCTCCAACTCGGTTTTACAGTGAAAACGGCAGGCACTTCAAACCGGCACTAGGAAACAGACTGAGAAACCAGAGTAAGGGTTTCTCCTGCAACCCGTTCCCTTTGTGCTGGATGAACGAACGTCTCTCCACATGCTCAGTTCTGAGAGATAAATGTGTGTAAAGGCCGTCCTTCACCTAGCTTGAAGGGAACACAAAGTTTCTTTTCACCTGCCAACTCCACTCCATACATATATATGGGGAGGTACAAGCTCCAACTCGGTTTTACAGTGAAAAAGGCAGGCACGTCAAATCGGCACTAGGAAACAGACTGAGAAGCCAGAGTAAGGGTTTCTCCTGCAACCCGTTCCCTTTGTGCTGGATGAACGAACGTCTCTCCACATGCTCAGTTCTGAGAGATAAGTGTGTGTGAAAGCCGTCCTTCACCTAGCTTGAAGGGAACACAAAGTTTCTTTTCACTTGCCAACTCCACTCCATACATATATATGGGGAGGTACAAGCTCCATCTCGGTTTTACAGTGAAAACGGCAGGCCCTTCAAACCGGCACTAGGAAACAGACTGAGAAACCAGAGTAAGGGTTTCTCCTGCAACCCGTTCCCTTTGTGCTGGATGAACGAACGTCTCTCCACATGCTCAGTTCTGAGAGATAAGTGTGTGTGAAAGCCGTCCTTCACCTATCTTGAAGGGAACACAAAGTTTCTTTTCACTTGCCAACTCCACTCCATACATATATATGGGGAGGTACAAGCTCCAACTCGGTTTTACAGTGAAAACGGCAGGCACTTCAAACCGGCACTAGGAAACAGACTGAGAAACCAGAGTAAGGGTTTCTCCTGCAACCCGTTCCCTTTGTGCTGGATGAACGAACGTCTCTCCACATGCTCAGTTCTGAGAGATAAGTGTGTGTGAAAGCCGTCCTTCACCTAGCTTGAAGGGAACACAAAGTTTCTTTTCACTTGCCAACTCCACTCCATACATATATATGGGGAGGTACAAGCTCCAACTCGGTTTTACAGTGAAAAAGGCAGGAACATCAAATCGGCACTAGGAAACAGACTGAGAAGCCAGAGTAAGGGCTTCTCCTGCAACCCGTTCCCTTTGTGCTGGATGAACGAACGTCTCTCCACATGCTCAGTTCTGAGAGATAAGTGTGTGTGAAAGCCGTCCTTCACCTAGATTGAAGGGAACACAAAGTTTCTTTTCACTTGCCAACTCCACTCCATACATATATATGGGGAGGTACAAGCTCCAACTCGGTTTTACAGTGAAAACGGCAGGCACTTCAAACCGGCACTAGGAAACAGACTGAGAAACCAGAGTAAGGGTTTCTCCTGCAACCCGTTCCCTTTGTGCTAGATGAACGAACGTCTCTCCACATGCTCAGTTCTGAGAGATAAATGTGTGTAAAGGCCGTCCTTCACCAAGCTTGAAGGGAACACAAAGTTTCTTTTCACTTGCCAACTCCACTCCATACATATATATGGGGAGGTACAAGCTCCAACTCGGTTTTACAGTGAAAAAGGCAGGCACTTCAAACCGGCACTAGGAAACAGACTGAGAAGCCAGAGTAAGGGCTTCTCCTGCAACCCGTTCCCTTTGTGCTGGATGAACGAACGTCTCTCCACATGCTCAGTTCTGAGAGTTAAGTGTGTGTGAAAGCCGTCCTTCACCTAGCTTGAAGGGAACACAAAGTTTCTTTTCAGTTGCCAACTCCACTCCATACATATATATGGGGAGGTACAAGCTCCAACTCGGTTTTACAGTGAAAACGGCAGGCACTTCAAACCGGCACTAGGAAACAGACTGAGAAACCAGAGTAAGGGTTTCTCCTGCAACCCGTTCCCTTTGTGCTGGATGAACGAACGTCTCTTCACATGCTCAGTTCTGAGAGATAAGTGTGTGTGAAAGCCGTCCTTCACCTAGCTTGAAGGGAACACAAAGTTTCTTTTCAGTTGCCAACTCCACTCCATACATATATATGGGGAGGTACAAACTCCAACTCGGTTTTACAGAGAAAACGGCAGGCACTTCAAACCGGCACTAGGAAACAGACTGAGAAACCAGAGTAAGGGTTTCTCCTGCAACCCGTTCCCTTTGTGCTGGATGAACGAACGTCTCTCCACATGCTCAGTTCTGAGAGATAAGTGTGTGTGAAAGCCGTCCTTCACCTAGCTTGAAGGGAACACAAAGTTTCTTTTCACTTGCCAACTCCACTCCATACATATATATGGGGAGGTACAAGCTCCAACTCGGTTTTACAGTGAAAACGGCAGGCACTTCAAACCGGCACTAGGAAACAGACTGAGAAACCAGAGTAAGGGTTTCTCCTGCAACCCGTTCCCTTTGTGCTGGATGAACGAACGTCTCTCCACATGCTCAGTTCTGAGAGATAAGTGTGTGTGAAAGCCGTCCTTCACCTAGCTTGAAGGGAACACAAAGTTTCTTTTCACTTGCCAACTCCACTCCATACATATATATGGGGAGGTACAAGCTCCAACTCGGTTTTACAGTGAAAACGGCAGGCACTTCAAACCGGCACTAGGAAACAGACTGAGAAACCAGAGTAAGGGTTTCTCCTGCAACCCGTTCCCTTTGTGCTGGATGAACGAACGTCTCTCCACATGCTCAGTTCTGAGAGATAAGTGTGTGTGAAAGCCGTCCTTCACCTAGCTTGAAGGGAACACAAAGTTTCTTTTCACTTGCCAACTCCACTCCATACATATATATGGGGAGGTACAAGCTCCAACTCGGTTTTACAGTGAAAACGGCAGGCACTTCAAACCGGCACTAGGAAACAGACTGAGAAACCAGAGTAAGGGTTTCTCCTGCAACCCGTTCCCTTTGTGCTGGATGAACGAACGTCTCTCCACATGCTCAGTTCTGAGAGATGTGTGTGTGTGAAAGCCGTCCTTCACCTAGCTTGAAGGGAACACAAAGTTTCTTTTCACTTGCCAACTCCACTCCATACATATATATGGGGAGGTACAAGCTCCAACTCGGTTTTACAGTGAAAACGGCAGGCACTTCAAATCGGCACTAGGAAACAGACTGAGAAACCAGAGTAAGAGCTTCTCCTGCAACCCGTTCCCTTTGTGCTGGATGAACGAACGTCTCTCCATATGCTCAGTTCTGAGAGATAAGTGTGTGTGAAAGCCGTCCTTCACCTAGCTTGAAGGGAACACAAAGTTTCTTTTCATTTGCCAACTCCACTCCATACATATATATGGGGAGGTACAAGCTCCAACTCGGTTTTACAGTGAAAACGGCAGGCACTTCAAATCGGCACTAGGAAACAGACTGAGAAACCAGAGTAAGGGTTTCTTCTGCAACCCGTTCCCTTTGTGCTGGATGAACGAACGTCTATCCACATGCTCAGTTCTAAGAGATAAGTGTGTGTGAAAGCCGTCCTTCACCTAGCTTGAAGGGAACACAAAGTTTCTTTTCAGTTGCCAACTCCACTCCATACATATATATGGGGAGGTACAAGCTCCAACTCGGTTTTACAGTGAAAACGGCAGGCACTTCAAACCGGCACTAGGAAACAGACTGAGAAACCAGAGTAAGGGTTTCTCCTGCAACCCGTTCCCTTTGTGCTGGATGAACGAACGTCTCTCCACATGCTCAGTTCTGAGAGATAAGTGTGTGTGAAAGCCATCCTTCACCTAGCTTGAAGGGAACACAAAGTTTCTTTTCATTTGCCAACTCCACTCCATACATATATATGGGGAGGTACAAGGTCCAACTCGGTTTTACAGTGAAAACGGCAGGCACTTCAAATCGGCACTAGGAAACAGACTGAGAAACCAGAGTAAGGGTTTCTCCTGCAACCCGTTCCCTTTGTGCTGGATGAACGAACGTCTCTCCACATGCTCAGTTCTGAGAGATGTGTGTGTGTGAAAGCCGTCCTTCACCTAGCTTGAAGGGAACACAAAGTTTCTTTTCACTTGCCAACTCCACTCCATACATATATATGGGGAGGTACAAGCTCCAACTCGGTTTTACAGTGAAAACGGCAGGCACTTCAAACCGGCACTAGGAAACAGACTGAGAAACCAGAGTAAGGGTTTCTCCTGCAACCCGTTCCCTTTGTGCTGGATGAACGAACGTCTCTCCACATGCTCAGTTCTGAGAGATAAGTGTGTGTGAAAGCCATCCTTCACCTAGCTTGAAGGGAACACAAAGTTTCTTTTCACTTGCCAACTCCACTCCATACATATATATGGGGAGGTACAAGCTCCAACTCGGTTTTACAGTGAAAACGGCAGGCACTTCAAATCGGCACTAGGAAACAGACTGAGAAACCAGAGTAAGGGTTTCTCCTGCAACCCGTTCCCTTTGTGCTGGATGAACGAACGTCTCTCCACATGCTCAGTTCTGAGAGATGTGTGTGTGTCAAAGCCGTCCTTCACCTAGCTTGAAGGGAACACAAAGTTTCTTTTCACTTGCCAACTCCACTCCATACATATATATGGGGAGGTAAAAGCTCCAACTCGGTTTTACAGTGAAAACGGCAGGCACTTCAAACCGGCACTAGGAAACAGACTGAGAAACCAGAGTAAGGGTTTCTCCTGCAACCCGTTCCCTTTGTGCTGGATGAACGAACGTCTCTCCACATGCTCAGTTCTGAGAGATAAGTGTGTGTGAAAGCCGTCCTTCACCTAGCTTGAAGGGAACACAAAGTTTCTTTTCACTTGCCAACTCCACTCCATACATATATATGGGGAGGTACAAGCTCCAACTCGGTTTTACAGTGAAAAAGGCAGGAACATCAAATCGGCACTAGGAAACAGACTGAGAAGCCAGAGTAAGGGCTTCTCCTGCAACCCGTTCCCTTTGTGCTGGATGAACGAACGTCTCTCCACATGCTCAGTTCTGAGAGATAAGTGTGTGTGAAAGCCGTCCTTCACCTAGCTTGAAGGGAACACAAAGTTTCTTTTCACTTGCCAACTCCACTCCATACATATATATGGGGAGGTACAAGCTCCAACTCGGTTTTACAGTGAAAACGGCAGGCACTTCAAACCGGCACTAGGAAACAGACTGAGAAAGCAGAGTAAGGGTTTCTCCTGCAACCCGTTCCCTTTGTGCTGGATGAACGAACGTCTCTCCACATGCTCAGTTCTGAGAGATAAGTGTGTGTGAAAGCCGTCCTTCACCTAGATTGAAGGGAACACAAAGTTTCTTTTCACTTGCCAACTCCACTCCATACATATATATGGGGAGGTACAAGCTCCAACTCGGTTTTACAGTGAAAACGGCAGGCCCTTCAAACCGGCACTAGGAAACAGACTGAGAAACCAGAGTAAGGGTTTCTCCTGCAACCCGTTCCCTTTGTGCTAGATGAACGAACGTCTCTCCACATGCTCAGTTCTGAGAGATAAATGTGTGTAAAGGCCGTCCTTCACCAAGCTTGAAGGGAACACAAAGTTTCTTTTCACTTGCCAACTCCACTCCATACATATATATGGGGAGGTACAAGCTCCAACTCGGTTTTACAGTGAAAAAGGCAGGCACTTCAAATCGGCACTAGGAAACAGACTGAGAAGCCAGAGTAAGGGCTTCTCCTGCAACCCGTTCCCTTTGTGCTGGATGAACGAACGTCTCTCCACATGCTCAGTTCTGAGAGTTAAGTGTGTGTGAAAGCCGTCCTTCACCTAGCTTGAAGGGAACACAAAGTTTCTTTTCAGTTGCCAACTCCACTCCATACATATATATGGGGAGGTACAAGCTCCAACTCGGTTTTACAGTGAAAACGGCAGGCACTTCAAACCGGCACTAGGAAACAGACTGAGAAACCAGAGTAAGGGTTTCTCCTGCAACCCGTTCCCTTTGTGCTGGATGAACGAACGTCTCTTCACATGCTCAGTTCTGAGAGATAAGTGTGTGTGAAAGCCGTCCTTCACCTAGCTTGAAGGGAACACAAAGTTTCTTTTCAGTTGCCAACTCCACTCCATACATATATATGGGGAGGTACAAACTCCAACTCGGTTTTACAGAGAAAACGGCAGGCACTTCAAACCGGCACTAGGAAACAGACTGAGAAACCAGAGTAAGGGTTTCTCCTGCAACCCGTTCCCTTTGTGCTGGATGAACGAACGTCTCTCCACATGCTCAGTTCTGAGAGATAAATGTGTGTAAAGGCCGTCCTTCACCTAGCTTGAAGGGAACACAAAGTTTCTTTTCACCTGCCAACTCCACTCCATACATATATATGGGGAGGTACAAGCTCCAACTCGGTTTTACAGTGAAAAAGGCAGGCACGTCAAATCGGCACTAGGAAACAGACTGAGAAGCCAGAGTAAGGGTTTCTCCTGCAACCCGTTCCCTTTGTGCTGGATGAACGAACGTCTCTCCACATGCTCAGTTCTGAGAGATAAGTGTGTGTGAAAGCCGTCCTTCACCTAGCTTGAAGGGAACACAAAGTTTCTTTTCACTTGCCAACTCCACTCCATACATATATATGGGGAGGTACAAGCTCCAACTCGGTTTTACAGTGAAAACGGCAGGCCCTTCAAACCGGCACTAGGAAACAGACTGAGAAACCAGAGTAAGGGTTTCTCCTGCAACCCGTTCCCTTTGTGCTGGATGAACGAACGTCTCTCCACATGCTCAGTTCTGAGAGATAAGTGTGTGTGAAAGCCGTCCTTCACCTAGCTTGAAGGGAACACAAAGTTTCTTTTCACTTGCCAACTCCACTCCATACATATATATGGGGAGGTACAAGCTCCAACTCGGTTTTACAGTGAAAACGGCAGGCACTTCAAACCGGCACTAGGAAACAGACTGAGAAACCAGAGTAAGGGTTTCTCCTGCAACCCGTTCCCTTTGTGCTGGATGAACGAACGTCTCTCCACATGCTCAGTTCTGAGAGATGTGTGTGTGTGAAAGCCGTCCTTCACCTAGCTTGAAGGGAACACAAAGTTTCTTTTCACTTGCCAACTCCACTCCATACATATATATGGGGAGGTACAAGCTCCAACTCGGTTTTACAGTGAAAAAGGCAGGAACATCAAATCGGCACTAGGAAACAGACTGAGAAGCCAGAGTAAGGGCTTCTCCTGCAACCCGTTCCCTTTGTGCTGGATGAACGAACGTCTCTCCACATGCTTAGTTCTGAGAGATAAGTGTGTGTGAAAGCCGTCCTTCACCTAGCTTGAAGGGAACACAAAGTTTCTTTTCACTTGCCAACTCCACTCCATACATATATATGGGGAGGTACAAGCTCCAACTCGGTTTTACAGTGAAAACGGCAGGCACTTCAAACCGGCACTAGGAAACAGACTGAGAAAGCAGAGTAAGGGTTTCTCCTGCAACCCGTTCCCTTTGTGCTGGATGAACGAACGTCTCTCCACATGCTCAGTTCTGAGAGATAAGTGTGTGTGAAAGCCGTCCTTCACCTAGATTGAAGGGAACACAAAGTTTCTTTTCACTTGCCAACTCCACTCCATACATATATATGGGGAGGTACAAGCTCCAACTCGGTTTTACAGTGAAAACGGCAGGCACTTCAAACCGGCACTAGGAAACAGACTGAGAAACCAGAGTAAGGGTTTCTCCTGCAACCCGTTCCCTTTGTGCTAGATGAACGAACGTCTCTCCACATGCTCAGTTCTGAGAGATAAATGTGTGTAAAGGCCGTCCTTCACCAAGCTTGAAGGGAACACAAAGTTTCTTTTCACTTGCCAACTCCACTCCATACATATATATGGGGAGGTACAAGCTCCAACTCGGTTTTACAGTGAAAAAGGCAGGCACTTCAAACCGGCACTAGGAAACAGACGGAGAAGCCAGAGTAAGGGCTTCTCCTGCAACCCGTTCCCTTTGTGCTGGATGAACGAACGTCTCTCCACATGCTCAGTTCTGAGAGTTAAGTGTGTGTGAAAGCCGTCCTTCACCTAGCTTGAAGGGAACACAAAGTTTCTTTTCAGTTGCCAACTCCACTCCATACATATATATGGGGAGGTACAAACTCCAACTCGGTTTTACAGAGAAAACGGCAGGCACTTCAAACCGGCACTAGGAAACAGACTGAGAAACCAGAGTAAGGGTTTCTCCTGCAACCCGTTCCCTTTGTGCTGGATGAACGAACGTCTCTCCACATGCTCAGTTCTGAGAGATAAGTGTGTGTGAAAGCCGTCCTTCACCTAGCTTGAAGGGAACACAAAGTTTCTTTTCACTTGCCAACTCCACTCCATACATATATATGGGGAGGTACAAGCTCCAACTCGGTTTTACAGTGAAAACGGCAGGCCCTTCAAACCGGCACTAGGAAACAGACTGAGAAACCAGAGTAAGGGTTTCTCCTGCAACCCGTTCCCTTTGTGCTGGATGAACGAACGTCTCTCCACATGCTCAGTTCTGAGAGATAAGTGTGTGTGAAAGCCGTCCTTCACCTATCTTGAAGGGAACACAAAGTTTCTTTCCACTTGCCAACTCCACTCCATACATATATATGGGGAGGTACAAGCTCCAACTCGGTTTTACAGTGAAAACGGCAGGCACTTCAAACCGGCACTAGGAAACAGACTGAGAAACCAGAGTAAGGGTTTCTCCTGCAACCCGTTCCCTTTGTGCTGGATGAACGAACGTCTCTCCACATGCTCAGTTCTGAGAGATAAGTGTGTGTGAAAGCCGTCCTTCACCTAGCTTGAAGGGAACACAAAGTTTCTTTTCACTTGCCAACTCCACTCCATACATATATATGGGGAGGTACAAGCTCCAACTCGGTTTTACAGTGAAAAAGGCAGGAACATCAAATCGGCACTAGGAAACAGACTGAGAAGCCAGAGTAAGGGCTTCTCCTGCAACCCGTTCCCTTTGTGCTGGATGAACGAACGTCTCTCCACATGCTCAGTTCTGAGAGATAAGTGTGTGTGAAAGCCGTCCTTCACCTAGCTTGAAGGGAACACAAAGTTTCTTTTCACTAGCCAACTCCACTCCATACATATATATGGGGAGGTACAAGCTCCAACTCGGTTTTACAGTGAAAACGGCAGGCACTTCAAACCGGCACTAGGAAACAGACTGAGAAAGCAGAGTAAGGGTTTCTCCTGCAACCCGTTCCCTTTGTGCTGGATGAACGAACGTCTCTCCACATGCTCAGTTCTGAGAGATAAGTGTGTGTGAAAGCCGTCCTTCACCTAGCTTGAAGGGAACACAAAGTTTCTTTTCACTTGCCAACTCCACTCCATACATATATATGGGGAGGTACAAGCTCCAACTCGGTTTTACAGTGAAAACGGCAGGCCCTTCAAACCGGCACTAGGAAACAGACTGAGAAACCAGAGTAAGGGTTTCTCCTGCAACCCGTTCCCTTTGTGCTGGATGAACGAACGTCTCTCCACATGCTCAGTTCTGAGAGATAAGTGTGTGTGAAAGCCGTCCTTCACCTAGCTTGAAGGGAACACAAAGTTTCTTTTCACTTGCCAACTCCACTCCATACATATATATGGGGAGGTACAAGCTCCAACTCGGTTTTACAGTGAAAACGGCAGGCACTTCAAACCGGCACTAGGAAACAGACTGAGAAACCAGAGTAAGGGTTTCTCCTGCAACCCGTTCCCTTTGTGCTGGATGAACGAACGTCTCTCCACATGCTCAGTTCTGAGAGATGTGTGTGTGTGAAAGCCGTCCTTCACCTAGCTTGAAGGGAACACAAAGTTTCTTTTCACTTGCCAACTCCACTCCATACATATATATGGGGAGGTACAAGCTCCAACTCGGTTTTACAGTGAAAAAGGCAGGAACATCAAATCGGCACTAGGAAACAGACTGAGAAGCCAGAGTAAGGGCTTCTCCTGCAACCCGTTCCCTTTGTGCTGGATGAACGAACGTCTCTCCACATGCTTAGTTCTGAGAGATAAGTGTGTGTGAAAGCCGTCCTTCACCTAGCTTGAAGGGAACACAAAGTTTCTTTTCACTTGCCAACTCCACTCCATACATATATATGGGGAGGTACAAGCTCCAACTCGGTTTTACAGTGAAAACGGCAGGCACTTCAAACCGGCACTAGGAAACAGACTGAGAAAGCAGAGTAAGGGTTTCTCCTGCAACCCGTTCCCTTTGTGCTGGATGAACGAACGTCTCTCCACATGCTCAGTTCTGAGAGATAAGTGTGTGTGAAAGCCGTCCTTCACCTAGATTGAAGGGAACACAAAGTTTCTTTTCACTTGCCAACTCCACTCCATACATATATATGGGGAGGTACAAGCTCCAACTCGGTTTTACAGTGAAAACGGCAGGCACTTCAAACCGGCACTAGGAAACAGACTGAGAAACCAGAGTAAGGGTTTCTCCTGCAACCCGTTCCCTTTGTGCTAGATGAACGAACGTCTCTCCACATGCTCAGTTCTGAGAGATAAATGTGTGTAAAGGCCGTCCTTCACCAAGCTTGAAGGGAACACAAAGTTTCTTTTCACTTGCCAACTCCACTCCATACATATATATGGGGAGGTACAAGCTCCAACTCGGTTTTACAGTGAAAAAGGCAGGCACTTCAAACCGGCACTAGGAAACAGACGGAGAAGCCAGAGTAAGGGCTTCTCCTGCAACCCGTTCCCTTTGTGCTGGATGAACGAACGTCTCTCCACATGCTCAGTTCTGAGAGTTAAGTGTGTGTGAAAGCCGTCCTTCACCTAGCTTGAAGGGAACACAAAGTTTCTTTTCAGTTGCCAACTCCACTCCATACATATATATGGGGAGGTACAAACTCCAACTCGGTTTTACAGAGAAAACGGCAGGCACT
The DNA here is from genome assembly GCF_048564905.1 of Vicugna pacos. NCBI lineage: Eukaryota > Metazoa > Chordata > Mammalia > Artiodactyla > Camelidae > Vicugna > Vicugna pacos. The sequence continues at coordinate 776,613 of NW_027328794.1, forward strand.
TCAAACCGGCACTAGGAAACAGACTGAGAAACCAGAGTAAGGGTTTCTCCTGCAACCCGTTCCCTTTGTGCTGGATGAACGAACGTCTCTCCACATGCTCAGTTCTGAGAGATAAGTGTGTGTGAAAGCCGTCCTTCACCTAGCTTGAAGGGAACACAAAGTTTCTTTTCACTTGCCAACTCCACTCCATACATATATATGGGGAGGTACAAGCTCCAACTCGGTTTTACAGTGAAAACGGCAGGCCCTTCAAACCGGCACTAGGAAACAGACTGAGAAACCAGAGTAAGGGTTTCTCCTGCAACCCGTTCCCTTTGTGCTGGATGAACGAACGTCTCTCCACATGCTCAGTTCTGAGAGATAAGTGTGTGTGAAAGCCGTCCTTCACCTATCTTGAAGGGAACACAAAGTTTCTTTCCACTTGCCAACTCCACTCCATACATATATATGGGGAGGTACAAGCTCCAACTCGGTTTTACAGTGAAAACGGCAGGCACTTCAAACCGGCACTAGGAAACAGACTGAGAAACCAGAGTAAGGGTTTCTCCTGCAACCCGTTCCCTTTGTGCTGGATGAACGAACGTCTCTCCACATGCTCAGTTCTGAGAGATAAGTGTGTGTGAAAGCCGTCCTTCACCTAGCTTGAAGGGAACACAAAGTTTCTTTTCACTTGCCAACTCCACTCCATACATATATATGGGGAGGTACAAGCTCCAACTCGGTTTTACAGTGAAAAAGGCAGGAACATCAAATCGGCACTAGGAAACAGACTGAGAAGCCAGAGTAAGGGCTTCTCCTGCAACCCGTTCCCTTTGTGCTGGATGAACGAACGTCTCTCCACATGCTCAGTTCTGAGAGATAAGTGTGTGTGAAAGCCGTCCTTCACCTAGCTTGAAGGGAACACAAAGTTTCTTTTCACTAGCCAACTCCACTCCATACATATATATGGGGAGGTACAAGCTCCAACTCGGTTTTACAGTGAAAACGGCAGGCACTTCAAACCGGCACTAGGAAACAGACTGAGAAAGCAGAGTAAGGGTTTCTCCTGCAACCCGTTCCCTTTGTGCTGGATGAACGAACGTCTCTCCACATGCTCAGTTCTGAGAGATAAGTGTGTGTGAAAGCCGTCCTTCACCTAGATTGAAGGGAACACAAAGTTTCTTTTCACTTGCCAACTCCACTCCATACATATATATGGGGAGGTACAAGCTCCAACTCGGTTTTACAGTGAAAACGGCAGGCACTTCAAACCGGCACTAGGAAACAGACTGAGAAACCAGAGTAAGGGTTTCTCCTGCAACCCGTTCCCTTTGTGCTAGATGAACGAACGTCTCTCCACATGCTCAGTTCTGAGAGATAAATGTGTGTAAAGGCCGTCCTTCACCAAGCTTGAAGGGAACACAAAGTTTCTTTTCACTTGCCAACTCCACTCCATACATATATATGGGGAGGTACAAGCTCCAACTCGGTTTTACAGTGAAAAAGGCAGGCACTTCAAACCGGCACTAGGAAACAGACTGAGAAGCCAGAGTAAGGGCTTCTCCTGCAACCCGTTCCCTTTGTGCTGGATGAACGAACGTCTCTCCACATGCTCAGTTCTGAGAGTTAAGTGTGTGTGAAAGCCGTCCTTCACCTAGCTTGAAGGGAACACAAAGTTTCTGTTCACTTGCCAACTCCACTCCATACATATATATGGGGAGGTACAAGCTCCAACTCGGTTTTACAGTGAAAACGGCAGGCACTTCAAACCGGCACTAGGAAACAGACTGAGAAACCAGAGTAAGGGTTTCTCCTGCAACCCGTTCCCTTTGTGCTGGATGAACGAACGTCTCTCCACATGCTCAGTTCTGAGAGATAAGTGTGTGTGAAAGCCGTCCTTCACCTAGCTTGAAGGGAACACAAAGTTTCTGTTCACTTGCCAACTCCACTCCATACATATATATGGGGAGGTACAAGCTCCAACTCGGTTTTACAGTGAAAACGGCAGGCACTTCAAACCGGCACTAGGAAACAGACTGAGAAACCAGAGTAAGGGTTTCTCATGCAACCCGTTCCCTTTGTGCTGGATGAACAAACGTCTCTCCACATGCTCAGTTCTGAGAGTTAAGTGTGTGTGAAAGCCGTCCTTCACCTAGCTTGAAGGGAACACAAAGTTTCTTTTCAGTGGCCAACTCCACTCCATACATATATATGGGTAGGTACAAGCTCCAACTCGGTTTTACAGTGAAAACGGCAGGCACTTCAAACCGGCACTAGGAAACAGACTGAGAAACCAGAGTAAGGGTTTCTCCTGCAACCCGTTCCCTTTGTGCTGGATGAACGAACGTTTCTCCACATGCTCAGTTCTGAGAGATGTGTGTGTGTGAAAGCCGTCCTTCACCTAGCTTGAAGGGAACACAAAGTTTCTTTTCACTTGCCAACTCCACTCCATACATATATATGGGGAGGTACAAGCTCCTACTCGGTTTTACACTGAAAACGGCAGGCACTTCAAACCGGCACTAGGAAACAGACTGAGAAACCAGAGTAAGGGTTTCTCCTGCAACCCGTTCCCTTTGTGCTGGATGAACGAACGTCTCTCCACATGCTCAGTTCTGAGAGATAAATGTGTGTAAAGGCCGTCCTTCACCTAGCTTGAAGGGAACACAAAGTTTCTTTTCACCTGCCAACTCCACTCCATACATATATATGGGGAGGTACAAGCTCCAACTCGGTTTTACAGTGAAAAAGGCAGGCACTTCAAATCGGCACTAGGAAACAGACTGAGAAGCCAGAGTAAGGGTTTCTCCTGCAACCCGTTCCCTTTGTGCTGGATGAACGAACGTCTCTCCACATGCTCAGTTCTGAGAGATAAGTGTGTGTGAAAGCCGTACTTCACCTAGCTTGAAGGGAACACAAAGTTTCTTTTCACTTGCCAACTCCACTCCATACATATATATGGGGAGGTACAAGCTCCAACTCGGTTTTACAGTGAAAACGGCAGGCACTTCAAACCGGCACTAGGAAACAGACTGAGAAACCAGAGTAAGGGTTTCTCCTGCAACCCGTTCCCTTTGTGCTGGATGAACGAACGTCTCTCCACATGCTCAGTTCTGAGAGATAAGTGTGTGTGAAAGCCGTCCTTCACCTAGCTTGAAGGGAACACAATGTTTCTTTTCACTTGACAACTCCACTCCATACATATATATGGGGAGGTACAAGCTCCAACTCGGTTTTACAGTGAAAACGGCAGGCACTTCAAACCGGCACTAAGAAACAGACTGAGAAACCAGAGAAAGGGTTTCTCCTGCAAACCGTTCCCTTTGTGCTGGATGAAAGAACGTCTCTCCACACAATCAGTTCTGAGAGAGGTGTGTGTGTGAAAGCCGTCCTTCACCTAGCTTGAAGGGAACACAAAGTTTCTTTTCACTTGCCACTTCCACTCCATACATATATATGGGGAGGTACAAGCTCCAACTCGGTTTTACAGTGAAAACGGCAGGCACTTCAAACCGGCACTAGGAAACAGACTGAGAAACCAGAGTAAGGGTTTCTCCTGCAACCCGTTCCCTTTGTGCTGGATGAACGAACGTCTCTCCACATGCTCAGTTCTGAGAGATAAGTGTGTGTGAAAGCCGTCCTTCAACTAGCTTGAAGGGAACACAAAGTTTCTTTTCACTTGCCAACTCCACTCCATACATATATATGGGGAGGTACAAGCTCCAACTCGGTTTTACAGTGAAAACGGCAGGCACTTCAAACCGGCACAAGGAAACAGACTGAGAAACCAGAGTAAGGGTTTCTCCTGCAACCCGTTCCCTTTGTGCTGGATGAACGAACGTCTCTCCACATGCTCAGTTCTGAGAGATGTGTGTGTGTGAAAGCCGTCCTTCACCTAGCTTGAAGGGAACACAAAGTTTCTTTTCAGTAGCCAACTCCACTCCATACATATATATGGGGAGGTACAAGCTCCAACTCGGTTTTACAGTGAAAACGGTAGGCACTTCAAACCGGCACTAGGAAACAGACTGAGAAACCAGAGTAAGGGTTTCTCCTGCAACCCGTTCCCTTTGTGCTGGATGAACGAACGTCTCTCCACATGCTCAGTTCTGAGAGATGTGTGTGTGTGAAAGCCGTCCTTCACCTAGCTTGAAGGGAACACAAAGTTTCTTTTCACTTGCCAACTCCACTCCATACATATATATGGGGAGGTACAAGCTCCAACTCGGTTTTACAGTGAAAACGGCAGGCACTTCAAACCGGCACTAGGAAACAGACTGAGAAACCAGAGAAAGGGTTTCTCCTGCAAACCGTTCCCTTTGTGCTGGATGAACGAACGTCTCTCCACATGCTCAGTTCTGAGAGATAAGTGTGTGTGAAAGCCGTCCTTCACCTAGCTTGAAGGGAACACAAAGTTTCTTTTCAGTTGCCAAGTCCACTCCATACATATATATGGGGAGGTACAAGCTCCAACTCCGTTTTACAGTGAAAACGGCAGGCACTTCAAACCGGCACTAGGAAACAGACTGAGAAACCAGAGTAAGGGTTTCTCCTGCAACCCGTTCCCTTTGTGCTGGATGAACGAACGTCTCTCCACATGCTCAGTTCTGAGAGATGTGTGTGTGTGAAAGCCGTCCTTCACCTAGCTTGAAGGGAACACAAAGTTTCTTTTCACTTGCCAACTCCACTCCATACATATATATGGGGAGGTACAAGCTCCAACTCGGTTTTACAGTGAAAACGGCAGGCACTTCAAACCGGCACTAGGAAACAGACTGAGAAACCAGAGTAAGAGTTTCTCCTGCAACCCGTTCCCTTTGTGCTGGATGAACGAACGTCTCTCCACATGCTCAGTTCTGAGAGATAAGTGTGTGTGAAAGCCGTCCTTCACCTAGCTTGAAGGGAACACAAAGTTTCTTTTCAGTTGCCAACTCCACTCCATACATATATATGGGGAGGTACAAGCTCCAACTCGGTTTTACAGTGAAAACGGCAGGCACTTCAAACCGGCACTAGGAAACAGACTGAGAAACCAGAGTAAGGGCTTCTCCTGCAACCCGTTCCCTTTGTGCTGGATGAACGAACGTCTCTCCACATGCTCAGTTCTGAGAGATGTGTGTGTGTGAAAGCCGTCCTTCACCTAGCTTGAAGGGAACACAAAGTTTCTGTTCAGTTGCCAACTCCACTCCATACATATATATGGGGAGGTACAAGCTCCAACTCGGTTTTACAGTGAAAACGGCAGGCACTTCAAACCGGCACTAGGAAACAGACTGAGAAACCAGAGTAAGGGTTTCTCCTGCAACCCGTTCCCTTTGTGCTGGATGAACGAACGTCTGTCCACATGCTCAGTTCTGAGAGATAAGTGTGTGTGAAAGCCGTCCTTCACCTAGCTTGAAGGGAACACAAAGTTTCTTTTCACTTGCCAACTCCACTCCATACATATATATGGGGAGGTACAAGCTCCAACTCGGTTTTACAGTGAAAACGGCAGGCACTTCAAACCGGCACTAGGAAACAGACTGAGAAACCAGAGTAAGGGTTTCTCCTGCAACCCGTTCCCTTTGTGCTAGATGAACGAACGTCTCTCCACATGCTCAGTTCTGAGAGATAAGTGTGTGTGAAAGCCGTCCTTCACCTAGCTTGAAGGGAACACAAAGTTTCTTTTCACTTGCCAACTCCACTCCATACATATATATGGGGAGGTACAAGCTCCAACTCGGTTTTACAGTGAAAACGGCAGGCACTTCAAACCGGCACTAGGAAACAGACTGAGAAACCAGAGTAAGGGTTTCTCCTGCAACCCGTTCCCCTTGTGCTGGATGAACGAACGTTTCTCCACATGCTCAGTTCTGAGAGATGTGTGTGTGTGAAAGCCGTCCTTCACCTAGCTTGAAGGGAACACAAAGTTTCTTTTCACTTGCCAACTCCACTCCATACATATATATGGGGAGGTACAAGCTCCAACTCGGTTTTACAGTGAAAACGGCAGGCACTTCAAACCGGCACTAGGAAACAGACTGAGAAACCAGAGTAAGGGTTTCTCCTGCAACCCGTTCCCTTTGTGCTGGATGAACGAACGTCTCTCCACATGCTCAGTTCTGAGAGATAAATGTGTGTAAAGGCCGTCCTTCACCTAGCTTGAAGGGAACACAAAGTTTCTTTTCACCTGCCAACTCCACTCCATACATATATATGGGGAGGTACAAGCTCCAACTCGGTTTTACAGTGAAAAAGGCAGGCACTTCAAATCGGCACTAGGAAACAGACTGAGAAGCCAGAGTAAGGGTTTCTCCTGCAACCAGTTCCCTTTGTGCTGGATGAACGAACGTCTCTCCACATGCTCAGTTCTGAGAGATAAGTGTGTGTGAAAGCCGTCCTTCACCTAGCTTGAAGGGAACACAAAGTTTCTTTTCACTTGCCAACTCCACTCCATACATATATATGGGGAGGTACAAGCTCCAACTCGGTTTTACAGTGAAAACGGCAGGCACTTCAAACCGGCACTAGGAAACAGACTGAGAAACCAGAGTAAGGGTTTCTCCTGCAACCCGTTCCCTTTGTGCTGGATGAACGAACGTCTCTCCACATGCTCAGTTCTGAGAGATGTGTGTGTGTGAAAGCCGTCCTTCACTTAGCTTGAAGGGAACACAAAGTTCCTTTTCACTTGCCAACTCCACTCCATACATATATATGGGGAGGTACAAGCTCCAACTCGGTTTTACAGTGAAAACGGCAGGCACTTCAAACCGGCACTAGGAAACAGACTGAGAAACCAGAGTAAGGGTTTCTCCTGCAACCCGTTCCCTTTGTGCTGGATGAACAAACGTCTCTCCACATGCTCAGTTCTGAGAGATAAATGTGTGTAAAGGCCGTCCTTCACCTAGCTTGAAGGGAACACAAAGTTTCTTTTCACTTGCCAACTCCACTCCATACATATATATGGGGAGGTACAAGCTCCAACTCGGTTTTACAGTGAAAACGGCAGGCACTTCAAACCGGCACTAGGAAACAGACTGAGAAACCAGAGTAAGGGTTTCTCCTGCAACCCGTTCCCTTTGTGCTGGATGAACGAACGTCTCTCCACATGCTCAGTTCTGAGAGATAAGTGTGTGTGAAAGCCGTCCTTCACCTAGCTTGAAGGGAACACAAAGTTTCTGTTCACTTGCCAACTCCACTCCATACATATATATACGGAGGTACAAGCTCCAACTCGGTTTTACAGTGAAAACGGCAGGCACTTCAAACCGGCACTAGGAAACAGACTGAGAAACCAGAGTAAGGGTTTCTCCTGCAACCCGTTCCCTTTGTGCTGGATGAACGAACGTCTCTCCACATGCTCAGTTCTGAGAGATGTGTGTGTGTGAAAGCCGTCCTTCACCTAGCTTGAAGGGAACACAAAGTTTCTTTTCACTTGCCAACTCCACTCCATACATATATATGGGGAGGTACAAGCTCCAACTCGGTTTTACAGTGAAAACGGCAGGCACTTCAAACCGGCACTAGGAAACAGAATGAGAAACCAGAGTAAGGGTTTCTCCTGCAACCCGTTCCCTTTGTGCTGGATGAACAAACGTCTCTCCACATGCTCAGTTCTGAGAGATAAATGTGTATAAAGGCCGTCATTCACCTAGCTTGAAGGGAACACAAAGTTTCTTTTCACCTGCCAAATCCACTCCATACCTATATATGGGGAGGTACAAGCTCCAACTCGGTTTTACAGTGAAAACGGCAGGCACTTCAAACCGGCACTAGGAAACAGACTGAGAAACCAGAGTAAGGGTTTCTCCTGCAACCCGTTCCCTTTGTGCTGGATGAACGAACGTTTCTCCACATGCTCAGTTCTGAGAGATGTGTGTGTGTGAAAGCCGTCCTTCACCTAGCTTGAAGGGAACACAAAGTTTCTTTTCACTTGCCAACTCCACTCCATACATATATATGGGGAGGTACAAGCTCCAACTCGGTTTTACAGTGAAAACGGCAGGCACTTCAAACCGGCACTAGGAAACAGACTGAGAAACCAGAGTAAGGGTTTCTCCTGCAACCCGTTCCCTTTGTGCTGGATGAACGAACGTCTCTCCACATGCTCAGTTCTGAGAGATAAATGTGTGTAAAGGCCGTCCTTCACCTAGCTTGAAGGGAACACAAAGTTTCTTTTCACCTGCCAACTCCACTCCATACATATATATGGGGAGGTACAAGCTCCAACTCGGTTTTACAGTGAAAAAGGCAGGCACTTCAAATCGGCACTAGGAAACAGACTGAGAAGCCAGAGTAAGGGTTTCTCCTGCAACCAGTTCCCTTTGTGCTGGATGAACGAACGTCTCTCCACATGCTCAGTTCTGAGAGATAAGTGTGTGTGAAAGCCGTCCTTCACCTAGCTTGAAGGGAACACAAAGTTTCTTTTCACTTGCCAACTCCACTCCATACATATATATGGGGAGGTACAAGCTCCAACTCGGTTTTACAGTGAAAACGGCAGGCACTTCAAACCGGCACTAGGAAACAGACTGAGAAACCAGAGTAAGGGTTTCTCCTGCAACCCGTTCCCTTTGTGCTGGATGAACGAACGTCTCTCCACATGCTCAGTTCTGAGAGATGTGTGTGTGTGAAAGCCGTCCTTCACCTAGCTTGAAGGGAACACAAAGTTCCTTTTCACTTGCCAACTCCACTCCATACATATATATGGGGAGGTACAAGCTCCAACTCGGTTTTACAGTGAAAACGGCAGGCACTTCAAACCGGCACTAGGAAACAGACTGAGAAACCAGAGTAAGGGTTTCTCCTGCAACCCGTTCCCTTTGTGCTGGATGAACAAACGTCTCTCCACATGCTCAGTTCTGAGAGATAAATGTGTGTAAAGGCCGTCCTTCACCTAGCTTGAAGGGAACACAAAGTTTCTTTTCACCTGCCAACTCCACTCCATACATATATATGGGGAGGTACAAGCTCCAACTCGGTTTTACAGTGAAAACGGCAGGCACTTCAAACCGGCACTAGGAAACAGACTGAGAAACCAGAGTAAGGGTTTCTCCTGCAACCCGTTCCCTTTGTGCTGGATGAACGAACGTCTCTCCACATGCTCAGTTCTGAGAGATGTGTGTGTGTGAAAGCCGTCCTTCACCTAGCTTGAAGGGAACACAAAGTTTCTTTTCACTTGCCAACTCCACTCCATACATATATATGGGGAGGTACAAGCTCCAACTCGGTTTTACAGTGAAAACGGCAGGCACTTCAAACCGGCACTAGGAAACAGAATGAGAAACCAGAGTAAGGGTTTCTCCTGCAACCCGTTCCCTTTGTGCTGGATGAACAAACGTCTCTCCACATGCTCAGTTCTGAGAGATAAATGTGTGTAAAGGCCGTCATTCACCTAGCTTGAAGGGAACACAAAGTTTCTTTTCACCTGCCAAATCCACTCCATACCTATATATGGGGAGGTACAAGCTCCAACTCGGTTTTACAGTGAAAACGGCAGGCACTTCAAACCGGCACTAGGAAACAGACTGAGAAACCAGAGTAAGGGTTTCTCCTGCAACCCGTTCCCTTTGTGCTGGATGAACGAACGTTTCTCCACATGCTCAGTTCTGAGAGATGTGTGTGTGTGAAAGCCGTCCTTCACCTAGCTTGAAGGGAACACAAAGTTTCTTTTCACTTGCCAACTCCACTCCATACATATATATGGGGAGGTACAAGCTCCAACTCGGTTTTACAGTGAAAACGGCAGGCACTTCAAACCGGCACTAGGAAACAGACTGAGAAACCAGAGTAAGGGTTTCTCCTGCAACCCGTTCCCTTTGTGCTGGATGAACGAACGTCTCTCCACATGCTCAGTTCTGAGAGATAAATGTGTGTAAAGGCCGTCCTTCACCTAGCTTGAAGGGAACACAAAGTTTCTTTTCACCTGCCAACTCCACTCCATACATATATATGGGGAGGTACAAGCTCCAACTCGGTTTTACAGTGAAAAAGGCAGGCACTTCAAATCGGCACTAGGAAACAGACTGAGAAGCCAGAGTAAGGGTTTCTCCTGCAACCAGTTCCCTTTGTGCTGGATGAACGAACGTCTCTCCACATGCTCAGTTCTGAGAGATAAGTGTGTGTGAAAGCCGTCCTTCACCTAGCTTGAAGGGAACACAAAGTTTCTTTTCACTTGCCAACTCCACTCCATACATATATATGGGGAGGTACAAGCTCCAACTCGGTTTTACAGTGAAAACGGCAGGCACTTCAAACCGGCACTAGGAAACAGACTGAGAAACCAGAGTAAGGGTTTCTCCTGCAACCCGTTCCCTTTGTGCTGGATGAACGAACGTCTCTCCACATGCTCAGTTCTGAGAGATGTGTGTGTGTGAAAGCCGTCCTTCACCTAGCTTGAAGGGAACACAAAGTTCCTTTTCACTTGCCAACTCCACTCCATACATATATATGGGGAGGTACAAGCTCCAACTCGGTTTTACAGTGAAAACGGCAGGCACTTCAAACCGGCACTAGGAAACAGACTGAGAAACCAGAGTAAGGGTTTCTCCTGCAACCCGTTCCCTTTGTGCTGGATGAACAAACGTCTCTCCACATGCTCAGTTCTGAGAGATAAATGTGTGTAAAGGCCGTCCTTCACCTAGCTTGAAGGGAACACAAAGTTTCTTTTCACCTGCCAACTCCACTCCATACATATATATGGGGAGGTACAAGCTCCAACTCGGTTTTACAGTGAAAACGGCAGGCACTTCAAACCGGCACTAGGAAACAGACTGAGAAACCAGAGTAAGGGTTTCTCCTGCAACCCGTTCCCTTTGTGCTGGATGAACGAACGTCTCTCCACATGCTCAGTTCTGAGAGATAAGTGTGTGTGAAAGCCGTCCTTCACCTAGCTTGAAGGGAACACAAAGTTTCTGTTCACTTGCCAACTCCACTCCATACATATATATGGGGAGGTACAAGCTCCAACTCGGTTTTACAGTGAAAACGGCAGGCACTTCAAACCGGCACTAGGAAACAGACTGAGAAACCAGAGTAAGGGTTTCTCCTGCAACCCGTTCCCTTTGTGCTGGATGAACGAACGTCTCTCCACATGCTCAGTTCTGAGAGATAAGTGTGTGTGAAAGCCGTCCTTCACCTAGCTTGAAGGGAACACAAAGTTTCTGTTCACTTGCCAACTCCACTCCATACATATATATGGGGAGGTACAAGCTCCAACTCGGTTTTACAGTGAAAACGGCAGGCACTTCAAACCGGCACTAGGAAACAGACTGAGAAACCAGAGTAAGGGTTTCTCATGCAACCCGTTCCCTTTGTGCTGGATGAACAAACGTCTCTCCACATGCTCAGTTCTGAGAGATAAATGTGTGTAAAGGCCGTCCTTCACCTAGCTTGAAGGGAACACAAAGTTTCTTTTCACCTGCCAACTCCACTCCATACATATATATGGGGAGGTACAAGCTCCAACTCGGTTTTACAGTGAAAAAGGCAGGCACTTCAAATCGGCACTAGGAAACAGACTGAGAAGCCAGAGTAAGGGTTTCTCCTGCAACCCGTTCCCTTTGTGCTGGATGAACGAACGTCTCTCCACATGCTCAGTTCTGAGAGATAAGTGTGTGTGAAAGCCGTACTTCACCTAGCTTGAAGGGAACACAAAGTTTCTTTTCACTTGCCAACTCCACTCCATACATATATATGGGGAGGTACAAGCTCCAACTCGGTTTTACAGTGAAAACGGCAGGCACTTCAAACCGGCACTAGGAAACAGACTGAGAAACCAGAGTAAGGGTTTCTCCTGCAACCCGTTCCCTTTGTGCTGGATGAACGAACGTCTCTCCACATGCTCAGTTCTGAGAGATAAGTGTGTGTGAAAGCCGTCCTTCACCTAGCTTGAAGGGAACACAAAGTTTCTTTTCACTTGCCAACTCCACTCCATACATATATATGGGGAGGTACAAGCTCCAACTCGGTTTTACAGTGAAAACGGCAGGCACTTCAAACCGGCACTAAGAAACAGACTGAGAAACCAGAGAAAGGGTTTCTCCTGCAAACCGTTCCCTTTGTGCTGGATGAAAGAACGTCTCTCCACACAATCAGTTCTGAGAGAGGTGTGTGTGTGAAAGCCGTCCTTCACCTAGCTTGAAGGGAACACAAAGTTTCTTTTCACTTGCCACTTCCACTCCATACATATATATGGGGAGGTACAAGCTCCAACTCGGTTTTACAGTGAAAACGGCAGGCACTTCAAACCGGCACTAGGAAACAGACTGAGAAACCAGAGTAAGGGTTTCTCCTGCAACCCGTTCCCTTTGTGCTGGATGAACGAACGTCTCTCCACATGCTCAGTTCTGAGAGATAAGTGTGTGTGAAAGCCGTCCTTCAACTAGCTTGAAGGGAACACAAAGTTTCTTTTCACTTGCCAACTCCACTCCATACATATATATGGGGAGGTACAAGCTCCAACTCGGTTTTACAGTGAAAACGGCAGGCACTTCAAACCGGCACAAGGAAACAGACTGAGAAACCAGAGTAAGGGTTTCTCCTGCAACCCGTTCCCTTTGTGCTGGATGAACGAACGTCTCTCCACATGCTCAGTTCTGAGAGATGTGTGTGTGTGAAAGCCGTCCTTCACCTAGCTTGAAGGGAACACAAAGTTTCTTTTCAGTAGCCAACTCCACTCCATACATATATATGGGGAGGTACAAGCTCCAACTCGGTTTTACAGTGAAAACGGTAGGCACTTCAAACCGGCACTAGGAAACAGACTGAGAAACCAGAGTAAGGGTTTCTCCTGCAACCCGTTCCCTTTGTGCTGGATGAACGAACGTCTCTCCACATGCTCAGTTCTGAGAGATGTGTGTGTGTGAAAGCCGTCCTTCACCTAGCTTGAAGGGAACACAAAGTTTCTTTTCACTTGCCAACTCCACTCCATACATATATATGGGGAGGTACAAGCTCCAACTCGGTTTTACAGTGAAAACGGCAGGCACTTCAAACCGGCACTAGGAAACAGACTGAGAAACCAGAGAAAGGGTTTCTCCTGCAAACCGTTCCCTTTGTGCTGGATGAACGAACGTCTCTCCACATGCTCAGTTCTGAGAGATAAGTGTGTGTGAAAGCCGTCCTTCACCTAGCTTGAAGGGAACACAAAGTTTCTTTTCAGTTGCCAAGTCCACTCCATACATATATATGGGGAGGTACAAGCTCCAACTCCGTTTTACAGTGAAAACGGCAGGCACTTCAAACCGGCACTAGGAAACAGACTGAGAAACCAGAGTAAGGGTTTCTCCTGCAACCCGTTCCCTTTGTGCTGGATGAACGAACGTCTCTCCACATGCTCAGTTCTGAGAGATGTGTGTGTGTGAAAGCCGTCCTTCACCTAGCTTGAAGGGAACACAAAGTTTCTTTTCACTTGCCAACTCCACTCCATACATATATATGGGGAGGTACAAGCTCCAACTCGGTTTTACAGTGAAAACGGCAGGCACTTCAAACCGGCACTAGGAAACAGACTGAGAAACCAGAGTAAGGGTTTCTCCTGCAACCCGTTCCCTTTGTGCTGGATGAACGAACGTCTCTCCACATGCTCAGTTCTGAGAGATAAGTGTGTGTGAAAGCCGTCCTTCACCTAGCTTGAAGGGAACACAAAGTTTCTTTTCAGTTGCCAACTCCACTCCATACATATATATAGGGAGATACAAGCTCCAACTCGGTTTTACAGGGAAAACGGCAGGCACTTCAAACCGGCACTAGGAAACAGACTGAGAAACCAGAGTAAGGGTTTCTCCTGCAACCCGTTCCCTTTGTGCTGGATGAACGAACGTCTCTCCACATGCTCAGTTCTGAGAGATGTGTGTGTGTGAAAGCCGTCCTTCACCTAGCTTGAAGGGAACACAAAGTTTCTGTTCAGTTGCCAACTCCACTCCATACATATATATGGGGAGGTACAAGCTCCAACTCGGTTTTACAGTGAAAACGGCAGGCACTTCAAACCGGCACTAGGAAACATACTGAGAAACCAGAGTAAGGGTTTCTCCTGCAACCCGTTCCCTTTGTGCTGGATGAACGAACGTCTGTCCACATGCTCAGTTCTGAGAGATAAGTGTGTGTGAAAGCCGTCCTTCACCTAGCTTGAAGGGAACACAAAGTTTCTTTTCACTTGCCAACTCCACTCCATACATATATATGGGGAGGTACAAGCTCCAACTCGGTTTTACAGTGAAAACGGCAGGCACTTCAAACCGGCACTAGGAAACAGACTGAGAAACCAGAGTAAGGGTTTCTCCTGCAACCCATTCCCTTTGTGCTAGATGAACGAACGTCTCTCCACATGCTCAGTTCTGAGAGATAAGTGTGTGTGAAAGCCGTCCTTCACCTAGCTTGAAGGGAACACAAAGTTTCTTTTCACTTGCCAACTCCACTCCATACATATATATGGGGAGGTACAAGCTCCAACTCGGTTTTACAGTGAAAACGGCAGGCACTTCAAACCGGCACTAGGAAACAGACTGAGAATCCAGAGAAAGGGTTTCTCCTGCAAACCGTTCCCTTTGTGCTGGATGAAAGAACGTCTCTCCACACGCTCAGTTCTGAGAGATGTGTGTGTGTGAAAGCCGTCCTTCACCTAGCTTGAAGGGAACACAAAGTTTCTTTTCACTTGCCACCTCCACTCCATACATATATATGGGGAGGTACAAGCTCCAACTCGGTTTTACAGTGAAAACGGCAGGCACATCAAAACGGCACTAGGAAACAGACTGAGAAACCAGAGTAAGGGTTTCTCCTGCAACCCGTTCCCTTTGTGCTGGATGAACGAACGTTTCTACACATGCTCAGTTCTGAGAGATAAGTGTGTGTGAAAGCCGTCCTTCACCTAGCTTGAAGGGAACACAAAGTTTCTTTTCACTTGCCAACTCCACTCCATACATATATATGGGGAGGTACAAGCTCCAACTCGGTTTTACAGTGAAAACGGCAGGCACTTCAAACCGGCACTAGGAAACAGACTGAGAAACCAGAGTAAGGGTTTCTCCTGCAACCCGTTCCCTTTGTGCTGGATGAACGAACGTCTCTCCACATGCTCAGTTCTGAGAGATGTGTGTGTGTGAAAGCCGTCCTTCACCTAGCTTGAAGGGAACACAAAGTTTCTGTTCAGTTGCCAACTCCACTTCATACATATATATGGGGTGGTACAAGCTCCAACTCGGTTTTACAGTGAAAACGGCAGGCACTTCAAACCGGCACTAGGAAACAGACTGAGAAACCAGAGTAAGGGTTTCTCCTGCAACCCGTTCCCTTTGTGCTGGATGAACGAACGTCTCTCCACATGCTCAGTTCTGAGAGATGTGTGTGTGTGAAAGCCGTCCTTCACCTAGCTTGAAGGGAACACAAAGTTCCTTTTCACTTGCCAACTCCACTCCATACATATATATGGGGAGGTACAAGCTCCAACTCGGTTTTACAGTGAAAACGGCAGGCACTTCAAACCGGCACTAGGAAACAGACTGAGAAACCAGAGTAAGGGTTTCTCCTGCAACCCGTTCCCTTTGTGCTGGATGAACAAACGTCTCTCCACATGCTCAGTTCTGAGAGATAAATGTGTGTAAAGGCCGTCCTTCACCTAGCTTGAAGGGAACACAAAGTTTCTTTTCACCTGCCAACTCCACTCCATACATATATATGGGGAGGTACAAGCTCCAACTCGGTTTTACAGTGAAAACGGCAGGCACTTCAAACCGGCACTAGGAAACAGACTGAGAAACCAGAGTAAGGGTTTCTCCTGCAACCCGTTCCCTTTGTGCTGGATGAACGAACGTCTCTCCACATGCTCAGTTCTGAGAGATGTGTGTGTGTGAAAGCCGTCCTTCACCTAGCTTGAAGGGAACACAAAGTTTCTTTTCACTTGCCAACTCCACTCCATACATATATATGGGGAGGTACAAGCTCCAACTCGGTTTTACAGTGAAAACGGCAGGCACTTCAAACCGGCACTAGGAAACAGAATGAGAAACCAGAGTAAGGGTTTCTCCTGCAACCCGTTCCCTTTGTGCTGGATGAACAAACGTCTCTCCACATGCTCAGTTCTGAGAGATAAATGTGTGTAAAGGCCGTCATTCACCTAGCTTGAAGGGAACACAAAGTTTCTTTTCACCTGCCAAATCCACTCCATACCTATATATGGGGAGGTACAAGCTCCAACTCGGTTTTACAGTGAAAACGGCAGGCACTTCAAACCGGCACTAGGAAACAGACTGAGAAACCAGAGTAAGGGTTTCTCCTGCAACCCGTTCCCTTTGTGCTGGATGAACGAACGTTTCTCCACATGCTCAGTTCTGAGAGATGTGTGTGTGTGAAAGCCGTCCTTCACCTAGCTTGAAGGGAACACAAAGTTTCTTTTCACTTGCCAACTCCACTCCATACATATATATGGGGAGGTACAAGCTCCAACTCGGTTTTACAGTGAAAACGGCAGGCACTTCAAACCGGCACTAGGAAACAGACTGAGAAACCAGAGTAAGGGTTTCTCCTGCAACCCGTTCCCTTTGTGCTGGATGAACGAACGTCTCTCCACATGCTCAGTTCTGAGAGATAAATGTGTGTAAAGGCCGTCCTTCACCTAGCTTGAAGGGAACACAAAGTTTCTTTTCACCTGCCAACTCCACTCCATACATATATATGGGGAGGTACAAGCTCCAACTCGGTTTTACAGTGAAAAAGGCAGGCACTTCAAATCGGCACTAGGAAACAGACTGAGAAGCCAGAGTAAGGGTTTCTCCTGCAACCAGTTCCCTTTGTGCTGGATGAACGAACGTCTCTCCACATGCTCAGTTCTGAGAGATAAGTGTGTGTGAAAGCCGTCCTTCACCTAGCTTGAAGGGAACACAAAGTTTCTTTTCACTTGCCAACTCCACTCCATACATATATATGGGGAGGTACAAGCTCCAACTCGGTTTTACAGTGAAAACGGCAGGCACTTCAAACCGGCACTAGGAAACAGACTGAGAAACCAGAGTAAGGGTTTCTCCTGCAACCCGTTCCCTTTGTGCTGGATGAACGAACGTCTCTCCACATGCTCAGTTCTGAGAGATGTGTGTGTGTGAAAGCCGTCCTTCACCTAGCTTGAAGGGAACACAAAGTTCCTTTTCACTTGCCAACTCCACTCCATACATATATATGGGGAGGTACAAGCTCCAACTCGGTTTTACAGTGAAAACGGCAGGCACTTCAAACCGGCACTAGGAAACAGACTGAGAAACCAGAGTAAGGGTTTCTCCTGCAACCCGTTCCCTTTGTGCTGGATGAACAAACGTCTCTCCACATGCTCAGTTCTGAGAGATAAATGTGTGTAAAGGCCGTCCTTCACCTAGCTTGAAGGGAACACAAAGTTTCTTTTCACCTGCCAACTCCACTCCATACATATATATGGGGAGGTACAAGCTCCAACTCGGTTTTACAGTGAAAACGGCAGGCACTTCAAACCGGCACTAGGAAACAGACTGAGAAACCAGAGTAAGGGTTTCTCCTGCAACCCGTTCCCTTTGTGCTGGATGAACGAACGTCTCTCCACATGCTCAGTTCTGAGAGATAAGTGTGTGTGAAAGCCGTCCTTCACCTAGCTTGAAGGGAACACAAAGTTTCTGTTCACTTGCCAACTCCACTCCATACATATATATGGGGAGGTACAAGCTCCAACTCGGTTTTACAGTGAAAACGGCAGGCACTTCAAACCGGCACTAGGAAACAGACTGAGAAACCAGAGTAAGGGTTTCTCCTGCAACCCGTTCCCTTTGTGCTGGATGAACGAACGTCTCTCCACATGCTCAGTTCTGAGAGATAAGTGTGTGTGAAAGCCGTCCTTCACCTAGCTTGAAGGGAACACAAAGTTTCTGTTCACTTGCCAACTCCACTCCATACATATATATGGGGAGGTACAAGCTCCAACTCGGTTTTACAGTGAAAACGGCAGGCACTTCAAACCGGCACTAGGAAACAGACTGAGAAACCAGAGTAAGGGTTTCTCATGCAACCCGTTCCCTTTGTGCTGGATGAACAAACGTCTCTCCACATGCTCAGTTCTGAGAGATAAATGTGTGTAAAGGCCGTCCTTCACCTAGCTTGAAGGGAACACAAAGTTTCTTTTCACCTGCCAACTCCACTCCATACATATATATGGGGAGGTACAAGCTCCAACTCGGTTTTACAGTGAAAAAGGCAGGCACTTCAAATCGGCACTAGGAAACAGACTGAGAAGCCAGAGTAAGGGTTTCTCCTGCAACCCGTTCCCTTTGTGCTGGATGAACGAACGTCTCTCCACATGCTCAGTTCTGAGAGATAAGTGTGTGTGAAAGCCGTACTTCACCTAGCTTGAAGGGAACACAAAGTTTCTTTTCACTTGCCAACTCCACTCCATACATATATATGGGGAGGTACAAGCTCCAACTCGGTTTTACAGTGAAAACGGCAGGCACTTCAAACCGGCACTAGGAAACAGACTGAGAAACCAGAGTAAGGGTTTCTCCTGCAACCCGTTCCCTTTGTGCTGGATGAACGAACGTCTCTCCACATGCTCAGTTCTGAGAGATAAGTGTGTGTGAAAGCCGTCCTTCACCTAGCTTGAAGGGAACACAAAGTTTCTTTTCACTTGCCAACTCCACTCCATACATATATATGGGGAGGTACAAGCTCCAACTCGGTTTTACAGTGAAAACGGCAGGCACTTCAAACCGGCACTAAGAAACAGACTGAGAAACCAGAGAAAGGGTTTCTCCTGCAAACCGTTCCCTTTGTGCTGGATGAAAGAACGTCTCTCCACACAATCAGTTCTGAGAGAGGTGTGTGTGTGAAAGCCGTCCTTCACCTAGCTTGAAGGGAACACAAAGTTTCTTTTCACTTGCCACTTCCACTCCATACATATATATGGGGAGGTACAAGCTCCAACTCGGTTTTACAGTGAAAACGGCAGGCACTTCAAACCGGCACTAGGAAACAGACTGAGAAACCAGAGTAAGGGTTTCTCCTGCAACCCGTTCCCTTTGTGCTGGATGAACGAACGTCTCTCCACATGCTCAGTTCTGAGAGATAAGTGTGTGTGAAAGCCGTCCTTCAACTAGCTTGAAGGGAACACAAAGTTTCTTTTCACTTGCCAACTCCACTCCATACATATATATGGGGAGGTACAAGCTCCAACTCGGTTTTACAGTGAAAACGGCAGGCACTTCAAACCGGCACAAGGAAACAGACTGAGAAACCAGAGTAAGGGTTTCTCCTGCAACCCGTTCCCTTTGTGCTGGATGAACGAACGTCTCTCCACATGCTCAGTTCTGAGAGATGTGTGTGTGTGAAAGCCGTCCTTCACCTAGCTTGAAGGGAACACAAAGTTTCTTTTCAGTAGCCAACTCCACTCCATACATATATATGGGGAGGTACAAGCTCCAACTCGGTTTTACAGTGAAAACGGTAGGCACTTCAAACCGGCACTAGGAAACAGACTGAGAAACCAGAGTAAGGGTTTCTCCTGCAACCCGTTCCCTTTGTGCTGGATGAACGAACGTCTCTCCACATGCTCAGTTCTGAGAGATGTGTGTGTGTGAAAGCCGTCCTTCACCTAGCTTGAAGGGAACACAAAGTTTCTTTTCACTTGCCAACTCCACTCCATACATATATATGGGGAGGTACAAGCTCCAACTCGGTTTTACAGTGAAAACGGCAGGCACTTCAAACCGGCACTAGGAAACAGACTGAGAAACCAGAGAAAGGGTTTCTCCTGCAAACCGTTCCCTTTGTGCTGGATGAACGAACGTCTCTCCACATGCTCAGTTCTGAGAGATAAGTGTGTGTGAAAGCCGTCCTTCACCTAGCTTGAAGGGAACACAAAGTTTCTTTTCAGTTGCCAAGTCCACTCCATACATATATATGGGGAGGTACAAGCTCCAACTCCGTTTTACAGTGAAAACGGCAGGCACTTCAAACCGGCACTAGGAAACAGACTGAGAAACCAGAGTAAGGGTTTCTCCTGCAACCCGTTCCCTTTGTGCTGGATGAACGAACGTCTCTCCACATGCTCAGTTCTGAGAGATGTGTGTGTGTGAAAGCCGTCCTTCACCTAGCTTGAAGGGAACACAAAGTTTCTTTTCACTTGCCAACTCCACTCCATACATATATATGGGGAGGTACAAGCTCCAACTCGGTTTTACAGTGAAAACGGCAGGCACTTCAAACCGGCACTAGGAAACAGACTGAGAAACCAGAGTAAGGGTTTCTCCTGCAACCCGTTCCCTTTGTGCTGGATGAACGAACGTCTCTCCACATGCTCAGTTCTGAGAGATAAGTGTGTGTGAAAGCCGTCCTTCACCTAGCTTGAAGGGAACACAAAGTTTCTTTTCAGTTGCCAACTCCACTCCATACATATATATAGGGAGATACAAGCTCCAACTCGGTTTTACAGGGAAAACGGCAGGCACTTCAAACCGGCACTAGGAAACAGACTGAGAAACCAGAGTAAGGGTTTCTCCTGCAACCCGTTCCCTTTGTGCTGGATGAACGAACGTCTCTCCACATGCTCAGTTCTGAGAGATGTGTGTGTGTGAAAGCCGTCCTTCACCTAGCTTGAAGGGAACACAAAGTTTCTGTTCAGTTGCCAACTCCACTCCATACATATATATGGGGAGGTACAAGCTCCAACTCGGTTTTACAGTGAAAACGGCAGGCACTTCAAACCGGCACTAGGAAACATACTGAGAAACCAGAGTAAGGGTTTCTCCTGCAACCCGTTCCCTTTGTGCTGGATGAACGAACGTCTGT
The DNA here is from genome assembly GCF_048564905.1 of Vicugna pacos. Lineage (NCBI taxonomy): Eukaryota > Metazoa > Chordata > Mammalia > Artiodactyla > Camelidae > Vicugna > Vicugna pacos. The sequence continues at coordinate 797,370 of NW_027328794.1, forward strand.
CCACATGCTCAGTTCTGAGAGATAAGTGTGTGTGAAAGCCGTCCTTCACCTAGCTTGAAGGGAACACAAAGTTTCTTTTCACTTGCCAACTCCACTCCATACATATATATGGGGAGGTACAAGCTCCAACTCGGTTTTACAGTGAAAACGGCAGGCACTTCAAACCGGCACTAGGAAACAGACTGAGAAACCAGAGTAAGGGTTTCTCCTGCAACCCATTCCCTTTGTGCTAGATGAACGAACGTCTCTCCACATGCTCAGTTCTGAGAGATAAGTGTGTGTGAAAGCCGTCCTTCACCTAGCTTGAAGGGAACACAAAGTTTCTTTTCACTTGCCAACTCCACTCCATACATATATATGGGGAGGTACAAGCTCCAACTCGGTTTTACAGTGAAAACGGCAGGCACTTCAAACCGGCACTAGGAAACAGACTGAGAATCCAGAGAAAGGGTTTCTCCTGCAAACCGTTCCCTTTGTGCTGGATGAAAGAACGTCTCTCCACACGCTCAGTTCTGAGAGATGTGTGTGTGTGAAAGCCGTCCTTCACCTAGCTTGAAGGGAACACAAAGTTTCTTTTCACTTGCCACCTCCACTCCATACATATATATGGGGAGGTACAAGCTCCAACTCGGTTTTACAGTGAAAACGGCAGGCACATCAAAACGGCACTAGGAAACAGACTGAGAAACCAGAGTAAGGGTTTCTCCTGCAACCCGTTCCCTTTGTGCTGGATGAACGAACGTTTCTACACATGCTCAGTTCTGAGAGATAAGTGTGTGTGAAAGCCGTCCTTCACCTAGCTTGAAGGGAACACAAAGTTTCTTTTCACTTGCCAACTCCACTCCATACATATATATGGGGAGGTACAAGCTCCAACTCGGTTTTACAGTGAAAACGGCAGGCACTTCAAACCGGCACTAGGAAACAGACTGAGAAACCAGAGTAAGGGTTTCTCCTGCAACCCGTTCCCTTTGTGCTGGATGAACGAACGTCTCTCCACATGCTCAGTTCTGAGAGATGTGTGTGTGTGAAAGCCGTCCTTCACCTAGCTTGAAGGGAACACAAAGTTTCTGTTCAGTTGCCAACTCCACTTCATACATATATATGGGGTGGTACAAGCTCCAACTCGGTTTTACAGTGAAAACGGCAGGCACTTCAAACCGGCACTAGGAAACAGACTGAGAAACCAGAGTAAGGGTTTCTCCTGCAACCCGTTCCCTTTGTGCTGGATGAACGAACGTCTGTCCACATGCTCAGTTCTGAGAGATAAGTGTGTGTGAAAGCCGTCCTTCACCTAGCTTGAAGGGAACACAAAGTTTCTTTTCACTTGCCAACTCCACTCCATACATATATATGGGGAGGTACAAGCTCCAACTCGGTTTTACAGTGAAAACGGCAGGCACTTCAAACCGGCACTAGGAAACAGACTGAGAAACCAGAGTAAGGGTTTCTCCTGCAACCCGTTCCCTTTGTGCTAGATGAACGAACGTCTCTCCACATGCTCAGTTCTGAGAGATAAGTGTGTGTGAAAGCCGTCCTTCACCTAGCTTGAAGGGAACACAAAGTTTCTTTTCACTTGACAACTCCACTCCATACATATATATGGGGAGGTACAAGCTCCAACTCGGTTTTACAGTGAAAACGGCAGGCACTTCAAACCGGCACTAGGAAACAGACTGAGAAACCAGAGAAAGGGTTTCTCCTGCAAAACGTTCCCTTTGTGCTGGATGAAAGAACGTCTCTCCACACGCTCAGTTCTGAGAGATGTGTGTGTGTGAAAGCCGTCCTTCACCTAGCTTGAAGGGAACACAAAGTTTCTTTTCACTTGCCACCTCCACTCCATACATATATATGGGGAGGTACAAGATCCAACTCGGTTTTACAGTGAAAACGGCAGGCACTTCAAACCGGCACTAGGAAACAGAATGAGAAACCAGAGTAAGGGTTTCTCCTGCAACCCGTTCCCTTTGTGCTGGATGAACGAACGTCTCTACACATGCTCAGTTCTGAGAGATAAGTGTGTGTGAAAGCCGTCCTTCACCTAGCTTGAAGGGAACACAAAGTTTCTTTTCAGTTGCCAACTCCACTCCATACATATATATGGGGAGGTACAAGCTCCAACTCGGTTTTACAGTGAAAACGGCAGGCACTTCAAACCGGCACTAGGAAACAGACTGAGAAACCAGAGTAAAGGTTTCTCCTGCAACACGTTCCCTTTGTGCTGGATGAACGAACGTCTCTCCACATGCTCAGTTCTGAGAGATAAGTGTGTGTGAAAGCCGTCCTTCACCTAGCTTGAAGGGAACACAAAGTTTCTTTTCACTTGCCAACTCCACTCCATACATATATATGGGGAGGTACAAGCTCCAACTCGGTTTTACAGTGAAAACGGCAGGCACTTCAAACCGGCACTAGGAAACAGACTGAGAATCCAGAGAAAGGGTTTCTCCTCCAAACCGTTCCCTTTGTGCTGGATGAAAGAACGTCTCTCCACACGCTCAGTTCTGAGAGATGTGTGTGTGTGAAAGCCGTCCTTCACCTAGCTTGAAGGGAACACAAAGTTTCTTTTCACTTGCCACCTCCACTCCATACATATATATGGGGAGGTACAAGCTCCAACTCGGTTTTACAGTGAAAACGGCAGGCACATCAAAACGGCACTAGGAAACAGACTGAGAAACCAGAGTAAGGGTTTCTCCTGCAACCCGTTCCCTTTGTGCTGGATGAACGAACGTTTCTACACATGCTCAGTTCTGAGAGATAAGTGTGTGTGAAAGCCGTCCTTCACCTAGCTTGAAGGGAACACAAAGTTTCTTTTCACTTGCCAACTCCACTCCATACATATATATGGGGAGGTACAAGCTCCAACTCGGTTTTACAGTGAAAACGGCAGGCACTTCAAACCGGCACTAGGAAACAGACTGAGAAACCAGAGTAAGGGTTTCTCCTGCAACCCGTTCCCTTTGTGCTGGATGAACGAACGTCTCTCCACATGCTCAGTTCTGAGAGATGTGTGTGTGTGAAAGCCGTCCTTCACCTAGCTTGAAGGGAACACAAAGTTTCTGTTCAGTTGCCAACTCCACTTCATACATATATATGGGGTGGAACAAGCTCCAACTCGGTTTTACAGTGAAAACGGCAGGCACTTCAAACCGGCACTAGGAAACAGACTGAGAAACCAGAGTAAGGGTTTCTCCTGCAACCCGTTCCCTTTGTGCTGGATGAACGAACGTCTGTCCACATGCTCAGTTCTGAGAGATAAGTGTGTGTGAAAGCCGTCCTTCACCTAGCTTGAAGGGAACACAAAGTTTCTTTTCACTTGCCAACTCCACTCCATACATATATATGGGGAGGTACAAGCTCCAACTCGGTTTTACAGTGAAAACGGCAGGCACTTCAAACCGGCACTAGGAAACAGACTGAGAAACCAGAGTAAGGGTTTCTCCTGCAACCCGTTCCCTTTGTGCTAGATGAACGAACGTCTCTCCACATGCTCAGTTCTGAGAGATAAGTGTGTGTGAAAGCCGTCCTTCACCTAGCTTGAAGGGAACACAAAGTTTCTTTTCACTTGACAACTCCACTCCATACATATATATGGGGAGGTACAAGCTCCAACTCGGTTTTACAGTGAAAACGGCAGGCACTTCAAACCGGCACTAGGAAACAGACTGAGAAACCAGAGAAAGGGTTTCTCCTGCAAAACGTTCCCTTTGTGCTGGATGAAAGAACGTCTCTCCACACGCTCAGTTCTGAGAGATGTGTGTGTGTGAAAGCCGTCCTTCACCTAGCTTGAAGGGAACACAAAGTTTCTTTTCACTTGCCACCTCCACTCCATACATATATATGGGGAGGTACAAGATCCAACTCGGTTTTACAGTGAAAACGGCAGGCACTTCAAACCGGCACTAGGAAACAGAATGAGAAACCAGAGTAAGGGTTTCTCCTGCAACCCGTTCCCTTTGTGCTGGATGAACGAACGTCTCTACACATGCTCAGTTCTGAGAGATAAGTGTGTGTGAAAGCCGTCCTTCACCTAGCTTGAAGGGAACACAAAGTTTCTTTTCAGTTGCCAACTCCACTCCATACATATATATGGGGAGGTACAAGCTCCAACTCGGTTTTACAGTGAAAACGGCAGGCACTTCAAACCGGCACTAGGAAACAGACTGAGAAACCAGAGTAAAGGTTTCTCCTGCAACACGTTCCCTTTGTGCTGGATGAACGAACGTCTCTCCACATGCTCAGTTCTGAGAGATAAGTGTGTGTGAAAGCCGTCCTTCACCTAGCTTGAAGGGAACACAAAGTTTCTTTTCACTTGCCAACTCCACTCCATACATATATATGGGGAGGTACAAGCTCCAACTCGGTTTTACAGTGAAAACGGCAGGCACTTCAAACCGGCACTAGGAAACAGACTGAGAAACCAGAGTAAGGGTTTCTCCTGCAACCTGTTCCCTTTGTGCTGGATGAACGAACGTCTCTCCACATGCTCAGTTCTGAGAGATAAGTGTGTGTGAAAGCCGTCCTTCACCTAGCTTGAAGGGAACACAAAGTTTCTTTTCAGTTGCCAACTCCACTCCATACATATATATGGGGAGGTACAAGCTCCAACTCGGTTTTACAGTGAAAACGGCAGGCACTTCAAACCGGCACTAGGAAACAGACTGAGAAACCAGAGTAAGGGTTTCTCCTGCAACCCGTTCCCTTTGTGCTGGATGAACGAACGTCGCTCCACATGCTCAGTTCTGAGAGATGTGTGTGTGTGAAAGCCGTCCTTCACCTAGCTTGAAGGGAACACAAAGTTTCTGTTCAGTTGCCAACTCCACTCCATACATATATATGAGGAGGTACAAGCTCCAACTCGGTTTTACAGTGAAAACGGCAGGCACTTCAAACCGGCACTAGGAAACAGACTGAGAAACCAGAGAAAGGGTTTCTCCTGCAAACCGTTCCCTTTGTGCTGGATGAAAGAACGTCTCTCCACACGCTCAGTTCTGAGAGATGTGTGTGTGTGAAAGCCGTCCTTCACATAGCTTGAAGGGAACACAAAGTTTCTTTTCACTTGCCACCTCCACTCCATACATATATATGGGGAAGTACAAGCTCCAACTCGGTTTTACAGTGAAAACGGCAGGCACATCAAAACGGCACTAGGAAACAGACTGAGAAACCAGAGTAAGGGTTTCTCCTGCAACCCGTTCCCTTTGTGCTGGATGAACGAACGTCTCTACACATGCTCAGTTCTGAGAGATAAGTGTGTGTGAAAGCGGTCCTTCACCTAGCTTGAAGGGAACACAAAGTTTCTTTTCAGTTGCCAACTCCACTCCATACATATATATGGGGAGGTACAAGCCCCAACTCGGTTTTACAGTGAAAACGGCAGGCACTTCAAACCGGCACTAGGAAACAGACTGAGAAACCAGAGTAAGGGTTTCTCCTGCAACACGTTCCCTTTGTGCTGGATGAACGAACGTCTCTCCACATGCTCAGTTCTGAGAGATAAGTGTGTGTGAAAGCCGTCCTTCACCTAGCTTGAAGGGAACACAAAGTTTCTTTTCAGTTGCCAACTCCACTCCATACATATATATGGGGAGGTACAAGCTCCAACTCGGTTTTACAGTGAAAACGGCAGGCACTTCAAACCGGCACTAGGAAACAGACTGAGAAACCAGAGTAAGGGTTTCTCCTGCAACCCGTTCCCTTTGTGCTGGATGAACGAACGTCTCTCCACATGCTCAGTTCTGAGAGATAAGTGTGTGTGAAAGCCGTCCTTCACCTAGCTTGAAGGGAACACAAAGTTTCTTTTCAGTTGCCAAGTCCACTCCATACATATATATGGGGAGGTACAAGCTCCAACTCGGTTTTACAGTGAAAACGGCAGGCACTTCAAACCGGCACTAGGAAACAGACTGAGAAACCAGAGTAAGGGTTTCTCCTGCAACCCGTTCCCTTTGTGCTGGATGAACGAACGTCTCTCCACATGCTCAGTTCTGAGAGATGTGTGTGTGTGAAAGCCGTCCTTCACCTAGCTTGAAGGGAACACAAAGTTTCTGTTCAGTTGCCAACTCCACTCCATACATATATATGGGGAGGTACAAGCTCCAACTCGGTTTTACAGTGAAAACGGCAGGCACTTCAAACCGGCACTAGGAAACAGACTGAGAAACCAGAGTAAGGGTTTCTCCTGCAACCCGTTCCCTTTGTGCTGGATGAACGAACGTCTGTCCACATGCTCAGTTCTGAGAGATAAGTGTGTGTGAAAGCCGTCCTTCACCTAGCTTGAAGGGAACACAAAGTTTCTTTTCACTTGCCAACTCCACTCCATACATATATATGGGGAGGTACAAGCTCCAACTCGGTTTTACAGTGAAAACGGCAGGCACTTCAAACCGGCACTAGGAAACAGACTGAGAAACCAGAGTAAGGGTTTCTCCTGCAACCCGTTCCCTTTGTGCTAGATGAACGAACGTCTCTCCACATGCTCAGTTCTGAGAGATAAGTGTGTTTGAAAGCCGTCCTTCACCTAGCTTGAAGGGAACACAAAGTTTCTTTTCACTTGACAACTCCACTCCATACATATATATGGGGAGTTACAAGCTCCAACTCGGTTTTACAGTGAAAACGGCAGGCACTTCAAACCGGCACTAGGAAACAGACTGAGAAACCAGAGAAAGGGTTTCTCCTGCAAACCGTTCCCTTTGTGCTGGATGAAAGAACGTCTCTCCACACGCTCAGTTCTGAGAGATGTGTGTGTGTGAAAGCCGTCCTTCACCTAGCTTGAAGGGAACACAAAGTTTCTTTTCAGTTGCCAACTCCACTCCATACATATATATGGGGAGGTACAAGCTCCAACTCGGTTTTACAGTGAAAACGGCAGGCACTTCAAACCGGCACTAGGAAACAGACTGAGAAACCAGAGTAAAGGTTTCTCCTGCAACACGTTCCCTTTGTGCTGGATGAACGAACGTCTCTCCACATGCTCAGTTCTGAGAGATAAGTGTGTGTGAAAGCCGTCCTTCACCTAGCTTGAAGGGAACACAAAGTTTCTTTTCACTTGCCAACTCCACTCCATACATATATATGGGGAGGTACAAGCTCCAACTCGGTTTTACAGTGAAAACGGCAGGCACTTCAAACCGGCACTAGGAAACAGACTGAGAATCCAGAGAAAGGGTTTCTCCTGCAAACCGTTCCCTTTGTGCTGGATGAAAGAACGTCTCTCCACACGCTCAGTTCTGAGAGATGTGTGTGTGTGAAAGCCGTCCTTCACCTAGCTTGAAGGGAACACAAAGTTTCTTTTCACTTGCCACCTCCACTCCATACATATATATGGGGAGGTACAAGCTCCAACTCGGTTTTACAGTGAAAACGGCAGGCACATCAAAACGGCACTAGGAAACAGACTGAGAAACCAGAGTAAGGGTTTCTCCTGCAACCCGTTCCCTTTGTGCTGGATGAACGAACGTTTCTACACATGCTCAGTTCTGAGAGATAAGTGTGTGTGAAAGCCGTCCTTCACCTAGCTTGAAGGGAACACAAAGTTTCTTTTCACTTGCCAACTCCACTCCATACATATATATGGGGAGGTACAAGCTCCAACTCGGTTTTACAGTGAAAACGGCAGGCACTTCAAACCGGCACTAGGAAACAGACTGAGAAACCAGAGTAAGGGTTTCTCCTGCAACCCGTTCCCTTTGTGCTGGATGAACGAACGTCTCTCCACATGCTCAGTTCTGAGAGATGTGTGTGTGTGAAAGCCGTCCTTCACCTAGCTTGAAGGGAACACAAAGTTTCTGTTCAGTTGCCAACTCCACTTCATACATATATATGGGGTGGTACAAGCTCCAACTCGGTTTTACAGTGAAAACGGCAGGCACTTCAAACCGGCACTAGGAAACAGACTGAGAAACCAGAGTAAGGGTTTCTCCTGCAACCCGTTCCCTTTGTGCTGGATGAACGAACGTCTGTCCACATGCTCAGTTCTGAGAGATAAGTGTGTGTGAAAGCCGTCCTTCACCTAGCTTGAAGGGAACACAAAGTTTCTTTTCACTTGCCAACTCCACTCCATACATATATATGGGGAGGTACAAGCTCCAACTCGGTTTTACAGTGAAAACGGCAGGCACTTCAAACCGGCACTAGGAAACAGACTGAGAAACCAGAGTAAGGGTTTCTCCTGCAACCCGTTCCCTTTGTGCTAGATGAACGAACGTCTCTCCACATGCTCAGTTCTGAGAGATAAGTGTGTGTGAAAGCCGTCCTTCACCTAGCTTGAAGGGAACACAAAGTTTCTTTTCACTTGACAACTCCACTCCATACATATATATGGGGAGGTACAAGCTCCAACTCGGTTTTACAGTGAAAACGGCAGGCACTTCAAACCGGCACTAGGAAACAGACTGAGAAACCAGAGAAAGGGTTTCTCCTGCAAAACGTTCCCTTTGTGCTGGATGAAAGAACGTCTCTCCACACGCTCAGTTCTGAGAGATGTGTGTGTGTGAAAGCCGTCCTTCACCTAGCTTGAAGGGAACACAAAGTTTCTTTTCACTTGCCACCTCCACTCCATACATATATATGGGGAGGTACAAGATCCAACTCGGTTTTACAGTGAAAACGGCAGGCACTTCAAACCGGCACTAGGAAACAGAATGAGAAACCAGAGTAAGGGTTTCTCCTGCAACCCGTTCCCTTTGTGCTGGATGAACGAACGTCTCTACACATGCTCAGTTCTGAGAGATAAGTGTGTGTGAAAGCCGTCCTTCACCTAGCTTGAAGGGAACACAAAGTTTCTTTTCAGTTGCCAACTCCACTCCATACATATATATGGGGAGGTACAAGCTCCAACTCGGTTTTACAGTGAAAACGGCAGGCACTTCAAACCGGCACTAGGAAACAGACTGAGAAACCAGAGTAAAGGTTTCTCCTGCAACACGTTCCCTTTGTGCTGGATGAACGAACGTCTCTCCACATGCTCAGTTCTGAGAGATAAGTGTGTGTGAAAGCCGTCCTTCACCTAGCTTGAAGGGAACACAAAGTTTCTTTTCACTTGCCAACTCCACTCCATACATATATATGGGGAGGTACAAGCTCCAACTCGGTTTTACAGTGAAAACGGCAGGCACTTCAAACCGGCACTAGGAAACAGACTGAGAAACCAGAGTAAGGGTTTCTCCTGCAACCTGTTCCCTTTGTGCTGGATGAACGAACGTCTCTCCACATGCTCAGTTCTGAGAGATAAGTGTGTGTGAAAGCCGTCCTTCACCTAGCTTGAAGGGAACACAAAGTTTCTTTTCAGTTGCCAACTCCACTCCATACATATATATGGGGAGGTACAAGCTCCAACTCGGTTTTACAGTGAAAACGGCAGGCACTTCAAACCGGCACTAGGAAACAGACTGAGAAACCAGAGTAAGGGTTTCTCCTGCAACCCGTTCCCTTTGTGCTGGATGAACGAACGTCGCTCCACATGCTCAGTTCTGAGAGATGTGTGTGTGTGAAAGCCGTCCTTCACCTAGCTTGAAGGGAACACAAAGTTTCTGTTCAGTTGCCAACTCCACTCCATACATATATATGAGGAGGTACAAGCTCCAACTCGGTTTTACAGTGAAAACGGCAGGCACTTCAAACCGGCACTAGGAAACAGACTGAGAAACCAGAGAAAGGGTTTCTCCTGCAAACCGTTCCCTTTGTGCTGGATGAAAGAACGTCTCTCCACACGCTCAGTTCTGAGAGATGTGTGTGTGTGAAAGCCGTCCTTCACATAGCTTGAAGGGAACACAAAGTTTCTTTTCACTTGCCACCTCCACTCCATACATATATATGGGGAAGTACAAGCTCCAACTCGGTTTTACAGTGAAAACGGCAGGCACATCAAAACGGCACTAGGAAACAGACTGAGAAACCAGAGTAAGGGTTTCTCCTGCAACCCGTTCCCTTTGTGCTGGATGAACGAACGTCTCTACACATGCTCAGTTCTGAGAGATAAGTGTGTGTGAAAGCCGTCCTTCACCTAGCTTGAAGGGAACACAAAGTTTCTTTTCAGTTGCCAACTCCACTCCATACATATATATGGGGAGGTACAAGCCCCAACTCGGTTTTACAGTGAAAACGGCAGGCACTTCAAACCGGCACTAGGAAACAGACTGAGAAACCAGAGTAAGGGTTTCTCCTGCAACACGTTCCCTTTGTGCTGGATGAACGAACGTCTCTCCACATGCTCAGTTCTGAGAGATAAGTGTGTGTGAAAGCCGTCCTTCACCTAGCTTGAAGGGAACACAAAGTTTCTTTTCAGTTGCCAACTCCACTCCATACATATATATGGGGAGGTACAAGCTCCAACTCGGTTTTACAGTGAAAACGGCAGGCACTTCAAACCGGCACTAGGAAACAGACTGAGAAACCAGAGTAAGGGTTTCTCCTGCAACCCGTTCCCTTTGTGCTGGATGAACGAACGTCTCTCCACATGCTCAGTTCTGAGAGATAAGTGTGTGTGAAAGCCGTCCTTCACCTAGCTTGAAGGGAACACAAAGTTTCTTTTCAGTTGCCAAGTCCACTCCATACATATATATGGGGAGGTACAAGCTCCAACTCGGTTTTACAGTGAAAACGGCAGGCACTTCAAACCGGCACTAGGAAACAGACTGAGAAACCAGAGTAAGGGTTTCTCCTGCAACCCGTTCCCTTTGTGCTGGATGAACGAACGTCTCTCCACATGCTCAGTTCTGAGAGATGTGTGTGTGTGAAAGCCGTCCTTCACCTAGCTTGAAGGGAACACAAAGTTTCTGTTCAGTTGCCAACTCCACTCCATACATATATATGGGGAGGTACAAGCTCCAACTCGGTTTTACAGTGAAAACGGCAGGCACTTCAAACCGGCACTAGGAAACAGACTGAGAAACCAGAGTAAGGGTTTCTCCTGCAACCCGTTCCCTTTGTGCTGGATGAACGAACGTCTGTCCACATGCTCAGTTCTGAGAGATAAGTGTGTGTGAAAGCCGTCCTTCACCTAGCTTGAAGGGAACACAAAGTTTCTTTTCACTTGCCAACTCCACTCCATACATATATATGGGGAGGTACAAGCTCCAACTCGGTTTTACAGTGAAAACGGCAGGCACTTCAAACCGGCACTAGGAAACAGACTGAGAAACCAGAGTAAGGGTTTCTCCTGCAACCCGTTCCCTTTGTGCTAGATGAACGAACGTCTCTCCACATGCTCAGTTCTGAGAGATAAGTGTGTTTGAAAGCCGTCCTTCACCTAGCTTGAAGGGAACACAAAGTTTCTTTTCACTTGACAACTCCACTCCATACATATATATGGGGAGTTACAAGCTCCAACTCGGTTTTACAGTGAAAACGGCAGGCACTTCAAACCGGCACTAGGAAACAGACTGAGAAACCAGAGAAAGGGTTTCTCCTGCAAACCGTTCCCTTTGTGCTGGATGAAAGAACGTCTCTCCACACGCTCAGTTCTGAGAGATGTGTGTGTGTGAAAGCCGTCCTTCACCTAGCTTGAAGGGAACACAAAGTTTCTTTTCACTTGCCACCTCCACTCCATACATATATATGGGGAGGTACAAGCTCCAACTCGGTTTTCCAGTGAAAACGGCAGGCACTTCCAATCGGCACTAGGAAACAGACTGAGAAACCAGAGTAAGGGTTTCTCCTGCAACCCGTTCCCTTTGTGCTGGATGAACGAACGTCTCTCCACATGCTCAGTTCTGAGAGATAAGTGTGTGTGAAAGCCGTCCTTCACCTAGCTTGAAGGGAACACAAAGTTTCTTTTCAGTTGCCAACTCCACTCCATACATATATATGGGGAGGTACAAGCTCCAACTCGGTTTTACAGTGAAAACGGCAGGCACTTCAAACCGGCACTAGGAAACAGACTGAGAATCCAGAGTAAGGGTTTCTCCTGCAACCCGTTCCCTTTGTGCTGGATGAACGAACGTCTATCCACATGCTCAGTTCTGAGAGATAAGTGTGTGGGAAAGCCGTCATTCACCTAGCTTGAAGGGAACACAAAGTTTCTTTTCAGTTGCCAACTCCACTCCATACATATATATGGGGAGGTACAAGCTCCAACTCGGTTTTACAGTGAAAACGGCAGGCACTTCAAACCGGCACTAGGAAACAGACTGAGAAACCAGAGTAAGGGATTCTCCTGCAACCCGTTCCCTTTGTGCTGGATGAACGAACGTCTCTCCACATGCTCAGTTCTGAGAGATAAGTGTGTGTGAAAGCCGTCCTTCACCTAGCTTGAAGGGAACACAAAGTTTCTTTTCATTTGCCAACTCCACTCCATACATATATATGGGGAGGTAAAAGCTCCAACTCGGTTTTACAGTGAAAACGGCAGGCACTTCAAACCGGCACTAGGAAACAGACTGAGAAACCAGAGTAAGGGTTTCTCCTGCAACCCGTTCCTTTGTGCTGGATGAACGAACGTCTCTCCACATGCTAAGTTCTGAGAGATAAGTGTGTGTGAAAGCCATCCTTCACCTAGCTTGAAGGGAACACAAAGTTTCTTTTCACTTGCCAACTCCACTCCATACATATATATGGGGAGGTACAAGCTCCAACTCGGTTTTACAGTGAAAACGGCAGGCACTTCAAATCGGCACTAGGAAACAGACTAAGAAACCAGAGTAAGGGTTTCTCCTGCAACCCGTTCCCTTTGTGCTGGATGAACGAACGTCTCTCCACATGCTCAGTTCTGAGAGATAAGTGTGTGTGAAAGCCGTCCTTCACCTAGCTTGAAGGGAACACAAAGTTTCTTTTCAGTTGCCAACTCCACTCCATACATATATATGGGGAGGTACAAGCTCCAACTCGGTTTTACAGTGAAAACGGCAGGCACTTCAAACCGGCACTAGGAAACAGACTGAGAAACCAGAGTAAGGGTTTCTCCTGCAACCCGTTCCCTTTGTGCTGGATGAACGAACGTCTCTCCACATGCTCAGTTCTGAGAGATGTGTGTGTGTGAAAGCCGTCCTTCACCTAGCTTGAAGGGAACACAAAGTTTCTTTTCACTTGCCAACTCCACTCCATACATATATATGGGGAGGTACAAGCTCCAACTCGGTTTTACAGTGAAAACGGCAGGCACTTCAAATCGGCACTAGGAAACAGACTGAGAAACCAGAGTAAGAGCTTCTCCTGCAACCCGTTCCCTTTGTGCTGGATGAACGAACGTCTCTCCATATGCTCAGTTCTGAGAGATAAGTGTGTGTGAAAGCCGTCCTTCACCTAGCTTGAAGGGAACACAAAGTTTCTTTTCATTTGCCAACTCCACTCCATACATATATATGGGGAGGTACAAGCTCCAACTCGGTTTTACAGTGAAAACGGCAGGCACTTCAAATCGGCACTAGGAAACAGACTGAGAAACCAGAGTAAGGGTTTCTCCTGCAACCCGTTCCCTTTGTGCTGGATGAACGAACGTCTATCCACATGCTCAGTTCTAAGAGATAAGTGTGTGTGAAAGCCGTCCTTCACCTAGCTTGAAGGGAACACAAAGTTTCTTTTCAGTTGCCAACTCCACTCCATACATATATATGGGGAGGTACAAGCTCCAACTCGGTTTTACAGTGAAAACGGCAGGCACTTCAAACCGGCACTAGGAAACAGACTGAGAAACCAGAGTAAGGGTTTCTCCTGCAACCCGTTCCCTTTGTGCTGGATGAACGAACGTCTCTCCACATGCTCAGTTCTGAGAGATAAGTGTGTGTGAAAGCCATCCTTCACCTAGCTTGAAGGGAACACAAAGTTTCTTTTCATTTGCCAACTCCACTCCATACATATATATGGGGAGGTACAAGCTCCAACTCGGTTTTACAGTGAAAACGGCAGGCACTTCAAATCGGCACTAGGAAACAGACTGAGAAACCAGAGTAAGGGTTTCTCCTGCAACCCGTTCCCTTTGTGCTGGATGAACGAACGTCTCTCCACATGCTCAGTTCTGAGAGATAAGTGTGTGTGAAAGCCGTCCTTCACCTAGCTTGAAGGGAACACAAAGTTTCTTTTCACTTGCCAACTCCACTCCATACATATATATGGGGAGGTACAAGCTCCAACTCGGTTTTACAGTGAAAACGGCAGGCACTTCAAACCGGCACTAGGAAACAGACTGAGAAACCAGAGTAAGGGTTTCTCCTGCAACCCGTTCCCTTTGTGCTGGATGAACGAACGTCTCTCCACATGCTCAGTTCTGAGAGATAAGTGTGTGTGAAAGCCATCCTTCACCTAGCTTGAAGGGAACACAAAGTTTCTTTTCATTTGCCAACTCCACTCCATACATATATATGGGGAGGTACAAGCTCCAACTCGGTTTTACAGTGAAAACGGCAGGCACTTCAAATCGGCACTAGGAAACAGACTGAGAAACCAGAGTAAGGGTTTCTCCTGCAACCCGTTCCCTTTGTGCTGGATGAACGAACGTCTCTCCACATGCTCAGTTCTGAGAGATGTGTGTGTGTCAAAGCCGTCCTTCACCTAGCTTGAAGGGAACACAAAGTTTCTTTTCACTTGCCAACTCCACTCCATACATATATATGGGGAGGTACAAGCTCCAACTCGGTTTTACAGTGAAAACGGCAGGCACTTCAAACCGGCACTAGGAAACAGACTGAGAAACCAGAGTAAGGGTTTCTCCTGCAACCCGTTCCCTTTGTGCTGGATGAACGAACGTCTCTCCACATGCTCAGTTCTGAGAGATAAGTGTGTGTGAAAGCCGTCCTTCACCTAGCTTGAAGGGAACACAAAGTTTCTTTTCACTTGCCAACTCCACTCCATACATATATATGGGGAGGTACAAGCTCCAACTCGGTTTTACAGTGAAAAAGGCAGGAACATCAAATCGGCACTAGGAAACAGACTGAGAAGCCAGAGTAAGGGCTTCTCCTGCAACCCGTTCCCTTTGTGCTGGATGAACGAACGTCTCTCCACATGCTCAGTTCTGAGAGATAAGTGTGTGTGAAAGCCGTCCTTCACCTAGCTTGAAGGGAACACAAAGTTTCTTTTCACTTGCCAACTCCACTCCATACATATATATGGGGAGGTACAAGCTCCAACTCGGTTTTACATTGAAAACGGCAGGCACTTCAAACCGGCACTAGGAAACAGACTGAGAAAGCAGAGTAAGGGTTTCTCCTGCAACCCGTTCCCTTTGTGCTGGATGAACGAACGTCTCTCCACATGCTCAGTTCTGAGAGATAAGTGTGTGTGAAAGCCGTCCTTCACCTAGATTGAAGGGAACACAAAGTTTCTTTTCACTTGCCAACTCCACTCCATACATATATATGGGGAGGTACAAGCTCCAACTCGGTTTTACAGTGAAAACGGCAGGCACTTCAAACCGGCACTAGGAAACAGACTGAGAAACCAGAGTAAGGGTTTCTCCTGCAACCCGTTCCCTTTGTGCTAGATGAACGAACGTCTCTCCACATGCTCAGTTCTGAGAGATAAATGTGTGTAAAGGCCGTCCTTCACCAAGCTTGAAGGGAACACAAAGTTTCTTTTCACTTGCCAACTCCACTCCATACATATATATGGGGAGGTACAAGCTCCAACTCGGTTTTACAGTGAAAAAGGCAGGCACTTCAAATCGGCACTAGGAAACAGACTGAGAAGCCAGAGTAAGGGCTTCTCCTGCAACCCGTTCCCTTTGTGCTGGATGAACGAACGTCTCTCCACATGCTCAGTTCTGAGAGTTAAGTGTGTGTGAAAGCCGTCCTTCACCTAGCTTGAAGGGAACACAAAGTTTCTTTTCAGTTGCCAACTCCACTCCATACATATATATGGGGAGGTACAAGCTCCAACTCGGTTTTACAGTGAAAACGGCAGGCACTTCAAACCGGCACTAGGAAACAGACTGAGAAACCAGAGTAAGGGTTTCTCCTGCAACCCGTTCCCTTTGTGCTGGATGAACGAACGTCTCTTCACATGCTCAGTTCTGAGAGATAAGTGTGTGTGAAAGCCGTCCTTCACCTAGCTTGAAGGGAACACAAAGTTTCTTTTCAGTTGCCAACTCCACTCCATACATATATATGGGGAGGTACAAACTCCAACTCGGTTTTACAGAGAAAACGGCAGGCACTTCAAACCGGCACTAGGAAACAGACTGAGAAACCAGAGTAAGGGTTTCTCCTGCAACCCGTTCCCTTTGTGCTGGATGAACGAACGTCTCTCCACATGCTCAGTTCTGAGAGATAAATGTGTGTAAAGGCCGTCCTTCACCTAGCTTGAAGGGAACACAAAGTTTCTTTTCACCTGCCAACTCCACTCCATACATATATATGGGGAGGTACAAGCTCCAACTCGGTTTTACAGTGAAAAAGGCAGGCACGTCAAATCGGCACTAGGAAACAGACTGAGAAGCCAGAGTAAGGGTTTCTCCTGCAACCCGTTCCCTTTGTGCTGGATGAACGAACGTCTCTCCACATGCTCAGTTCTGAGAGATAAGTGTGTGTGAAAGCCGTCCTTCACCTAGCTTGAAGGGAACACAAAGTTTCTTTTCACTTGCCAACTCCACTCCATACATATATATGGGGAGGTACAAGCTCCAACTCGGTTTTACAGTGAAAACGGCAGGCCCTTCAAACCGGCACTAGGAAACAGACTGAGAAACCAGAGTAAGGGTTTCTCCTGCAACCCGTTCCCTTTGTGCTGGATGAACGAACGTCTCTCCACATGCTCAGTTCTGAGAGATAAGTGTGTGTGAAAGCCGTCCTTCACCTAGCTTGAAGGGAACACAAAGTTTCTTTTCACTTGCCAACTCCACTCCATACATATATATGGGGAGGTACAAGCTCCAACTCGGTTTTACAGTGAAAACGGCAGGCACTTCAAACCGGCACTAGGAAACAGACTGAGAAACCAGAGTAAGGGTTTCTCCTGCAACCCGTTCCCTTTGTGCTGGATGAACGAACGTCTCTCCACATGCTCAGTTCTGAGAGATAAGTGTGTGTGAAAGCCGTCCTTCACCTAGCTTGAAGGGAACACAAAGTTTCTTTTCACTTGCCAACTCCACTCCATACATATATATGGGGAGGTACAAGCTCCAACTCGGTTTTACAGTGAAAAAGGCAGGAACATCAAATCGGCACTAGGAAACAGACTGAGAAGCCAGAGTAAGGGCTTCTCCTGCAACCCGTTCCCTTTGTGCTGGATGAACGAACGTCTCTCCACATGCTTAGTTCTGAGAGATAAGTGTGTGTGAAAGCCGTCCTTCACCTAGCTTGAAGGGAACACAAAGTTTCTTTTCACTTGCCAACTCCACTCCATACATATATATGGGGAGGTACAAGCTCCAACTCGGTTTTACAGTGAAAACGGCAGGCACTTCAAACCGGCACTAGGAAACAGACTGAGAAAGCAGAGTAAGGGTTTCTCCTGCAACCCGTTCCCTTTGTGCTGGATGAACGAACGTCTCTCCACATGCTCAGTTCTGAGAGATAAGTGTGTGTGAAAGCCGTCCTTCACCTAGATTGAAGGGAACACAAAGTTTCTTTTCACTTGCCAACTCCACTCCATACATATATATGGGGAGGTACAAGCTCCAACTCGGTTTTACAGTGAAAACGGCAGGCACTTCAAACCGGCACTAGGAAACAGACTGAGAAACCAGAGTAAGGGTTTCTCCTGCAACCCGTTCCCTTTGTGCTAGATGAACGAACGTCTCTCCACATGCTCAGTTCTGAGAGATAAATGTGTGTAAAGGCCGTCCTTCACCAAGCTTGAAGGGAACACAAAGTTTCTTTTCACTTGCCAACTCCACTCCATACATATATATGGGGAGGTACAAGCTCCAACTCGGTTTTACAGTGAAAAAGGCAGGCACTTCAAACCGGCACTAGGAAACAGACTGAGAAGCCAGAGTAAGGGCTTCTCCTGCAACCCGTTCCCTTTGTGCTGGATGAACGAACGTCTCTCCACATGCTCAGTTCTGAGAGTTAAGTGTGTGTGAAAGCCGTCCTTCACCTAGCTTGAAGGGAACACAAAGTTTCTTTTCAGTTGCCAACTCCACTCCATACATATATATGGGGAGGTACAAGCTCCAACTCGGTTTTACAGTGAAAACGGCAGGCACTTCAAACCGGCACTAGGAAACAGACTGAGAAACCAGAGTAAGGGTTTCTCCTGCAACCCGTTCCCTTTGTGCTGGATGAACGAACGTCTCTCCACATGCTCAGTTCTGAGAGATAAGTGTGTGTGAAAGCCGTCCTTCACCTAGCTTGAAGGGAACACAAAGTTTCTTTTCAGTTGCCAACTCCACTCCATACATATATATGGGGAGGTACAAACTCCAACTCGGTTTTACAGAGAAAACGGCAGGCACTTCAAACCGGCACTAGGAAACAGACTGAGAAACCAGAGTAAGGGTTTCTCCTGCAACCCGTTCCCTTTGTGCTGGATGAACGAACGTCTCTCCACATGCTCAGTTCTGAGAGATAAGTGTGTGTGAAAGCCGTCCTTCACCTAGCTTGAAGGGAACACAAAGTTTCTTTTCACTTGCCAACTCCACTCCATACATATATATGGGGAGGTACAAGCTCCAACTCGGTTTTACAGTGAAAACGGCAGGCACTTCAAACCGGCACTAGGAAACAGACTGAGAAACCAGAGTAAGGGTTTCTCCTGCAACCCGTTCCCTTTGTGCTGGATGAACGAACGTCTCTCCACATGCTCAGTTCTGAGAGATAAGTGTGTGTGAAAGCCGTCCTTCACCTAGCTTGAAGGGAACACAAAGTTTCTTTTCACTTGCCAACTCCACTCCATACATATATATGGGGAGGTACAAGCTCCAACTCGGTTTTACAGTGAAAACGGCAGGCACTTCAAACCGGCACTAGGAAACAGACTGAGAAACCAGAGTAAGGGTTTCTCCTGCAACCCGTTCCCTTTGTGCTGGATGAACGAACGTCTCTCCACATGCTCAGTTCTGAGAGATAAGTGTGTGTGAAAGCCGTCCTTCACCTAGCTTGAAGGGAACACAAAGTTTCTTTTCACTTGCCAACTCCACTCCATACATATATATGGGGAGGTACAAGCTCCAACTCGGTTTTACAGTGAAAACGGCAGGCACTTCAAACCGGCACTAGGAAACAGACTGAGAAACCAGAGTAAGGGTTTCTCCTGCAACCCGTTCCCTTTGTGCTGGATGAACGAACGTCTCTCCACATGCTAAGTTCTGAGAGATAAGTGTGTGTGAAAGCCGTCCTTCACCTAGCTTGAAGGGAACACAAAGTTTCTTTTCACTTGCCAACTCCACTCCATACATATATATGGGGAGGTACAAGCTCCAACTCGGTTTTACAGTGAAAACGGCAGGCACTTCAAACCGGCACTAGGAAACAGACTGAGAAACCAGAGTAAGGGTTTCTCCTGCAACCCGTTCCCTTTGTGCTGGATGAACGAACGTCTCTCCACATGCTCAGTTCTGAGAGATGTGTGTGTGTGAAAGCCGTCCTTCACCTAGCTTGAAGGGAACACAAAGTTTCTTTTCAGTTGCCAACTCCACTCCATACATATATATGGGGAGATACAAGCTCCAACTCGGTTTTACAGTGAAAACGGCAGGCACTTCAAACCGGCACTAGGAAACAGACTGAGAAACCAGAGTAAGGGTTTCTCCTGCAACCCGTTCCCTTTGTGCTGGATGAACGAACGTCTCTCCACATGCTCAGTTCTGAGAGATGTGTGTGTGTGAAAGCCGTCCTTCACCTAGCTTGAAGGGAACACAAAGTTTCTTTTCACTTACCAACTCCACTCCATACATATGTATGGGGAGGTACAAGCTCCAACTCGGTTTTACAGTGAAAACGGCAGGCACTTCAAACCGGCACTAGGAAACAGACTGAGAAACCAGAGTAAGGGTTTCTCCTGCAACCCGTTCCCTTTGTGCTGGATGAACGAACGTCTCTCCACATGCTCAGTTCTGAGAGATAAATGTGTGTAAAGGCCGTCCTTCACCTAGCTTGAAGGGAACACAAAGTTTCTTTTCACCTGCCAACTCCACTCCATACATATATATGGGGAGGTACAAGCTCCAACTCGGTTTTACAGTGAAAAAGGCAGGCACGTCAAATCGGCACTAGGAAACAGACTGAGAAGCCAGAGTAAGGGTTTCTCCTGCAACCCGTTCCCTTTGTGCTGGATGAACGAACGTCTCTCCACATGCTCAGTTCTGAGAGATAAGTGTGTGTGAAAGCCGTCCTTCACCTAGCTTGAAGGGAACACAAAGTTTCTTTTCACTTGCCAACTCCACTCCATACATATATATGGGGAGGTACAAGCTCCAACTCGGTTTTACAGTGAAAACGGCAGGCCCTTCAAACCGGCACTAGGAAACAGACTGAGAATCCAGAGTAAGGGTTTCTCCTGCAACCCGTTCCCTTTGTGCTGGATGAACGAACGTCTATCCACATGCTCAGTTCTGAGAGATAAGTGTGTGGGAAAGCCGTCCTTCACCTAGCTTGAAGGGAACACAAAGTTTCTTTTCAGTTGCCAACTCCACTCCATACATATATATGGGGAGGTACAAGCTCCAACTCGGTTTTACAGTGAAAACGGCAGGCACTTCAAACCGGCACTAGGAAACAGACTGAGAAACCAGAGTAAGGGATTCTCCTGCAACCCGTTCCCTTTGTGCTGGATGAACGAACGTCTCTCCACATGCTCAGTTCTGAGAGATAAGTGTGTGTGAAAGCCGTCCTTCACCTAGCTTGAAGGGAACACAAAGTTTCTTTTCATTTGCCAACTCCACTCCATACATATATATGGGGAGGTAAAAGCTCCAACTCGGTTTTACAGTGAAAACGGCAGGCACTTCAAACCGGCACTAGGAAACAGACTGAGAAACCAGAGTAAGGGTTTCTCCTGCAACCCGTTCCTTTGTGCTGGATGAACGAACGTCTCTCCACATGCTAAGTTCTGAGAGATAAGTGTGTGTGAAAGCCATCCTTCACCTAGCTTGAAGGGAACACAAAGTTTCTTTTCACTTGCCAACTCCACTCCATACATATATATGGGGAGGTACAAACTCCAACTCGGTTTTACAGAGAAAACGGCAGGCACTTCAAACCGGCACTAGGAAACAGACTGAGAAACCAGAGTAAGGGTTTCTCCTGCAACCCGTTCCCTTTGTGCTGGATGAACGAACGTCTCTCCACATGCTCAGTTCTGAGAGATAAATGTGTGTAAAGGCCGTCCTTCACCTAGCTTGAAGGGAACACAAAGTTTCTTTTCACCTGCCAACTCCACTCCATACATATATATGGGGAGGTACAAGCTCCAACTCGGTTTTACAGTGAAAAAGGCAGGCACGTCAAATCGGCACTAGGAAACAGACTGAGAAGCCAGAGTAAGGGTTTCTCCTGCAACCCGTTCCCTTTGTGCTGGATGAACGAACGTCTCTCCACATGCTCAGTTCTGAGAGATAAGTGTGTGTGAAAGCCGTCCTTCACCTAGCTTGAAGGGAACACAAAGTTTCTTTTCACTTGCCAACTCCACTCCATACATATATATGGGGAGGTACAAGCTCCAACTCGGTTTTACAGTGAAAACGGCAGGCCCTTCAAACCGGCACTAGGAAACAGACTGAGAAACCAGAGTAAGGGTTTCTCCTGCAACCCGTTCCCTTTGTGCTGGATGAACGAACGTCTCTCCACATGCTCAGTTCTGAGAGATAAGTGTGTGTGAAAGCCGTCCTTCACCTAGCTTGAAGGGAACACAAAGTTTCTTTTCACTTGCCAACTCCACTCCATACATATATATGGGGAGGTACAAGCTCCAACTCGGTTTTACAGTGAAAACGGCAGGCACTTCAAACCGGCACTAGGAAACAGACTGAGAAACCAGAGTAAGGGTTTCTCCTGCAACCCGTTCCCTTTGTGCTGGATGAACGAACGTCTCTCCACATGCTCAGTTCTGAGAGATAAGTGTGTGTGAAAGCCGTCCTTCACCTAGCTTGAAGGGAACACAAAGTTTCTTTTCACTTGCCAACTCCACTCCATACATATATATGGGGAGGTACAAGCTCCAACTCGGTTTTACAGTGAAAAAGGCAGGAACATCAAATCGGCACTAGGAAACAGACTGAGAAGCCAGAGTAAGGGCTTCTCCTGCAACCCGTTCCCTTTGTGCTGGATGAACGAACGTCTCTCCACATGCTTAGTTCTGAGAGATAAGTGTGTGTGAAAGCCGTCCTTCACCTAGCTTGAAGGGAACACAAAGTTTCTTTTCACTTGCCAACTCCACTCCATACATATATATGGGGAGGTACAAGCTCCAACTCGGTTTTACAGTGAAAACGGCAGGCACTTCAAACCGGCACTAGGAAACAGACTGAGAAAGCAGAGTAAGGGTTTCTCCTGCAACCCGTTCCCTTTGTGCTGGATGAACGAACGTCTCTCCACATGCTCAGTTCTGAGAGATAAGTGTGTGTGAAAGCCGTCCTTCACCTAGATTGAAGGGAACACAAAGTTTCTTTTCACTTGCCAACTCCACTCCATACATATATATGGGGAGGTACAAGCTCCAACTCGGTTTTACAGTGAAAACGGCAGGCACTTCAAACCGGCACTAGGAAACAGACTGAGAAACCAGAGTAAGGGTTTCTCCTGCAACCCGTTCCCTTTGTGCTAGATGAACGAACGTCTCTCCACATGCTCAGTTCTGAGAGATAAATGTGTGTAAAGGCCGTCCTTCACCAAGCTTGAAGGGAACACAAAGTTTCTTTTCACTTGCCAACTCCACTCCATACATATATATGGGGAGGTACAAGCTCCAACTCGGTTTTACAGTGAAAAAGGCAGGCACTTCAAACCGGCACTAGGAAACAGACTGAGAAGCCAGAGTAAGGGCTTCTCCTGCAACCCGTTCCCTTTGTGCTGGATGAACGAACGTCTCTCCACATGCTCAGTTCTGAGAGTTAAGTGTGTGTGAAAGCCGTCCTTCACCTAGCTTGAAGGGAACACAAAGTTTCTTTTCAGTTGCCAACTCCACTCCATACATATATATGGGGAGGTACAAGCTCCAACTCGGTTTTACAGTGAAAACGGCAGGCACTTCAAACCGGCACTAGGAAACAGACTGAGAAACCAGAGTAAGGGTTTCTCCTGCAACCCGTTCCCTTTGTGCTGGATGAACGAACGTCTCTCCACATGCTCAGTTCTGAGAGATAAGTGTGTGTGAAAGCCGTCCTTCACCTAGCTTGAAGGGAACACAAAGTTTCTTTTCAGTTGCCAACTCCACTCCATACATATATATGGGGAGGTACAAACTCCAACTCGGTTTTACAGAGAAAACGGCAGGCACTTCAAACCGGCACTAGGAAACAGACTGAGAAACCAGAGTAAGGGTTTCTCCTGCAACCCGTTCCCTTTGTGCTGGATGAACGAACGTCTCTCCACATGCTCAGTTCTGAGAGATAAGTGTGTGTGAAAGCCGTCCTTCACCTAGCTTGAAGGGAACACAAAGTTTCTTTTCACTTGCCAACTCCACTCCATACATATATATGGGGAGGTACAAGCTCCAACTCGGTTTTACAGTGAAAACGGCAGGCACTTCAAACCGGCACTAGGAAACAGACTGAGAAACCAGAGTAAGGGTTTCTCCTGCAACCCGTTCCCTTTGTGCTGGATGAACGAACGTCTCTCCACATGCTCAGTTCTGAGAGATAAGTGTGTGTGAAAGCCGTCCTTCACCTAGCTTGAAGGGAACACAAAGTTTCTTTTCACTTGCCAACTCCACTCCATACATATATATGGGGAGGTACAAGCTCCAACTCGGTTTTACAGTGAAAACGGCAGGCACTTCAAACCGGCACTAGGAAACAGACTGAGAAACCAGAGTAAGGGTTTCTCCTGCAACCCGTTCCCTTTGTGCTGGATGAACGAACGTCTCTCCACATGCTCAGTTCTGAGAGATAAGTGTGTGTGAAAGCCGTCCTTCACCTAGCTTGAAGGGAACACAAAGTTTCTTTTCACTTGCCAACTCCACTCCATACATATATATGGGGAGGTACAAGCTCCAACTCGGTTTTACAGTGAAAACGGCAGGCACTTCAAACCGGCACTAGGAAACAGACTGAGAAACCAGAGTAAGGGTTTCTCCTGCAACCCGTTCCCTTTGTGCTGGATGAACGAACGTCTCTCCACATGCTAAGTTCTGAGAGATAAGTGTGTGTGAAAGCCGTCCTTCACCTAGCTTGAAGGGAACACAAAGTTTCTTTTCACTTGCCAACTCCACTCCATACATATATATGGGGAGGTACAAGCTCCAACTCGGTTTTACAGTGAAAACGGCAGGCACTTCAAACCGGCACTAGGAAACAGACTGAGAAACCAGAGTAAGGGTTTCTCCTGCAACCCGTTCCCTTTGTGCTGGATGAACGAACGTCTCTCCACATGCTCAGTTCTGAGAGATGTGTGTGTGTGAAAGCCGTCCTTCACCTAGCTTGAAGGGAACACAAAGTTTCTTTTCAGTTGCCAACTCCACTCCATACATATATATGGGGAGATACAAGCTCCAACTCGGTTTTACAGTGAAAACGGCAGGCACTTCAAACCGGCACTAGGAAACAGACTGAGAAACCAGAGTAAGGGTTTCTCCTGCAACCCGTTCCCTTTGTGCTGGATGAACGAACGTCTCTCCACATGCTCAGTTCTGAGAGATGTGTGTGTGTGAAAGCCGTCCTTCACCTAGCTTGAAGGGAACACAAAGTTTCTTTTCACTTACCAACTCCACTCCATACATATGTATGGGGAGGTACAAGCTCCAACTCGGTTTTACAGTGAAAACGGCAGGCACTTCAAACCGGCACTAGGAAACAGACTGAGAAACCAGAGTAAGGGTTTCTCCTGCAACCCGTTCCCTTTGTGCTGGATGAACGAACGTCTCTCCACATGCTCAGTTCTGAGAGATAAATGTGTGTAAAGGCCGTCCTTCACCTAGCTTGAAGGGAACACAAAGTTTCTTTTCACCTGCCAACTCCACTCCATACATATATATGGGGAGGTACAAGCTCCAACTCGGTTTTACAGTGAAAAAGGCAGGCACGTCAAATCGGCACTAGGAAACAGACTGAGAAGCCAGAGTAAGGGTTTCTCCTGCAACCCGTTCCCTTTGTGCTGGATGAACGAACGTCTCTCCACATGCTCAGTTCTGAGAGATAAGTGTGTGTGAAAGCCGTCCTTCACCTAGCTTGAAGGGAACACAAAGTTTCTTTTCACTTGCCAACTCCACTCCATACATATATATGGTGAGGTACAAGCTCCAACTCGGTTTTACAGTGAAAACGGCAGGCCCTTCAAACCGGCACTAGGAAACAGACTGAGAATCCAGAGTAAGGGTTTCTCCTGCAACCCGTTCCCTTTGTGCTGGATGAACGAACGTCTATCCACATGCTCAGTTCTGAGAGATAAGTGTGTGGGAAAGCCGTCCTTCACCTAGCTTGAAGGGAACACAAAGTTTCTTTTCAGTTGCCAACTCCACTCCATACATATATATGGGGAGGTACAAGCTCCAACTCGGTTTTACAGTGAAAACGGCAGGCACTTCAAACCGGCACTAGGAAACAGACTGAGAAACCAGAGTAAGGGATTCTCCTGCAACCCGTTCCCTTTGTGCTGGATGAACGAACGTCTCTCCACATGCTCAGTTCTGAGAGATAAGTGTGTGTGAAAGCCGTCCTTCACCTAGCTTGAAGGGAACACAAAGTTTCTTTTCATTTGCCAACTCCACTCCATACATATATATGGGGAGGTAAAAGCTCCAACTCGGTTTTACAGTGAAAACGGCAGGCACTTCAAACCGGCACTAGGAAACAGACTGAGAAACCAGAGTAAGGGTTTCTCCTGCAACCCGTTCCTTTGTGCTGGATGAACGAACGTCTCTCCACATGCTAAGTTCTGAGAGATAAGTGTGTGTGAAAGCCATCCTTCACCTAGCTTGAAGGGAACACAAAGTTTCTTTTCACTTGCCAACTCCACTCCATACATATATATGGGGAGGTACAAGCTCCAACTCGGTTTTACAGTGAAAACGGCAGGCACTTCAAATCGGCACTAGGAAACAGACTAAGAAACCAGAGTAAGGGTTTCTCCTGCAACCCGTTCCCTTTGTGCTGGATGAATGAACGTCTCTCCACATGCTCAGTTCTGAGAGATAAGTGTGTGTGAAAGCCGTCCTTCACCTAGCTTGAAGGGAACACAAAGTTTCTTTTCAGTTGCCAACTCCACTCCATACATATATATGGGGAGGTACAAGCTCCAACTCGGTTTTACAGTGAAAACGGCAGGCACTTCAAACCGGCACTAGGAAACAGACTGAGAAACCAGAGTAAGGGTTTCTCCTGCAACCCGTTCCCTTTGTGCTGGATGAACGAACGTCTCTCCACATGCTCAGTTCTGAGAGATGTGTGTGTGTGAAAGCCGTCCTTCACCTAGCTTGAAGGGAACACAAAGTTTCTTTTCACTTGCCAACTCCACTCCATACATATATATGGGGAGGTACAAGCTCCAACTCGGTTTTACAGTGAAAACGGCAGGCACTTCAAATCGGCACTAGGAAACAGACTGAGAAACCAGAGTAAGAGCTTCTCCTGCAACCCGTTCCCTTTGTGCTGGATGAACGAACGTCTCTCCATATGCTCAGTTCTGAGAGATAAGTGTGTGTGAAAGCCGTCCTTCACCTAGCTTGAAGGGAACACAAAGTTTCTTTTCATTTGCCAACTCCACTCCATACATATATATGGGGAGGTACAAGCTCCAACTCGGTTTTACAGTGAAAACGGCAGGCACTTCAAATCGGCACTAGGAAACAGACTGAGAAACCAGAGTAAGGGTTTCTCCTGCAACCCGTTCCCTTTGTGCTGGATGAACGAACGTCTATCCACATGCTCAGTTCTAAGAGATAAGTGTGTGTGAAAGCCGTCCTTCACCTAGCTTGAAGGGAACACAAAGTTTCTTTTCAGTTGCCAACTCCACTCCATACATATATATGGGGAGGTACAAGCTCCAACTCGGTTTTACAGTGAAAACGGCAGGCACTTCAAACCGGCACTAGGAAACAGACTGAGAAACCAGAGTAAGGGTTTCTCCTGCAACCCGTTCCCTTTGTGCTGGATGAACGAACGTCTCTCCACATGCTCAGTTCTGAGAGATAAGTGTGTGTGAAAGCCATCCTTCACCTAGCTTGAAGGGAACACAAAGTTTCTTTTCATTTGCCAACTCCACTCCATACATATATATGGGGAGGTACAAGCTCCAACTCGGTTTTACAGTGAAAACGGCAGGCACTTCAAATCGGCACTAGGAAACAGACTGAGAAACCAGAGTAAGGGTTTCTCCTGCAACCCGTTCCCTTTGTGCTGGATGAACGAACGTCTCTCCACATGCTCAGTTCTGAGAGATGTGTGTGTGTGAAAGCCGTCCTTCACCTAGCTTGAAGGGAACACAAAGTTTCTTTTCACTTGCCAACTCCACTCCATACATATATATGGGGAGGTACAAGCTCCAACTCGGTTTTACAGTGAAAACGGCAGGCACTTCAAACCGGCACTAGGAAACAGACTGAGAAACCAGAGTAAGGGTTTCTCCTGCAACCCGTTCCCTTTGTGCTGGATGAACGAACGTCTCTCCACATGCTCAGTTCTGAGAGATAAGTGTGTGTGAAAGCCATCCTTCACCTAGCTTGAAGGGAACACAAAGTTTCTTTTCATTTGCCAACTCCACTCCATACATATATATGGGGAGGTACAAGCTCCAACTCGGTTTTACAGTGAAAACGGCAGGCACTTCAAATCGGCACTAGGAAACAGACTGAGAAACCAGAGTAAGGGTTTCTCCTGCAACCCGTTCCCTTTGTGCTGGATGAACGAACGTCTCTCCACATGCTCAGTTCTGAGAGATGTGTGTGTGTCAAAGCCGTCCTTCACCTAGCTTGAAGGGAACACAAAGTTTCTTTTCACTTGCCAACTCCACTCCATACATATATATGGGGAGGTACAAGCTCCAACTCGGTTTTACAGTGAAAACGGCAGGCACTTCAAACCGGCACTAGGAAACAGACTGAGAAACCAGAGTAAGGGTTTCTCCTGCAACCCGTTCCCTTTGTGCTGGATGAACGAACGTCTCTCCACATGCTCAGTTCTGAGAGATAAGTGTGTGTGAAAGCCGTCCTTCACCTAGCTTGAAGGGAACACAAAGTTTCTTTTCACTTGCCAACTCCACTCCATACATATATATGGGGAGGTACAAGCTCCAACTCGGTTTTACAGTGAAAAAGGCAGGAACATCAAATCGGCACTAGGAAACAGACTGAGAAGCCAGAGTAAGGGCTTCTCCTGCAACCCGTTCCCTTTGTGCTGGATGAACGAACGTCTCTCCACATGCTCAGTTCTGAGAGATAAGTGTGTGTGAAAGCCGTCCTTCACCTAGCTTGAAGGGAACACAAAGTTTCTTTTCACTTGCCAACTCCACTCCATACATATATATGGGGAGGTACAAGCTCCAACTCGGTTTTACAGTGAAAACGGCAGGCACTTCAAACCGGCACTAGGAAACAGACTGAGAAAGCAGAGTAAGGGTTTCTCCTGCAACCCGTTCCCTTTGTGCTGGATGAACGAACGTCTCTCCACATGCTCAGTTCTGAGAGATAAGTGTGTGTGAAAGCCGTCCTTCACCTAGATTGAAGGGAACACAAAGTTTCTTTTCACTTGCCAACTCCACTCCATACATATATATGGGGAGGTACAAGCTCCAACTCGGTTTTACAGTGAAAACGGCAGGCACTTCAAACCGGCACTAGGAAACAGACTGAGAAACCAGAGTAAGGGTTTCTCCTGCAACCCGTTCCCTTTGTGCTAGATGAACGAACGTCTCTCCACATGCTCAGTTCTGAGAGATAAATGTGTGTAAAGGCCGTCCTTCACCAAGCTTGAAGGGAACACAAAGTTTCTTTTCACTTGCCAACTCCACTCCATACATATATATGGGGAGGTACAAGCTCCAACTCGGTTTTACAGTGAAAAAGGCAGGCACTTCAAATCGGCACTAGGAAACAGACTGAGAAGCCAGAGTAAGGGCTTCTCCTGCAACCCGTTCCCTTTGTGCTGGATGAACGAACGTCTCTCCACATGCTCAGTTCTGAGAGTTAAGTGTGTGTGAAAGCCGTCCTTCACCTAGCTTGAAGGGAACACAAAGTTTCTTTTCAGTTGCCAACTCCACTCCATACATATATATGGGGAGGTACAAGCTCCAACTCGGTTTTACAGTGAAAACGGCAGGCACTTCAAACCGGCACTAGGAAACAGACTGAGAAACCAGAGTAAGGGTTTCTCCTGCAACCCGTTCCCTTTGTGCTGGATGAACGAACGTCTCTTCACATGCTCAGTTCTGAGAGATAAGTGTGTGTGAAAGCCGTCCTTCACCTAGCTTGAAGGGAACACAAAGTTTCTTTTCAGTTGCCAACTCCACTCCATACATATATATGGGGAGGTACAAACTCCAACTCGGTTTTACAGAGAAAACGGCAGGCACTTCAAACCGGCACTAGGAAACAGACTGAGAAACCAGAGTAAGGGTTTCTCCTGCAACCCGTTCCCTTTGTGCTGGATGAACGAACGTCTCTCCACATGCTCAGTTCTGAGAGATAAATGTGTGTAAAGGCCGTCCTTCACCTAGCTTGAAGGGAACACAAAGTTTCTTTTCACCTGCCAACTCCACTCCATACATATATATGGGGAGGTACAAGCTCCAACTCGGTTTTACAGTGAAAAAGGCAGGCACGTCAAATCGGCACTAGGAAACAGACTGAGAAGCCAGAGTAAGGGTTTCTCCTGCAACCCGTTCCCTTTGTGCTGGATGAACGAACGTCTCTCCACATGCTCAGTTCTGAGAGATAAGTGTGTGTGAAAGCCGTCCTTCACCTAGCTTGAAGGGAACACAAAGTTTCTTTTCACTTGCCAACTCCACTCCATACATATATATGGGGAGGTACAAGCTCCAACTCGGTTTTACAGTGAAAACGGCAGGCCCTTCAAACCGGCACTAGGAAACAGACTGAGAAACCAGAGTAAGGGTTTCTCCTGCAACCCGTTCCCTTTGTGCTGGATGAACGAACGTCTCTCCACATGCTCAGTTCTGAGAGATAAGTGTGTGTGAAAGCCGTCCTTCACCTAGCTTGAAGGGAACACAAAGTTTCTTTTCACTTGCCAACTCCACTCCATACATATATATGGGGAGGTACAAGCTCCAACTCGGTTTTACAGTGAAAACGGCAGGCACTTCAAACCGGCACTAGGAAACAGACTGAGAAACCAGAGTAAGGGTTTCTCCTGCAACCCGTTCCCTTTGTGCTAGATGAACGAACGTCTCTCCACATGCTCAGTTCTGAGAGATAAGTGTGTGTGAAAGCCGTCCTTCACCTAGCTTGAAGGGAACACAAAGTTTCTTTTCACTTGACAACTCCACTCCATACATATATATGGGGAGGTACAAGCTCCAACTCGGTTTTACAGTGAAAACGGCAGGCACTTCAAACCGGCACTAGGAAACAGACTGAGAAACCAGGGAAAGGGTTTCTCCTGCAAAACGTTCCCTTTGTGCTGGATGAAAGAACGTCTCTCCACACGCTCAGTTCTGAGAGATGTGTGTGTGTGAAAGCCGTCCTTCACCTAGCTTGAAGGGAACACAAAGTTTCTTTTCACTTGCCACCTCCACTCCATACATATATATGGGGAGGTACAAGATCCAACTCGGTTTTACAGTGAAAACGGCAGGCACTTCAAACCGGCACTAGGAAACAGAATGAGAAACCAGAGTAAGGGTTTCTCCTGCAACCCGTTCCCTTTGTGCTGGATGAACGAACGTCTCTACACATGCTCAGTTCTGAGAGATAAGTGTGTGTGAAAGCCGTCCTTCACCTAGCTTGAAGGGAACACAAAGTTTCTTTTCAGTTGCCAACTCCACTCCATACATATATATGGGGAGGTACAAGCTCCAACTCGGTTTTACAGTGAAAACGGCAGGCACTTCAAACCGGCACTAGGAAACAGACTGAGAAACCAGAGTAAGGGTTTCTCCTGCAACCCGTTCCCTTTGTGCTGGATGAACGAACGTCTCTCCACATGCTCAGTTCTGAGAGATAAGTGTGTGTGAAAGCCATCCTTCACCTAGCTTGAAGGGAACACAAAGTTTCTTTTCATTTGCCAACTCCACTCCATACATATATATGGGGAGGTACAAGCTCCAACTCGGTTTTACAGTGAAAACGGCAGGCACTTCAAATCGGCACTAGGAAACAGACTGAGAAACCAGAGTAAGGGTTTCTCCTGCAACCCGTTCCCTTTGTGCTGGATGAACGAACGTCTCTCCACATGCTCAGTTCTGAGAGATGTGTGTGTGTGAAAGCCGTCCTTCACCTAGCTTGAAGGGAACACAAAGTTTCTTTTCACTTGCCAACTCCACTCCATACATATATATGGGGAGGTACAAGCTCCAACTCGGTTTTACAGTGAAAACGGCAGGCACTTCAAACCGGCACTAGGAAACAGACTGAGAAACCAGAGTAAGGGTTTCTCCTGCAACCCGTTCCCTTTGTGCT
The DNA here is from genome assembly GCF_048564905.1 of Vicugna pacos. Taxonomy (NCBI): domain Eukaryota; kingdom Metazoa; phylum Chordata; class Mammalia; order Artiodactyla; family Camelidae; genus Vicugna; species Vicugna pacos. The sequence goes on from NW_027328794.1 coordinate 828,972, forward strand.
GGATGAACGAACGTCTCTCCACATGCTCAGTTCTGAGAGATAAGTGTGTGTGAAAGCCATCCTTCACCTAGCTTGAAGGGAACACAAAGTTTCTTTTCATTTGCCAACTCCACTCCATACATATATATGGGGAGGTACAAGCTCCAACTCGGTTTTACAGTGAAAACGGCAGGCACTTCAAATCGGCACTAGGAAACAGACTGAGAAACCAGAGTAAGGGTTTCTCCTGCAACCCGTTCCCTTTGTGCTGGATGAACGAACGTCTCTCCACATGCTCAGTTCTGAGAGATGTGTGTGTGTCAAAGCCGTCCTTCACCTAGCTTGAAGGGAACACAAAGTTTCTTTTCACTTGCCAACTCCACTCCATACATATATATGGGGAGGTACAAGCTCCAACTCGGTTTTACAGTGAAAACGGCAGGCACTTCAAACCGGCACTAGGAAACAGACTGAGAAACCAGAGTAAGGGTTTCTCCTGCAACCCGTTCCCTTTGTGCTGGATGAACGAACGTCTCTCCACATGCTCAGTTCTGAGAGATAAGTGTGTGTGAAAGCCGTCCTTCACCTAGCTTGAAGGGAACACAAAGTTTCTTTTCACTTGCCAACTCCACTCCATACATATATATGGGGAGGTACAAGCTCCAACTCGGTTTTACAGTGAAAAAGGCAGGAACATCAAATCGGCACTAGGAAACAGACTGAGAAGCCAGAGTAAGGGCTTCTCCTGCAACCCGTTCCCTTTGTGCTGGATGAACGAACGTCTCTCCACATGCTCAGTTCTGAGAGATAAGTGTGTGTGAAAGCCGTCCTTCACCTAGCTTGAAGGGAACACAAAGTTTCTTTTCACTTGCCAACTCCACTCCATACATATATATGGGGAGGTACAAGCTCCAACTCGGTTTTACAGTGAAAACGGCAGGCACTTCAAACCGGCACTAGGAAACAGACTGAGAAAGCAGAGTAAGGGTTTCTCCTGCAACCCGTTCCCTTTGTGCTGGATGAACGAACGTCTCTCCACATGCTCAGTTCTGAGAGATAAGTGTGTGTGAAAGCCGTCCTTCACCTAGATTGAAGGGAACACAAAGTTTCTTTTCACTTGCCAACTCCACTCCATACATATATATGGGGAGGTACAAGCTCCAACTCGGTTTTACAGTGAAAACGGCAGGCACTTCAAACCGGCACTAGGAAACAGACTGAGAAACCAGAGTAAGGGTTTCTCCTGCAACCCGTTCCCTTTGTGCTAGATGAACGAACGTCTCTCCACATGCTCAGTTCTGAGAGATAAATGTGTGTAAAGGCCGTCCTTCACCAAGCTTGAAGGGAACACAAAGTTTCTTTTCACTTGCCAACTCCACTCCATACATATATATGGGGAGGTACAAGCTCCAACTCGGTTTTACAGTGAAAAAGGCAGGCACTTCAAATCGGCACTAGGAAACAGACTGAGAAGCCAGAGTAAGGGCTTCTCCTGCAACCCGTTCCCTTTGTGCTGGATGAACGAACGTCTCTCCACATGCTCAGTTCTGAGAGTTAAGTGTGTGTGAAAGCCGTCCTTCACCTAGCTTGAAGGGAACACAAAGTTTCTTTTCAGTTGCCAACTCCACTCCATACATATATATGGGGAGGTACAAGCTCCAACTCGGTTTTACAGTGAAAACGGCAGGCACTTCAAACCGGCACTAGGAAACAGACTGAGAAACCAGAGTAAGGGTTTCTCCTGCAACCCGTTCCCTTTGTGCTGGATGAACGAACGTCTCTTCACATGCTCAGTTCTGAGAGATAAGTGTGTGTGAAAGCCGTCCTTCACCTAGCTTGAAGGGAACACAAAGTTTCTTTTCAGTTGCCAACTCCACTCCATACATATATATGGGGAGGTACAAACTCCAACTCGGTTTTACAGAGAAAACGGCAGGCACTTCAAACCGGCACTAGGAAACAGACTGAGAAACCAGAGTAAGGGTTTCTCCTGCAACCCGTTCCCTTTGTGCTGGATGAACGAACGTCTCTCCACATGCTCAGTTCTGAGAGATAAATGTGTGTAAAGGCCGTCCTTCACCTAGCTTGAAGGGAACACAAAGTTTCTTTTCACCTGCCAACTCCACTCCATACATATATATGGGGAGGTACAAGCTCCAACTCGGTTTTACAGTGAAAAAGGCAGGCACGTCAAATCGGCACTAGGAAACAGACTGAGAAGCCAGAGTAAGGGTTTCTCCTGCAACCCGTTCCCTTTGTGCTGGATGAACGAACGTCTCTCCACATGCTCAGTTCTGAGAGATAAGTGTGTGTGAAAGCCGTCCTTCACCTAGCTTGAAGGGAACACAAAGTTTCTTTTCACTTGCCAACTCCACTCCATACATATATATGGGGAGGTACAAGCTCCAACTCGGTTTTACAGTGAAAACGGCAGGCCCTTCAAACCGGCACTAGGAAACAGACTGAGAAACCAGAGTAAGGGTTTCTCCTGCAACCCGTTCCCTTTGTGCTGGATGAACGAACGTCTCTCCACATGCTCAGTTCTGAGAGATAAGTGTGTGTGAAAGCCGTCCTTCACCTAGCTTGAAGGGAACACAAAGTTTCTTTTCACTTGCCAACTCCACTCCATACATATATATGGGGAGGTACAAGCTCCAACTCGGTTTTACAGTGAAAACGGCAGGCACTTCAAACCGGCACTAGGAAACAGACTGAGAAACCAGAGTAAGGGTTTCTCCTGCAACCCGTTCCCTTTGTGCTAGATGAACGAACGTCTCTCCACATGCTCAGTTCTGAGAGATAAGTGTGTGTGAAAGCCGTCCTTCACCTAGCTTGAAGGGAACACAAAGTTTCTTTTCACTTGACAACTCCACTCCATACATATATATGGGGAGGTACAAGCTCCAACTCGGTTTTACAGTGAAAACGGCAGGCACTTCAAACCGGCACTAGGAAACAGACTGAGAAACCAGAGAAAGGGTTTCTCCTGCAAAACGTTCCCTTTGTGCTGGATGAAAGAACGTCTCTCCACACGCTCAGTTCTGAGAGATGTGTGTGTGTGAAAGCCGTCCTTCACCTAGCTTGAAGGGAACACAAAGTTTCTTTTCACTTGCCACCTCCACTCCATACATATATATGGGGAGGTACAAGATCCAACTCGGTTTTACAGTGAAAACGGCAGGCACTTCAAACCGGCACTAGGAAACAGAATGAGAAACCAGAGTAAGGGTTTCTCCTGCAACCCGTTCCCTTTGTGCTGGATGAACGAACGTCTCTACACATGCTCAGTTCTGAGAGATAAGTGTGTGTGAAAGCCGTCCTTCACCTAGCTTGAAGGGAACACAAAGTTTCTTTTCAGTTGCCAACTCCACTCCATACATATATATGGGGAGGTACAAGCTCCAACTCGGTTTTACAGTGAAAACGGCAGGCACTTCAAACCGGCACTAGGAAACAGACTGAGAAACCAGAGTAAAGGTTTCTCCTGCAACACGTTCCCTTTGTGCTGGATGAACGAACGTCTCTCCACATGCTCAGTTCTGAGAGATAAGTGTGTGTGAAAGCCGTCCTTCACCTAGCTTGAAGGGAACACAAAGTTTCTTTTCACTTGCCAACTCCACTCCATACATATATATGGGGAGGTACAAGCTCCAACTCGGTTTTACAGTGAAAACGGCAGGCACTTCAAACCGGCACTAGGAAACAGACTGAGAATCCAGAGAAAGGGTTTCTCCTGCAAACCGTTCCCTTTGTGCTGGATGAAAGAACGTCTCTCCACACGCTCAGTTCTGAGAGATGTGTGTGTGTGAAAGCCGTCCTTCACCTAGCTTGAAGGGAACACAAAGTTTCTTTTCACTTGCCACCTCCACTCCATACATATATATGGGGAGGTACAAGCTCCAACTCGGTTTTACAGTGAAAACGGCAGGCACATCAAAACGGCACTAGGAAACAGACTGAGAAACCAGAGTAAGGGTTTCTCCTGCAACCCGTTCCCTTTGTGCTGGATGAACGAACGTTTCTACACATGCTCAGTTCTGAGAGATAAGTGTGTGTGAAAGCCGTCCTTCACCTAGCTTGAAGGGAACACAAAGTTTCTTTTCACTTGCCAACTCCACTCCATACATATATATGGGGAGGTACAAGCTCCAACTCGGTTTTACAGTGAAAACGGCAGGCACTTCAAACCGGCACTAGGAAACAGACTGAGAAACCAGAGTAAGGGTTTCTCCTGCAACCCGTTCCCTTTGTGCTGGATGAACGAACGTCTCTCCACATGCTCAGTTCTGAGAGATGTGTGTGTGTGAAAGCCGTCCTTCACCTAGCTTGAAGGGAACACAAAGTTTCTGTTCAGTTGCCAACTCCACTTCATACATATATATGGGGTGGTACAAGCTCCAACTCGGTTTTACAGTGAAAACGGCAGGCACTTCAAACCGGCACTAGGAAACAGACTGAGAAACCAGAGTAAGGGTTTCTCCTGCAACCCGTTCCCTTTGTGCTGGATGAACGAACGTCTGTCCACATGCTCAGTTCTGAGAGATAAGTGTGTGTGAAAGCCGTCCTTCACCTAGCTTGAAGGGAACACAAAGTTTCTTTTCACTTGCCAACTCCACTCCATACATATATATGGGGAGGTACAAGCTCCAACTCGGTTTTACAGTGAAAACGGCAGGCACTTCAAACCGGCACTAGGAAACAGACTGAGAAACCAGAGTAAGGGTTTCTCCTGCAACCCGTTCCCTTTGTGCTAGATGAACGAACGTCTCTCCACATGCTCAGTTCTGAGAGATAAGTGTGTGTGAAAGCCGTCCTTCACCTAGCTTGAAGGGAACACAAAGTTTCTTTTCACTTGACAACTCCACTCCATACATATATATGGGGAGGTACAAGCTCCAACTCGGTTTTACAGTGAAAACGGCAGGCACTTCAAACCGGCACTAGGAAACAGACTGAGAAACCAGAGAAAGGGTTTCTCCTGCAAAACGTTCCCTTTGTGCTGGATGAAAGAACGTCTCTCCACACGCTCAGTTCTGAGAGATGTGTGTGTGTGAAAGCCGTCCTTCACCTAGCTTGAAGGGAACACAAAGTTTCTTTTCACTTGCCACCTCCACTCCATACATATATATGGGGAGGTACAAGATCCAACTCGGTTTTACAGTGAAAACGGCAGGCACTTCAAACCGGCACTAGGAAACAGAATGAGAAACCAGAGTAAGGGTTTCTCCTGCAACCCGTTCCCTTTGTGCTGGATGAACGAACGTCTCTACACATGCTCAGTTCTGAGAGATAAGTGTGTGTGAAAGCCGTCCTTCACCTAGCTTGAAGGGAACACAAAGTTTCTTTTCAGTTGCCAACTCCACTCCATACATATATATGGGGAGGTACAAGCTCCAACTCGGTTTTACAGTGAAAACGGCAGGCACTTCAAACCGGCACTAGGAAACAGACTGAGAAACCAGAGTAAAGGTTTCTCCTGCAACACGTTCCCTTTGTGCTGGATGAACGAACGTCTCTCCACATGCTCAGTTCTGAGAGATAAGTGTGTGTGAAAGCCGTCCTTCACCTAGCTTGAAGGGAACACAAAGTTTCTTTTCACTTGCCAACTCCACTCCATACATATATATGGGGAGGTACAAGCTCCAACTCGGTTTTACAGTGAAAACGGCAGGCACTTCAAACCGGCACTAGGAAACAGACTGAGAAACCAGAGTAAGGGTTTCTCCTGCAACCTGTTCCCTTTGTGCTGGATGAACGAACGTCTCTCCACATGCTCAGTTCTGAGAGATAAGTGTGTGTGAAAGCCGTCCTTCACCTAGCTTGAAGGGAACACAAAGTTTCTTTTCAGTTGCCAACTCCACTCCATACATATATATGGGGAGGTACAAGCTCCAACTCGGTTTTACAGTGAAAACGGCAGGCACTTCAAACCGGCACTAGGAAACAGACTGAGAAACCAGAGTAAGGGTTTCTCCTGCAACCCGTTCCCTTTGTGCTGGATGAACGAACGTCGCTCCACATGCTCAGTTCTGAGAGATGTGTGTGTGTGAAAGCCGTCCTTCACCTAGCTTGAAGGGAACACAAAGTTTCTGTTCAGTTGCCAACTCCACTCCATACATATATATGAGGAGGTACAAGCTCCAACTCGGTTTTACAGTGAAAACGGCAGGCACTTCAAACCGGCACTAGGAAACAGACTGAGAAACCAGAGAAAGGGTTTCTCCTGCAAACCGTTCCCTTTGTGCTGGATGAAAGAACGTCTCTCCACACGCTCAGTTCTGAGAGATGTGTGTGTGTGAAAGCCGTCCTTCACATAGCTTGAAGGGAACACAAAGTTTCTTTTCACTTGCCACCTCCACTCCATACATATATATGGGGAAGTACAAGCTCCAACTCGGTTTTACAGTGAAAACGGCAGGCACATCAAAACGGCACTAGGAAACAGACTGAGAAACCAGAGTAAGGGTTTCTCCTGCAACCCGTTCCCTTTGTGCTGGATGAACGAACGTCTCTACACATGCTCAGTTCTGAGAGATAAGTGTGTGTGAAAGCCGTCCTTCACCTAGCTTGAAGGGAACACAAAGTTTCTTTTCAGTTGCCAACTCCACTCCATACATATATATGGGGAGGTACAAGCCCCAACTCGGTTTTACAGTGAAAACGGCAGGCACTTCAAACCGGCACTAGGAAACAGACTGAGAAACCAGAGTAAGGGTTTCTCCTGCAACACGTTCCCTTTGTGCTGGATGAACGAACGTCTCTCCACATGCTCAGTTCTGAGAGATAAGTGTGTGTGAAAGCCGTCCTTCACCTAGCTTGAAGGGAACACAAAGTTTCTTTTCAGTTGCCAACTCCACTCCATACATATATATGGGGAGGTACAAGCTCCAACTCGGTTTTACAGTGAAAACGGCAGGCACTTCAAACCGGCACTAGGAAACAGACTGAGAAACCAGAGTAAGGGTTTCTCCTGCAACCCGTTCCCTTTGTGCTGGATGAACGAACGTCTCTCCACATGCTCAGTTCTGAGAGATAAGTGTGTGTGAAAGCCGTCCTTCACCTAGCTTGAAGGGAACACAAAGTTTCTTTTCAGTTGCCAAGTCCACTCCATACATATATATGGGGAGGTACAAGCTCCAACTCGGTTTTACAGTGAAAACGGCAGGCACTTCAAACCGGCACTAGGAAACAGACTGAGAAACCAGAGTAAGGGTTTCTCCTGCAACCCGTTCCCTTTGTGCTGGATGAACGAACGTCTCTCCACATGCTCAGTTCTGAGAGATGTGTGTGTGTGAAAGCCGTCCTTCACCTAGCTTGAAGGGAACACAAAGTTTCTGTTCAGTTGCCAACTCCACTCCATACATATATATGGGGAGGTACAAGCTCCAACTCGGTTTTACAGTGAAAACGGCAGGCACTTCAAACCGGCACTAGGAAACAGACTGAGAAACCAGAGTAAGGGTTTCTCCTGCAACCCGTTCCCTTTGTGCTGGATGAACGAACGTCTGTCCACATGCTCAGTTCTGAGAGATAAGTGTGTGTGAAAGCCGTCCTTCACCTAGCTTGAAGGGAACACAAAGTTTCTTTTCACTTGCCAACTCCACTCCATACATATATATGGGGAGGTACAAGCTCCAACTCGGTTTTACAGTGAAAACGGCAGGCACTTCAAACCGGCACTAGGAAACAGACTGAGAAACCAGAGTAAGGGTTTCTCCTGCAACCCGTTCCCTTTGTGCTAGATGAACGAACGTCTCTCCACATGCTCAGTTCTGAGAGATAAGTGTGTTTGAAAGCCGTCCTTCACCTAGCTTGAAGGGAACACAAAGTTTCTTTTCACTTGACAACTCCACTCCATACATATATATGGGGAGTTACAAGCTCCAACTCGGTTTTACAGTGAAAACGGCAGGCACTTCAAACCGGCACTAGGAAACAGACTGAGAAACCAGAGAAAGGGTTTCTCCTGCAAACCGTTCCCTTTGTGCTGGATGAAAGAACGTCTCTCCACACGCTCAGTTCTGAGAGATGTGTGTGTGTGAAAGCCGTCCTTCACCTAGCTTGAAGGGAACACAAAGTTTCTTTTCACTTGCCACCTCCACTCCATACATATATATGGGGAGGTACAAGCTCCAACTCGGTTTTCCAGTGAAAACGGCAGGCACTTCCAATCGGCACTAGGAAACAGACTGAGAAACCAGAGTAAGGGTTTCTCCTGCAACCCGTTCCCTTTGTGCTGGATGAACGAACGTCTCTCCACATGCTCAGTTCTGAGAGATAAGTGTGTGTGAAAGCCGTCCTTCACCTAGCTTGAAGGGAACACAAAGTTTCTTTTCAGTTGCCAACTCCACTCCATACATATATATGGGGAGGTACAAGCTCCAACTCGGTTTTACAGTGAAAACGGCAGGCACTTCAAACCGGCACTAGGAAACAGACTGAGAATCCAGAGTAAGGGTTTCTCCTGCAACCCGTTCCCTTTGTGCTGGATGAACGAACGTCTATCCACATGCTCAGTTCTGAGAGATAAGTGTGTGGGAAAGCCGTCATTCACCTAGCTTGAAGGGAACACAAAGTTTCTTTTCAGTTGCCAACTCCACTCCATACATATATATGGGGAGGTACAAGCTCCAACTCGGTTTTACAGTGAAAACGGCAGGCACTTCAAACCGGCACTAGGAAACAGACTGAGAAACCAGAGTAAGGGATTCTCCTGCAACCCGTTCCCTTTGTGCTGGATGAACGAACGTCTCTCCACATGCTCAGTTCTGAGAGATAAGTGTGTGTGAAAGCCGTCCTTCACCTAGCTTGAAGGGAACACAAAGTTTCTTTTCATTAGCCAACTCCACTCCATACATATATATGGGGAGGTAAAAGCTCCAACTCGGTTTTACAGTGAAAACGGCAGGCACTTCAAACCGGCACTAGGAAACAGACTGAGAAACCAGAGTAAGGGTTTCTCCTGCAACCCGTTCCTTTGTGCTGGATGAACGAACGTCTCTCCACATGCTAAGTTCTGAGAGATAAGTGTGTGTGAAAGCCATCCTTCACCTAGCTTGAAGGGAACACAAAGTTTCTTTTCACTTGCCAACTCCACTCCATACATATATATGGGGAGGTACAAGCTCCAACTCGGTTTTACAGTGAAAACGGCAGGCACTTCAAATCGGCACTAGGAAACAGACTAAGAAACCAGAGTAAGGGTTTCTCCTGCAACCCGTTCCCTTTGTGCTGGATGAACGAACGTCTCTACACATGCTCAGTTCTGAGAGATAAGTGTGTGTGAAAGCCGTCCTTCACCTAGCTTGAAGGGAACACAAAGTTTCTTTTCAGTTGCCAACTCCACTCCATACATATATATGGGGAGGTACAAGCTCCAACTCGGTTTTACAGTGAAAACGGCAGGCACTTCAAACCGGCACTAGGAAACAGACTGAGAAACCAGAGTAAGGGTTTCTCCTGCAACCCGTTCCCTTTGTGCTGGATGAACGAACGTCTCTCCACATGCTCAGTTCTGAGAGATGTGTGTGTGTGAAAGCCGTCCTTCACCTAGCTTGAAGGGAACACAAAGTTTCTTTTCACTTGCCAACTCCACTCCATACATATATATGGGGAGGTACAAGCTCCAACTCGGTTTTACAGTGAAAACGGCAGGCACTTCAAATCGGCACTAGGAAACAGACTGAGAAACCAGAGTAAGAGCTTCTCCTGCAACCCGTTCCCTTTGTGCTGGATGAACGAACGTCTCTCCATATGCTCAGTTCTGAGAGATAAGTGTGTGTGAAAGCCGTCCTTCACCTAGCTTGAAGGGAACACAAAGTTTCTTTTCATTTGCCAACTCCACTCCATACATATATATGGGGAGGTACAAGCTCCAACTCGGTTTTACAGTGAAAACGGCAGGCACTTCAAATCGGCACTAGGAAACAGACTGAGAAACCAGAGTAAGGGTTTCTCCTGCAACCCGTTCCCTTTGTGCTGGATGAACGAACGTCTATCCACATGCTCAGTTCTAAGAGATAAGTGTGTGTGAAAGCCGTCCTTCACCTAGCTTGAAGGGAACACAAAGTTTCTTTTCAGTTGCCAACTCCACTCCATACATATATATGGGGAGGTACAAGCTCCAACTCGGTTTTACAGTGAAAACGGCAGGCACTTCAAACCGGCACTAGGAAACAGACTGAGAAACCAGAGTAAGGGTTTCTCCTGCAACCCGTTCCCTTTGTGCTGGATGAACGAACGTCTCTCCACATGCTCAGTTCTGAGAGATAAGTGTGTGTGAAAGCCATCCTTCACCTAGCTTGAAGGGAACACAAAGTTTCTTTTCATTTGCCAACTCCACTCCATACATATATATGGGGAGGTACAAGCTCCAACTCGGTTTTACAGTGAAAACGGCAGGCACTTCAAATCGGCACTAGGAAACAGACTGAGAAACCAGAGTAAGGGTTTCTCCTGCAACCCGTTCCCTTTGTGCTGGATGAACGAACGTCTCTCCACATGCTCAGTTCTGAGAGATGTGTGTGTGTGAAAGCCGTCCTTCACCTAGCTTGAAGGGAACACAAAGTTTCTTTTCACTTGCCAACTCCACTCCATACATATATATGGGGAGGTACAAGCTCCAACTCGGTTTTACAGTGAAAACGGCAGGCACTTCAAACCGGCACTAGGAAACAGACTGAGAAACCAGAGTAAGGGTTTCTCCTGCAACCCGTTCCCTTTGTGCTGGATGAACGAACGTCTCTCCACATGCTCAGTTCTGAGAGATAAGTGTGTGTGAAAGCCATCCTTCACCTAGCTTGAAGGGAACACAAAGTTTCTTTTCATTTGCCAACTCCACTCCATACATATATATGGGGAGGTACAAGCTCCAACTCGGTTTTACAGTGAAAACGGCAGGCACTTCAAATCGGCACTAGGAAACAGACTGAGAAACCAGAGTAAGGGTTTCTCCTGCAACCCGTTCCCTTTGTGCTGGATGAACGAACGTCTCTCCACATGCTCAGTTCTGAGAGATGTGTGTGTGTCAAAGCCGTCCTTCACCTAGCTTGAAGGGAACACAAAGTTTCTTTTCACTTGCCAACTCCACTCCATACATATATATGGGGAGGTACAAGCTCCAACTCGGTTTTACAGTGAAAACGGCAGGCACTTCAAACCGGCACTAGGAAACAGACTGAGAAACCAGAGTAAGGGTTTCTCCTGCAACCCGTTCCCTTTGTGCTGGATGAACGAACGTCTCTCCACATGCTCAGTTCTGAGAGATAAGTGTGTGTGAAAGCCGTCCTTCACCTAGCTTGAAGGGAACACAAAGTTTCTTTTCACTTGCCAACTCCACTCCATACATATATATGGGGAGGTACAAGCTCCAACTCGGTTTTACAGTGAAAAAGGCAGGAACATCAAATCGGCACTAGGAAACAGACTGAGAAGCCAGAGTAAGGGCTTCTCCTGCAACCCGTTCCCTTTGTGCTGGATGAACGAACGTCTCTCCACATGCTCAGTTCTGAGAGATAAGTGTGTGTGAAAGCCGTCCTTCACCTAGCTTGAAGGGAACACAAAGTTTCTTTTCACTTGCCAACTCCACTCCATACATATATATGGGGAGGTACAAGCTCCAACTCGGTTTTACAGTGAAAACGGCAGGCACTTCAAACCGGCACTAGGAAACAGACTGAGAAAGCAGAGTAAGGGTTTCTCCTGCAACCCGTTCCCTTTGTGCTGGATGAACGAACGTCTCTCCACATGCTCAGTTCTGAGAGATAAGTGTGTGTGAAAGCCGTCCTTCACCTAGATTGAAGGGAACACAAAGTTTCTTTTCACTTGCCAACTCCACTCCATACATATATATGGGGAGGTACAAGCTCCAACTCGGTTTTACAGTGAAAACGGCAGGCACTTCAAACCGGCACTAGGAAACAGACTGAGAAACCAGAGTAAGGGTTTCTCCTGCAACCCGTTCCCTTTGTGCTAGATGAACGAACGTCTCTCCACATGCTCAGTTCTGAGAGATAAATGTGTGTAAAGGCCGTCCTTCACCAAGCTTGAAGGGAACACAAAGTTTCTTTTCACTTGCCAACTCCACTCCATACATATATATGGGGAGGTACAAGCTCCAACTCGGTTTTACAGTGAAAAAGGCAGGCACTTCAAATCGGCACTAGGAAACAGACTGAGAAGCCAGAGTAAGGGCTTCTCCTGCAACCCGTTCCCTTTGTGCTGGATGAACGAACGTCTCTCTACATGCTCAGTTCTGAGAGTTAAGTGTGTGTGAAAGCCGTCCTTCACCTAGCTTGAAGGGAACACAAAGTTTCTTTTCAGTTGCCAACTCCACTCCATACATATATATGGGGAGGTACAAGCTCCAACTCGGTTTTACAGTGAAAACGGCAGGCACTTCAAACCGGCACTAGGAAACAGACTGAGAAACCAGAGTAAGGGTTTCTCCTGCAACCCGTTCCCTTTGTGCTGGATGAACGAACGTCTCTTCACATGCTCAGTTCTGAGAGATAAGTGTGTGTGAAAGCCGTCCTTCACCTAGCTTGAAGGGAACACAAAGTTTCTTTTCAGTTGCCAACTCCACTCCATACATATATATGGGGAGGTACAAACTCCAACTCGGTTTTACAGAGAAAACGGCAGGCACTTCAAACCGGCACTAGGAAACAGACTGAGAAACCAGAGTAAGGGTTTCTCCTGCAACCCGTTCCCTTTGTGCTGGATGAACGAACGTCTCTCCACATGCTCAGTTCTGAGAGATAAATGTGTGTAAAGGCCGTCCTTCACCTAGCTTGAAGGGAACACAAAGTTTCTTTTCACCTGCCAACTCCACTCCATACATATATATGGGGAGGTACAAGCTCCAACTCGGTTTTACAGTGAAAAAGGCAGGCACGTCAAATCGGCACTAGGAAACAGACTGAGAAGCCAGAGTAAGGGTTTCTCCTGCAACCCGTTCCCTTTGTGCTGGATGAACGAACGTCTCTCCACATGCTCAGTTCTGAGAGATAAGTGTGTGTGAAAGCCGTCCTTCACCTAGCTTGAAGGGAACACAAAGTTTCTTTTCACTTGCCAACTCCACTCCATACATATATATGGGGAGGTACAAGCTCCAACTCGGTTTTACAGTGAAAACGGCAGGCCCTTCAAACCGGCACTAGGAAACAGACTGAGAAACCAGAGTAAGGGTTTCTCCTGCAACCCGTTCCCTTTGTGCTGGATGAACGAACGTCTCTCCACATGCTCAGTTCTGAGAGATAAGTGTGTGTGAAAGCCGTCCTTCACCTAGCTTGAAGGGAACACAAAGTTTCTTTTCACTTGCCAACTCCACTCCATACATATATATGGGGAGGTACAAGCTCCAACTCGGTTTTACAGTGAAAACGGCAGGCACTTCAAACCGGCACTAGGAAACAGACTGAGAAACCAGAGTAAGGGTTTCTCCTGCAACCCGTTCCCTTTGTGCTGGATGAACGAACGTCTCTCCACATGCTCAGTTCTGAGAGATAAGTGTGTGTGAAAGCCGTCCTTCACCTAGCTTGAAGGGAACACAAAGTTTCTTTTCACTTGCCAACTCCACTCCATACATATATATGGGGAGGTACAAGCTCCAACTCGGTTTTACAGTGAAAAAGGCAGGAACATCAAATCGGCACTAGGAAACAGACTGAGAAGCCAGAGTAAGGGCTTCTCCTGCAACCCGTTCCCTTTGTGCTGGATGAACGAACGTCTCTCCACATGCTTAGTTCTGAGAGATAAGTGTGTGTGAAAGCCGTCCTTCACCTAGCTTGAAGGGAACACAAAGTTTCTTTTCACTTGCCAACTCCACTCCATACATATATATGGGGAGGTACAAGCTCCAACTCGGTTTTACAGTGAAAACGGCAGGCACTTCAAACCGGCACTAGGAAACAGACTGAGAAAGCAGAGTAAGTGTTTCTCCTGCAACCCGTTCCCTTTGTGCTGGATGAACGAACGTCTCTCCACATGCTCAGTTCTGAGAGATAAGTGTGTGTGAAAGCCGTCCTTCACCTAGATTGAAGGGAACACAAAGTTTCTTTTCACTTGCCAACTCCACTCCATACATATATATGGGGAGGTACAAGCTCCAACTCGGTTTTACAGTGAAAACGGCAGGCACTTCAAACCGGCACTAGGAAACAGACTGAGAAACCAGAGTAAGGGTTTCTCCTGCAACCCGTTCCCTTTGTGCTAGATGAACGAACGTCTCTCCACATGCTCAGTTCTGAGAGATAAATGTGTGTAAAGGCCGTCCTTCACCAAGCTTGAAGGGAACACAAAGTTTCTTTTCACTTGCCAACTCCACTCCATACATATATATGGGGAGGTACAAGCTCCAACTCGGTTTTACAGTGAAAAAGGCAGGCACTTCAAACCGGCACTAGGAAACAGACTGAGAAGCCAGAGTAAGGGCTTCTCCTGCAACCCGTTCCCTTTGTGCTGGATGAACGAACGTCTCTCCACATGCTCAGTTCTGAGAGTTAAGTGTGTGTGAAAGCCGTCCTTCACCTAGCTTGAAGGGAACACAAAGTTTCTTTTCAGTTGCCAACTCCACTCCATACATATATATGGGGAGGTACAAGCTCCAACTCGGTTTTACAGTGAAAACGGCAGGCACTTCAAACCGGCACTAGGAAACAGACTGAGAAACCAGAGTAAGGGTTTCTCCTGCAACCCGTTCCCTTTGTGCTGGATGAACGAACGTCTCTCCACATGCTCAGTTCTGAGAGATAAGTGTGTGTGAAAGCCGTCCTTCACCTAGCTTGAAGGGAACACAAAGTTTCTTTTCAGTTGCCAACTCCACTCCATACATATATATGGGGAGGTACAAACTCCAACTCGGTTTTACAGAGAAAACGGCAGGCACTTCAAACCGGCACTAGGAAACAGACTGAGAAACCAGAGTAAGGGTTTCTCCTGCAACCCGTTCCCTTTGTGCTGGATGAACGAACGTCTCTCCACATGCTCAGTTCTGAGAGATAAGTGTGTGTGAAAGCCGTCCTTCACCTAGCTTGAAGGGAACACAAAGTTTCTTTTCACTTGCCAACTCCACTCCATACATATATATGGGGAGGTACAAGCTCCAACTCGGTTTTACAGTGAAAACGGCAGGCACTTCAAACCGGCACTAGGAAACAGACTGAGAAACCAGAGTAAGGGTTTCTCCTGCAACCCGTTCCCTTTGTGCTGGATGAACGAACGTCTCTCCACATGCTCAGTTCTGAGAGATAAGTGTGTGTGAAAGCCGTCCTTCACCTAGCTTGAAGGGAACACAAAGTTTCTTTTCACTTGCCAACTCCACTCCATACATATATATGGGGAGGTACAAGCTCCAACTCGGTTTTACAGTGAAAACGGCAGGCACTTCAAACCGGCACTAGGAAACAGACTGAGAAACCAGAGTAAGGGTTTCTCCTGCAACCCGTTCCCTTTGTGCTGGATGAACGAACGTCTCTCCACATGCTCAGTTCTGAGAGATAAGTGTGTGTGAAAGCCGTCCTTCACCTAGCTTGAAGGGAACACAAAGTTTCTTTTCACTTGCCAACTCCACTCCATACATATATATGGGGAGGTACAAGCTCCAACTCGGTTTTACAGTGAAAACGGCAGGCACTTCAAACCGGCACTAGGAAACAGACTGAGAAACCAGAGTAAGGGTTTCTCCTGCAACCCGTTCCCTTTGTGCTGGATGAACGAACGTCTCTCCACATGCTAAGTTCTGAGAGATAAGTGTGTGTGAAAGCCGTCCTTCACCTAGCTTGAAGGGAACACAAAGTTTCTTTTCACTTGCCAACTCCACTCCATACATATATATGGGGAGGTACAAGCTCCAACTCGGTTTTACAGTGAAAACGGCAGGCACTTCAAACCGGCACTAGGAAACAGACTGAGAAACCAGAGTAAGGGTTTCTCCTGCAACCCGTTCCCTTTGTGCTGGATGAACGAACGTCTCTCCACATGCTCAGTTCTGAGAGATGTGTGTGTGTGAAAGCCGTCCTTCACCTAGCTTGAAGGGAACACAAAGTTTCTTTTCAGTTGCCAACTCCACTCCATACATATATATGGGGAGATACAAGCTCCAACTCGGTTTTACAGTGAAAACGGCAGGCACTTCAAACCGGCACTAGGAAACAGACTGAGAAACCAGAGTAAGGGTTTCTCCTGCAACCCGTTCCCTTTGTGCTGGATGAACGAACGTCTCTCCACATGCTCAGTTCTGAGAGATGTGTGTGTGTGAAAGCCGTCCTTCACCTAGCTTGAAGGGAACACAAAGTTTCTTTTCACTTACCAACTCCACTCCATACATATGTATGGGGAGGTACAAGCTCCAACTCGGTTTTACAGTGAAAACGGCAGGCACTTCAAACCGGCACTAGGAAACAGACTGAGAAACCAGAGTAAGGGTTTCTCCTGCAACCCGTTCCCTTTGTGCTGGATGAACGAACGTCTCTCCACATGCTCAGTTCTGAGAGATAAATGTGTGTAAAGGCCGTCCTTCACCTAGCTTGAAGGGAACACAAAGTTTCTTTTCACCTGCCAACTCCACTCCATACATATATATGGGGAGGTACAAGCTCCAACTCGGTTTTACAGTGAAAAAGGCAGGCACGTCAAATCGGCACTAGGAAACAGACTGAGAAGCCAGAGTAAGGGTTTCTCCTGCAACCCGTTCCCTTTGTGCTGGATGAACGAACGTCTCTCCACATGCTCAGTTCTGAGAGATAAGTGTGTGTGAAAGCCGTCCTTCACCTAGCTTGAAGGGAACACAAAGTTTCTTTTCACTTGCCAACTCCACTCCATACATATATATGGGGAGGTACAAGCTCCAACTCGGTTTTACAGTGAAAACGGCAGGCCCTTCAAACCGGCACTAGGAAACAGACTGAGAATCCAGAGTAAGGGTTTCTCCTGCAACCCGTTCCCTTTGTGCTGGATGAACGAACGTCTATCCACATGCTCAGTTCTGAGAGATAAGTGTGTGGGAAAGCCGTCCTTCACCTAGCTTGAAGGGAACACAAAGTTTCTTTTCAGTTGCCAACTCCACTCCATACATATATATGGGGAGGTACAAGCTCCAACTCGGTTTTACAGTGAAAACGGCAGGCACTTCAAACCGGCACTAGGAAACAGACTGAGAAACCAGAGTAAGGGATTCTCCTGCAACCCGTTCCCTTTGTGCTGGATGAACGAACGTCTCTCCACATGCTCAGTTCTGAGAGATAAGTGTGTGTGAAAGCCGTCCTTCACCTAGCTTGAAGGGAACACAAAGTTTCTTTTCATTTGCCAACTCCACTCCATACATATATATGGGGAGGTAAAAGCTCCAACTCGGTTTTACAGTGAAAACGGCAGGCACTTCAAACCGGCACTAGGAAACAGACTGAGAAACCAGAGTAAGGGTTTCTCCTGCAACCCGTTCCTTTGTGCTGGATGAACGAACGTCTCTCCACATGCTAAGTTCTGAGAGATAAGTGTGTGTGAAAGCCATCCTTCACCTAGCTTGAAGGGAACACAAAGTTTCTTTTCACTTGCCAACTCCACTCCATACATATATATGGGGAGGTACAAGCTCCAACTCGGTTTTACAGTGAAAACGGCAGGCACTTCAAATCGGCACTAGGAAACAGACTAAGAAACCAGAGTAAGGGTTTCTCCTGCAACCCGTTCCCTTTGTGCTGGATGAACGAACGTCTCTCCACATGCTCAGTTCTGAGAGATAAGTGTGTGTGAAAGCCGTCCTTCACCTAGCTTGAAGGGAACACAAAGTTTCTTTTCAGTTGCCAACTCCACTCCATACATATATATGGGGAGGTACAAGCTCCAACTCGGTTTTACAGTGAAAACGGCAGGCAATTCAAACCGGCACTAGGAAACAGACTGAGAAACCAGAGTAAGGGTTTCTCCTGCAACCCGTTCCCTTTGTGCTGGATGAACGAACGTCTCTCCACATGCTCAGTTCTGAGAGATGTGTGTGTGTGAAAGCCGTCCTTCACCTAGCTTGAAGGGAACACAAAGTTTCTTTTCACTTGCCAACTCCACTCCATACATATATATGGGGAGGTACAAGCTCCAACTCGGTTTTACAGTGAAAACGGCAGGCACTTCAAATCGGCACTAGGAAACAGACTGAGAAACCAGAGTAAGAGCTTCTCCTGCAACCCGTTCCCTTTGTGCTGGATGAACGAACGTCTCTCCATATGCTCAGTTCTGAGAGATAAGTGTGTGTGAAAGCCGTCCTTCACCTAGCTTGAAGGGAACACAAAGTTTCTTTTCATTTGCCAACTCCACTCCATACATATATATGGGGAGGTACAAGCTCCAACTCGGTTTTACAGTGAAAACGGCAGGCACTTCAAATCGGCACTAGGAAACAGACTGAGAAACCAGAGTAAGGGTTTCTCCTGCAACCCGTTCCCTTTGTGCTGGATGAACGAACGTCTATCCACATGCTCAGTTCTAAGAGATAAGTGTGTGTGAAAGCCGTCCTTCACCTAGCTTGAAGGGAACACAAAGTTTCTTTTCAGTTGCCAACTCCACTCCATACATATATATGGGGAGGTACAAGCTCCAACTCGGTTTTACAGTGAAAACGGCAGGCACTTCAAACCGGCACTAGGAAACAGACTGAGAAACCAGAGTAAGGGTTTCTCCTGCAACCCGTTCCCTTTGTGCTGGATGAACGAACGTCTCTCCACATGCTCAGTTCTGAGAGATAAGTGTGTGTGAAAGCCATCCTTCACCTAGCTTGAAGGGAACACAAAGTTTCTTTTCATTTGCCAACTCCACTCCATACATATATATGGGGAGGTACAAGCTCCAACTCGGTTTTACAGTGAAAACGGCAGGCACTTCAAATCGGCACTAGGAAACAGACTGAGAAACCAGAGTAAGGGTTTCTCCTGCAACCCGTTCCCTTTGTGCTGGATGAACGAACGTCTCTCCACATGCTCAGTTCTGAGAGATGTGTGTGTGTGAAAGCCGTCCTTCACCTAGCTTGAAGGGAACACAAAGTTTCTTTTCACTTGCCAACTCCACTCCATACATATATATGGGGAGGTACAAGCTCCAACTCGGTTTTACAGTGAAAACGGCAGGCACTTCAAACCGGCACTAGGAAACAGACTGAGAAACCAGAGTAAGGGTTTCTCCTGCAACCCGTTCCCTTTGTGCTGGATGAACGAACGTCTCTCCACATGCTCAGTTCTGAGAGATAAGTGTGTGTGAAAGCCATCCTTCACCTAGCTTGAAGGGAACACAAAGTTTCTTTTCATTTGCCAACTCCACTCCATACATATATATGGGGAGGTACAAGCTCCAACTCGGTTTTACAGTGAAAACGGCAGGCACTTCAAATCGGCACTAGGAAACAGACTGAGAAACCAGAGTAAGGGTTTCTCCTGCAACCCGTTCCCTTTGTGCTGGATGAACGAACGTCTCTCCACATGCTCAGTTCTGAGAGATGTGTGTGTGTCAAAGCCGTCCTTCACCTAGCTTGAAGGGAACACAAAGTTTCTTTTCACTTGCCAACTCCACTCCATACATATATATGGGGAGGTACAAGCTCCAACTCGGTTTTACAGTGAAAACGGCAGGCACTTCAAACCGGCACTAGGAAACAGACTGAGAAACCAGAGTAAGGGTTTCTCCTGCAACCCGTTCCCTTTGTGCTGGATGAACGAACGTCTCTCCACATGCTCAGTTCTGAGAGATAAGTGTGTGTGAAAGCCGTCCTTCACCTAGCTTGAAGGGAACACAAAGTTTCTTTTCACTTGCCAACTCCACTCCATACATATATATGGGGAGGTACAAGCTCCAACTCGGTTTTACAGTGAAAAAGGCAGGAACATCAAATCGGCACTAGGAAACAGACTGAGAAGCCAGAGTAAGGGCTTCTCCTGCAACCCGTTCCCTTTGTGCTGGATGAACGAACGTCTCTCCACATGCTCAGTTCTGAGAGATAAGTGTGTGTGAAAGCCGTCCTTCACCTAGCTTGAAGGGAACACAAAGTTTCTTTTCACTTGCCAACTCCACTCCATACATATATATGGGGAGGTACAAGCTCCAACTCGGTTTTACAGTGAAAACGGCAGGCACTTCAAACCGGCACTAGGAAACAGACTGAGAAAGCAGAGTAAGGGTTTCTCCTGCAACCCGTTCCCTTTGTGCTGGATGAACGAACGTCTCTCCACATGCTCAGTTCTGAGAGATAAGTGTGTGTGAAAGCCGTCCTTCACCTAGATTGAAGGGAACACAAAGTTTCTTTTCACTTGCCAACTCCACTCCATACATATATATGGGGAGGTACAAGCTCCAACTCGGTTTTACAGTGAAAACGGCAGGCACTTCAAACCGGCACTAGGAAACAGACTGAGAAACCAGAGTAAGGGTTTCTCCTGCAACCCGTTCCCTTTGTGCTAGATGAACGAACGTCTCTCCACATGCTCAGTTCTGAGAGATAAATGTGTGTAAAGGCCGTCCTTCACCAAGCTTGAAGGGAACACAAAGTTTCTTTTCACTTGCCAACTCCACTCCATACATATATATGGGGAGGTACAAGCTCCAACTCGGTTTTACAGTGAAAAAGGCAGGCACTTCAAATCGGCACTAGGAAACAGACTGAGAAGCCAGAGTAAGGGCTTCTCCTGCAACCCGTTCCCTTTGTGCTGGATGAACGAACGTCTCTCCACATGCTCAGTTCTGAGAGTTAAGTGTGTGTGAAAGCCGTCCTTCACCTAGCTTGAAGGGAACACAAAGTTTCTTTTCAGTTGCCAACTCCACTCCATACATATATATGGGGAGGTACAAGCTCCAACTCGGTTTTACAGTGAAAACGGCAGGCACTTCAAACCGGCACTAGGAAACAGACTGAGAAACCAGAGTAAGGGTTTCTCCTGCAACCCGTTCCCTTTGTGCTGGATGAACGAACGTCTCTTCACATGCTCAGTTCTGAGAGATAAGTGTGTGTGAAAGCCGTCCTTCACCTAGCTTGAAGGGAACACAAAGTTTCTTTTCAGTTGCCAACTCCACTCCATACATATATATGGGGAGGTACAAACTCCAACTCGGTTTTACAGAGAAAACGGCAGGCACTTCAAACCGGCACTAGGAAACAGACTGAGAAACCAGAGTAAGGGTTTCTCCTGCAACCCGTTCCCTTTGTGCTGGATGAACGAACGTCTCTCCACATGCTCAGTTCTGAGAGATAAATGTGTGTAAAGGCCGTCCTTCACCTAGCTTGAAGGGAACACAAAGTTTCTTTTCACCTGCCAACTCCACTCCATACATATATATGGGGAGGTACAAGCTCCAACTCGGTTTTACAGTGAAAAAGGCAGGCACGTCAAATCGGCACTAGGAAACAGACTGAGAAGCCAGAGTAAGGGTTTCTCCTGCAACCCGTTCCCTTTGTGCTGGATGAACGAACGTCTCTCCACATGCTCAGTTCTGAGAGATAAGTGTGTGTGAAAGCCGTCCTTCACCTAGCTTGAAGGGAACACAAAGTTTCTTTTCACTTGCCAACTCCACTCCATACATATATATGGGGAGGTACAAGCTCCAACTCGGTTTTACAGTGAAAACGGCAGGCACTTCAAACCGGCACTAGGAAACAGACTGAGAAACCAGAGTAAGGGTTTCTCCTGCAACCCGTTCCCTTTGTGCTGGATGAACGAACGTCTCTCCACATGCTCAGTTCTGAGAGATAAGTGTGTGTGAAAGCCGTCCTTCACCTAGCTTGAAGGGAACACAAAGTTTCTTTTCACTTGCCAACTCCACTCCATACATATATATGGGGAGGTACAAGCTCCAACTCGGTTTTACAGTGAAAAAGGCAGGAACATCAAATCGGCACTAGGAAACAGACTGAGAAGCCAGAGTAAGGGCTTCTCCTGCAACCCGTTCCCTTTGTGCTGGATGAACGAACGTCTCTCCACATGCTTAGTTCTGAGAGATAAGTGTGTGTGAAAGCCGTCCTTCACCTAGCTTGAAGGGAACACAAAGTTTCTTTTCACTTGCCAACTCCACTCCATACATATATATGGGGAGGTACAAGCTCCAACTCGGTTTTACAGTGAAAACGGCAGGCACTTCAAACCGGCACTAGGAAACAGACTGAGAAAGCAGAGTAAGGGTTTCTCCTGCAACCCGTTCCCTTTGTGCTGGATGAACGAACGTCTCTCCACATGCTCAGTTCTGAGAGATAAGTGTGTGTGAAAGCCGTCCTTCACCTAGATTGAAGGG
Organism: Vicugna pacos; assembly: GCF_048564905.1. Taxonomy (NCBI): domain Eukaryota; kingdom Metazoa; phylum Chordata; class Mammalia; order Artiodactyla; family Camelidae; genus Vicugna; species Vicugna pacos. The sequence goes on from NW_027328794.1 coordinate 851,211, forward strand.
AACACAAAGTTTCTTTTCACTTGCCAACTCCACTCCATACATATATATGGGGAGGTACAAGCTCCAACTCGGTTTTACAGTGAAAACGGCAGGCACTTCAAACCGGCACTAGGAAACAGACTGAGAAACCAGAGTAAGGGTTTCTCCTGCAACCCGTTCCCTTTGTGCTAGATGAACGAACGTCTCTCCACATGCTCAGTTCTGAGAGATAAATGTGTGTAAAGGCCGTCCTTCACCAAGCTTGAAGGGAACACAAAGTTTCTTTTCACTTGCCAACTCCACTCCATACATATATATGGGGAGGTACAAGCTCCAACTCGGTTTTACAGTGAAAAAGGCAGGCACTTCAAACCGGCACTAGGAAACAGACTGAGAAGCCAGAGTAAGGGCTTCTCCTGCAACCCGTTCCCTTTGTGCTGGATGAACGAACGTCTCTCCACATGCTCAGTTCTGAGAGTTAAGTGTGTGTGAAAGCCGTCCTTCACCTAGCTTGAAGGGAACACAAAGTTTCTTTTCAGTTGCCAACTCCACTCCATACATATATATGGGGAGGTACAAGCTCCAACTCGGTTTTACAGTGAAAACGGCAGGCACTTCAAACCGGCACTAGGAAACAGACTGAGAAACCAGAGTAAGGGTTTCTCCTGCAACCCGTTCCCTTTGTGCTGGATGAACGAACGTCTCTTCACATGCTCAGTTCTGAGAGATAAGTGTGTGTGAAAGCCGTCCTTCACCTAGCTTGAAGGGAACACAAAGTTTCTTTTCAGTTGCCAACTCCACTCCATACATATATATGGGGAGGTACAAACTCCAACTCGGTTTTACAGAGAAAACGGCAGGCACTTCAAACCGGCACTAGGAAACAGACTGAGAAACCAGAGTAAGGGTTTCTCCTGCAACCCGTTCCCTTTGTGCTGGATGAACGAACGTCTCTCCACATGCTCAGTTCTGAGAGATAAGTGTGTGTGAAAGCCGTCCTTCACCTAGCTTGAAGGGAACACAAAGTTTCTTTTCACTTGCCAACTCCACTCCATACATATATATGGGGAGGTACAAGCTCCAACTCGGTTTTACAGTGAAAACGGCAGGCACTTCAAACCGGCACTAGGAAACAGACTGAGAAACCAGAGTAAGGGTTTCTCCTGCAACCCGTTCCCTTTGTGCTGGATGAACGAACGTCTCTCCACATGCTCAGTTCTGAGAGATAAGTGTGTGTGAAAGCCGTCCTTCACCTAGCTTGAAGGGAACACAAAGTTTCTTTTCACTTGCCAACTCCACTCCATACATATATATGGGGAGGTACAAGCTCCAACTCGGTTTTACAGTGAAAACGGCAGGCACTTCAAACCGGCACTAGGAAACAGACTGAGAAACCAGAGTAAGGGTTTCTCCTGCAACCCGTTCCCTTTGTGCTGGATGAACGAACGTCTCTCCACATGCTCAGTTCTGAGAGATAAGTGTGTGTGAAAGCCGTCCTTCACCTAGCTTGAAGGGAACACAAAGTTTCTTTTCACTTGCCAACTCCACTCCATACATATATATGGGGAGGTACAAGCTCCAACTCGGTTTTACAGTGAAAACGGCAGGCACTTCAAACCGGCACTAGGAAACAGACTGAGAAACCAGAGTAAGGGTTTCTCCTGCAACCCGTTCCCTTTGTGCTGGATGAACGAACGTCTCTCCACATGCTAAGTTCTGAGAGATAAGTGTGTGTGAAAGCCGTCCTTCACCTAGCTTGAAGGGAACACAAAGTTTCTTTTCACTTGCCAACTCCACTCCATACATATATATGGGGAGGTACAAGCTCCAACTCGGTTTTACAGTGAAAACGGCAGGCACTTCAAACCGGCACTAGGAAACAGACTGAGAAACCAGAGTAAGGGTTTCTCCTGCAACCCGTTCCCTTTGTGCTGGATGAACGAACGTCTCTCCACATGCTCAGTTCTGAGAGATGTGTGTGTGTGAAAGCCGTCCTTCACCTAGCTTGAAGGGAACACAAAGTTTCTTTTCAGTTGCCAACTCCACTCCATACATATATATGGGGAGATACAAGCTCCAACTCGGTTTTACAGTGAAAACGGCAGGCACTTCAAACCGGCACTAGGAAACAGACTGAGAAACCAGAGTAAGGGTTTCTCCTGCAACCCGTTCCCTTTGTGCTGGATGAACGAACGTCTCTCCACATGCTCAGTTCTGAGAGATGTGTGTGTGTGAAAGCCGTCCTTCACCTAGCTTGAAGGGAACACAAAGTTTCTTTTCACTTACCAACTCCACTCCATACATATGTATGGGGAGGTACAAGCTCCAACTCGGTTTTACAGTGAAAACGGCAGGCACTTCAAACCGGCACTAGGAAACAGACTGAGAAACCAGAGTAAGGGTTTCTCCTGCAACCCGTTCCCTTTGTGCTGGATGAACGAACGTCTCTCCACATGCTCAGTTCTGAGAGATAAATGTGTGTAAAGGCCGTCCTTCACCTAGCTTGAAGGGAACACAAAGTTTCTTTTCACCTGCCAACTCCACTCCATACATATATATGGGGAGGTACAAGCTCCAACTCGGTTTTACAGTGAAAAAGGCAGGCACGTCAAATCGGCACTAGGAAACAGACTGAGAAGCCAGAGTAAGGGTTTCTCCTGCAACCCGTTCCCTTTGTGCTGGATGAACGAACGTCTCTCCACATGCTCAGTTCTGAGAGATAAGTGTGTGTGAAAGCCGTCCTTCACCTAGCTTGAAGGGAACACAAAGTTTCTTTTCACTTGCCAACTCCACTCCATACATATATATGGGGAGGTACAAGCTCCAACTCGGTTTTACAGTGAAAACGGCAGGCCCTTCAAACCGGCACTAGGAAACAGACTGAGAAACCAGAGTAAGGGTTTCTCCTGCAACCCGTTCCCTTTGTGCTGGATGAACGAACGTCTCTCCACATGCTCAGTTCTGAGAGATAAGTGTGTGTGAAAGCCGTCCTTCACCTATCTTGAAGGGAACACAAAGTTTCTTTTCACTTGCCAACTCCACTCCATACATATATATGGGGAGGTACAAGCTCCAACTCGGTTTTACAGTGAAAACGGCAGGCACTTCAAACCGGCACTAGGAAACAGACTGAGAAACCAGAGTAAGGGTTTCTCCTGCAACCCGTTCCCTTTGTGCTGGATGAACGAACGTCTCTCCACATGCTCAGTTCTGAGAGATAAGTGTGTGTGAAAGCCGTCCTTCACCTAGCTTGAAGGGAACACAAAGTTTCTTTTCACTTGCCAACTCCACTCCATACATATATATGGGGAGGTACAAGCTCCAACTCGGTTTTACAGTGAAAAATGCAGGAACATCAAATCGGCACTAGGAAACAGACTGAGAAGCCAGAGTAAGGGCTTCTCCTGCAACCCGTTCCCTTTGTGCTGGATGAACGAACGTCTCTCCACATGCTCAGTTCTGAGAGATAAGTGTGTGTGAAAGCCGTCCTTCACCTAGATTGAAGGGAACACAAAGTTTCTTTTCACTTGCCAACTCCACTCCATACATATATATGGGGAGGTACAAGCTCCAACTCGGTTTTACAGTGAAAACGGCAGGCACTTCAAACCGGCACTAGGAAACAGACTGAGAAACCAGAGTAAGGGTTTCTCCTGCAACCCGTTCCCTTTGTGCTAGATGAACGAACGTCTCTCCACATGCTCAGTTCTGAGAGATAAATGTGTGTAAAGGCCGTCCTTCACCAAGCTTGAAGGGAACACAAAGTTTCTTTTCACTTGCCAACTCCACTCCATACATATATATGGGGAGGTACAAGCTCCAACTCGGTTTTACAGTGAAAAAGGCAGGCACTTCAAACCGGCACTAGGAAACAGACTGAGAAGCCAGAGTAAGGGCTTCTCCTGCAACCCGTTCCCTTTGTGCTGGATGAACGAACGTCTCTCCACATGCTCAGTTCTGAGAGTTAAGTGTGTGTGAAAGCCGTCCTTCACCTAGCTTGAAGGGAACACAAAGTTTCTTTTCAGTTGCCAACTCCACTCCATACATATATATGGGGAGGTACAAGCTCCAACTCGGTTTTACAGTGAAAACGGCAGGCACTTCAAACCGGCACTAGGAAACAGACTGAGAAACCAGAGTAAGGGTTTCTCCTGCAACCCGTTCCCTTTGTGCTGGATGAACGAACGTCTCTTCACATGCTCAGTTCTGAGAGATAAGTGTGTGTGAAAGCCGTCCTTCACCTAGCTTGAAGGGAACACAAAGTTTCTTTTCAGTTGCCAACTCCACTCCATACATATATATGGGGAGGTACAAACTCCAACTCGGTTTTACAGAGAAAACGGCAGGCACTTCAAACCGGCACTAGGAAACAGACTGAGAAACCAGAGTAAGGGTTTCTCCTGCAACCCGTTCCCTTTGTGCTGGATGAACGAACGTCTCTCCACATGCTCAGTTCTGAGAGATAAGTGTGTGTGAAAGCCGTCCTTCACCTAGCTTGAAGGGAACACAAAGTTTCTTTTCACTTGCCAACTCCACTCCATACATATATATGGGGAGGTACAAGCTCCAACTCGGTTTTACAGTGAAAACGGCAGGCACTTCAAACCGGCACTAGGAAACAGACTGAGAAACCAGAGTAAGGGTTTCTCCTGCAACCCGTTCCCTTTGTGCTGGATGAACGAACGTCTCTCCACATGCTCAGTTCTGAGAGATAAGTGTGTGTGAAAGCCGTCCTTCACCTAGCTTGAAGGGAACACAAAGTTTCTTTTCACTTGCCAACTCCACTCCATACATATATATGGGGAGGTACAAGCTCCAACTCGGTTTTACAGTGAAAACGGCAGGCACTTCAAACCGGCACTAGGAAACAGACTGAGAAACCAGAGTAAGGGTTTCTCCTGCAACCCGTTCCCTTTGTGCTGGATGAACGAACGTCTCTCCACATGCTCAGTTCTGAGAGATAAGTGTGTGTGAAAGCCGTCCTTCACCTAGCTTGAAGGGAACACAAAGTTTCTTTTCACTTGCCAACTCCACTCCATACATATATATGGGGAGGTACAAGCTCCAACTCGGTTTTACAGTGAAAACGGCAGGCACTTCAAACCGGCACTAGGAAACAGACTGAGAAACCAGAGTAAGGGTTTCTCCTGCAACCCGTTCCCTTTGTGCTGGATGAACGAACGTCTCTCCACATGCTCAGTTCTGAGAGATGTGTGTGTGTGAAAGCCGTCCTTCACCTAGCTTGAAGGGAACACAAAGTTTCTTTTCACTTGCCAACTCCACTCCATACATATATATGGGGAGGTACAAGCTCCAACTCGGTTTTACAGTGAAAACGGCAGGCACTTCAAATCGGCACTAGGAAACAGACTGAGAAACCAGAGTAAGAGCTTCTCCTGCAACCCGTTCCCTTTGTGCTGGATGAACGAACGTCTCTCCATATGCTCAGTTCTGAGAGATAAGTGTGTGTGAAAGCCGTCCTTCACCTAGCTTGAAGGGAACACAAAGTTTCTTTTCATTTGCCAACTCCACTCCATACATATATATGGGGAGGTACAAGCTCCAACTCGGTTTTACAGTGAAAACGGCAGGCACTTCAAATCGGCACTAGGAAACAGACTGAGAAACCAGAGTAAGGGTTTCTCCTGCAACCCGTTCCCTTTGTTCTGGATGAACGAACGTCTATCCACATGCTCAGTTCTAAGAGATAAGTGTGTGTGAAAGCCGTCCTTCACCTAGCTTGAAGGGAACACAAAGTTTCTTTTCAGTTGCCAACTCCACTCCATACATATATATGGGGAGGTACAAGCTCCAACTCGGTTTTACAGTGAAAACGGCAGGCACTTCAAACCGGCACTAGGAAACAGACTGAGAAACCAGAGTAAGGGTTTCTCCTGCAACCCGTTCCCTTTGTGCTGGATGAACGAACGTCTCTCCACATGCTCAGTTCTGAGAGATAAGTGTGTGTGAAAGCCATCCTTCACCTAGCTTGAAGGGAACACAAAGTTTCTTTTCATTTGCCAACTCCACTCCATACATATATATGGGGAGGTACAAGGTCCAACTCGGTTTTACAGTGAAAACGGCAGGCACTTCAAATCGGCACTAGGAAACAGACTGAGAAACCAGAGTAAGGGTTTCTCCTGCAACCCGTTCCCTTTGTGCTGGATGAACGAACGTCTCTCCACATGCTCAGTTCTGAGAGATGTGTGTGTGTGAAAGCCGTCCTTCACCTAGCTTGAAGGGAACACAAAGTTTCTTTTCACTTGCCAACTCCACTCCATACATATATATGGGGAGGTACAAGCTCCAACTCGGTTTTACAGTGAAAACGGCAGGCACTTCAAACCGGCACTAGGAAACAGACTGAGAAACCAGAGTAAGGGTTTCTCCTGCAACCCGTTCCCTTTGTGCTGGATGAACGAACGTCTCTCCACATGCTCAGTTCTGAGAGATAAGTGTGTGTGAAAGCCATCCTTCACCTAGCTTGAAGGGAACACAAAGTTTCTTTTCATTTGCCAACTCCACTCCATACATATATATGGGGAGGTACAAGCTCCAACTCGGTTTTACAGTGAAAACGGCAGGCACTTCAAATCGGCACTAGGAAACAGACTGAGAAACCAGAGTAAGGGTTTCTCCTGCAACCCGTTCCCTTTGTGCTGGATGAACGAACGTCTCTCCACATGCTCAGTTCTGAGAGATGTGTGTGTGTCAAAGCCGTCCTTCACCTAGCTTGAAGGGAACACAAAGTTTCTTTTCACTTGCCAACTCCACTCCATACATATATATGGGGAGGTACAAGCTCCAACTCGGTTTTACAGTGAAAACGGCAGGCACTTCAAACCGGCACTAGGAAACAGACTGAGAAACCAGAGTAAGGGTTTCTCCTGCAACCCGTTCCCTTTGTGCTGGATGAACGAACGTCTCTCCACATGCTCAGTTCTGAGAGATAAGTGTGTGTGAAAGCCGTCCTTCACCTAGCTTGAAGGGAACACAAAGTTTCTTTTCACTTGCCAACTCCACTCCATACATATATATGGGGAGGTACAAGCTCCAACTCGGTTTTACAGTGAAAAAGGCAGGAACATCAAATCGGCACTAGGAAACAGACTGAGAAGCCAGAGTAAGGGCTTCTCCTGCAACCCGTTCCCTTTGTGCTGGATGAACGAACGTCTCTCCACATGCTCAGTTCTGAGAGATAAGTGTGTGTGAAAGCCGTCCTTCACCTAGCTTGAAGGGAACACAAAGTTTCTTTTCACTTGCCAACTCCACTCCATACATATATATGGGGAGGTACAAGCTCCAACTCGGTTTTACAGTGAAAACGGCAGGCACTTCAAACCGGCACTAGGAAACAGACTGAGAAAGCAGAGTAAGGGTTTCTCCTGCAACCCGTTCCCTTTGTGCTGGATGAACGAACGTCTCTCCACATGCTCAGTTCTGAGAGATAAGTGTGTGTGAAAGCCGTCCTTCACCTAGATTGAAGGGAACACAAAGTTTCTTTTCACTTGCCAACTCCACTCCATACATATATATGGGGAGGTACAAGCTCCAACTCGGTTTTACAGTGAAAACGGCAGGCACTTCAAACCGGCACTAGGAAACAGACTGAGAAACCAGAGTAAGGGTTTCTCCTGCAACCCGTTCCCTTTGTGCTAGATGAACGAACGTCTCTCCACATGCTCAGTTCTGAGAGATAAATGTGTGTAAAGGCCGTCCTTCACCAAGCTTGAAGGGAACACAAAGTTTCTTTTCACTTGCCAACTCCACTCCATACATATATATGGGGAGGTACAAGCTCCAACTCGGTTTTACAGTGAAAAAGGCAGGCACTTCAAATCGGCACTAGGAAACAGACTGAGAAGCCAGAGTAAGGGCTTCTCCTGCAACCCGTTCCCTTTGTGCTGGATGAACGAACGTCTCTCCACATGCTCAGTTCTGAGAGTTAAGTGTGTGTGAAAGCCGTCCTTCACCTAGCTTGAAGGGAACACAAAGTTTCTTTTCAGTTGCCAACTCCACTCCATACATATATATGGGGAGGTACAAGCTCCAACTCGGTTTTACAGTGAAAACGGCAGGCACTTCAAACCGGCACTAGGAAACAGACTGAGAAACCAGAGTAAGGGTTTCTCCTGCAACCCGTTCCCTTTGTGCTGGATGAACGAACGTCTCTTCACATGCTCAGTTCTGAGAGATAAGTGTGTGTGAAAGCCGTCCTTCACCTAGCTTGAAGGGAACACAAAGTTTCTTTTCAGTTGCCAACTCCACTCCATACATATATATGGGGAGGTACAAACTCCAACTCGGTTTTACAGAGAAAACGGCAGGCACTTCAAACCGGCACTAGGAAACAGACTGAGAAACCAGAGTAAGGGTTTCTCCTGCAACCCGTTCCCTTTGTGCTGGATGAACGAACGTCTCTCCACATGCTCAGTTCTGAGAGATAAATGTGTGTAAAGGCCGTCCTTCACCTAGCTTGAAGGGAACACAAAGTTTCTTTTCACCTGCCAACTCCACTCCATACATATATATGGGGAGGTACAAGCTCCAACTCGGTTTTACAGTGAAAAAGGCAGGCACGTCAAATCGGCACTAGGAAACAGACTGAGAAGCCAGAGTAAGGGTTTCTCCTGCAACCCGTTCCCTTTGTGCTGGATGAACGAACGTCTCTCCACATGCTCAGTTCTGAGAGATAAGTGTGTGTGAAAGCCGTCCTTCACCTAGCTTGAAGGGAACACAAAGTTTCTTTTCACTTGCCAACTCCACTCCATACATATATATGGGGAGGTACAAGCTCCAACTCGGTTTTACAGTGAAAACGGCAGGCCCTTCAAACCGGCACTAGGAAACAGACTGAGAAACCAGAGTAAGGGTTTCTCCTGCAACCCGTTCCCTTTGTGCTGGATGAACGAACGTCTCTCCACATGCTCAGTTCTGAGAGATAAGTGTGTGTGAAAGCCGTCCTTCACCTAGCTTGAAGGGAACACAAAGTTTCTTTTCACTTGCCAACTCCACTCCATACATATATATGGGGAGGTACAAGCTCCAACTCGGTTTTACAGTGAAAAAGGCAGGAACATCAAATCGGCACTAGGAAACAGACTGAGAAGCCAGAGTAAGGGCTTCTCCTGCAACCCGTTCCCTTTGTGCTGGATGAACGAACGTCTCTCCACATGCTTAGTTCTGAGAGATAAGTGTGTGTGAAAGCCGTCCTTCACCTAGCTTGAAGGGAACACAAAGTTTCTTTTCACTTGCCAACTCCACTCCATACATATATATGGGGAGGTACAAGCTCCAACTCGGTTTTACAGTGAAAACGGCAGGCACTTCAAACCGGCACTAGGAAACAGACTGAGAAAGCAGAGTAAGGGTTTCTCCTGCAACCCGTTCCCTTTGTGCTGGATGAACGAACGTCTCTCCACATGCTCAGTTCTGAGAGATAAGTGTGTGTGAAAGCCGTCCTTCACCTAGATTGAAGGGAACACAAAGTTTCTTTTCACTTGCCAACTCCACTCCATACATATATATGGGGAGGTACAAGCTCCAACTCGGTTTTACAGTGAAAACGGCAGGCACTTCAAACCGGCACTAGGAAACAGACTGAGAAACCAGAGTAAGGGTTTCTCCTGCAACCCGTTCCCTTTGTGCTAGATGAACGAACGTCTCTCCACATGCTCAGTTCTGAGAGATAAATGTGTGTAAAGGCCGTCCTTCACCAAGCTTGAAGGGAACACAAAGTTTCTTTTCACTTGCCAACTCCACTCCATACATATATATGGGGAGGTACAAGCTCCAACTCGGTTTTACAGTGAAAAAGGCAGGCACTTCAAACCGGCACTAGGAAACAGACTGAGAAGCCAGAGTAAGGGCTTCTCCTGCAACCCGTTCCCTTTGTGCTGGATGAACGAACGTCTCTCCACATGCTCAGTTCTGAGAGTTAAGTGTGTGTGAAAGCCGTCCTTCACCTAGCTTGAAGGGAACACAAAGTTTCTTTTCAGTTGCCAACTCCACTCCATACATATATATGGGGAGGTACAAGCTCCAACTCGGTTTTACAGTGAAAACGGCAGGCACTTCAAACCGGCACTAGGAAACAGACTGAGAAACCAGAGTAAGGGTTTCTCCTGCAACCCGTTCCCTTTGTGCTGGATGAACGAACGTCTCTTCACATGCTCAGTTCTGAGAGATAAGTGTGTGTGAAAGCCGTCCTTCACCTAGCTTGAAGGGAACACAAAGTTTCTTTTCAGTTGCCAACTCCACTCCATACATATATATGGGGAGGTACAAACTCCAACTCGGTTTTACAGAGAAAACGGCAGGCACTTCAAACCGGCACTAGGAAACAGACTGAGAAACCAGAGTAAGGGTTTCTCCTGCAACCCGTTCCCTTTGTGCTGGATGAACGAACGTCTCTCCACATGCTCAGTTCTGAGAGATAAGTGTGTGTGAAAGCCGTCCTTCACCTAGCTTGAAGGGAACACAAAGTTTCTTTTCACTTGCCAACTCCACTCCATACATATATATGGGGAGGTACAAGCTCCAACTCGGTTTTACAGTGAAAACGGCAGGCACTTCAAACCGGCACTAGGAAACAGACTGAGAAACCAGAGTAAGGGTTTCTCCTGCAACCCGTTCCCTTTGTGCTGGATGAACGAACGTCTCTCCACATGCTCAGTTCTGAGAGATAAGTGTGTGTGAAAGCCGTCCTTCACCTAGCTTGAAGGGAACACAAAGTTTCTTTTCACTTGCCAACTCCACTCCATACATATATATGGGGAGGTACAAGCTCCAACTCGGTTTTACAGTGAAAACGGCAGGCACTTCAAACCGGCACTAGGAAACAGACTGAGAAACCAGAGTAAGGGTTTCTCCTGCAACCCGTTCCCTTTGTGCTGGATGAACGAACGTCTCTCCACATGCTCAGTTCTGAGAGATAAGTGTGTGTGAAAGCCGTCCTTCACCTAGCTTGAAGGGAACACAAAGTTTCTTTTCACTTGCCAACTCCACTCCATACATATATATGGGGAGGTACAAGCTCCAACTCGGTTTTACAGTGAAAACGGCAGGCACTTCAAACCGGCACTAGGAAACAGACTGAGAAACCAGAGTAAGGGTTTCTCCTGCAACCCGTTCCCTTTGTGCTGGATGAACGAACGTCTCTCCACATGCTAAGTTCTGAGAGATGTGTGTGTGTGAAAGCCGTCCTTCACCTAGCTTGAAGGGAACACAAAGTTTCTTTTCACTTACCAACTCCACTCCATACATATGTATGGGGAGGTACAAGCTCCAACTCGGTTTTACAGTGAAAACGGCAGGCACTTCAAACCGGCACTAGGAAACAGACTGAGAAACCAGAGTAAGGGTTTCTCCTGCAACCCGTTCCCTTTGTGCTGGATGAACAAACGTCTCTCCACATGCTCAGTTCTGAGAGATAAATGTGTGTGAAAGCCGTCCTTCACCTAGCTTGAAGAGAACACAAAGTTTCTTTTCACTTGCCAACTCCACTCCATACATATATATGGGGAGGTACAAGCTCCAACTCGGTTTTACAGTGAAAACGGCAGGCACTTCAAACCGGCACTAGGAAACAGACTGAGAAACCAGAGTAAGGGTTTCTCCTGCAACCCGTTCCATTTGTGCTGGATGAACGAACGTCTCTCCACATGCTCAGTTCTGAGAGATAAATGTGTTTAAAGGCCGTCCTTCACCTAGCTTGAAGGGAACACAAAGTTTCTTTTCACCTGCCAACTCCACTCCATACATATATATGGGGAGGTACAAGCTCCAACTCGGTTTTACAGTGAAAAAGGCAGGAACTTCAAATCGGCACTAGGAAACAGACTGAGAAGCCAGAGTAAGGGTTTCTCCTGCAACCCGTTCCCTTTGTGCTGGATGAACGAACGTCTCTCCACATGCTCAGTTCTGAGAGAGAAGTGTGTGTGAAAGCCGTCCTTCACCTAGCTTGAAGGGAACACAAAGTTTCTTTTCAGTTGCCAACTCCACTCCATACATATATATGGGGAGATACAAGCTCCAACTCGGTTTTACAGTGAAAACGGCAGGCACTTCAAACCGGCACTAGGAAACAGACTGAGAAACCAGAGTAAGGGTTTCTCCTGCAACCCGTTCCCTTTGTGCTGGATGAACGAACGTCTCTCCACATGCTCAGTTCTGAGAGATGTGTGTGTGTGAAAGCCGTCCTTCACCTAGCTTGAAGGGAACACAAAGTTTCTTTTCACTTGCCAACTCCACTCCATACATATATATGGGGAGGTACAAGCTCCAACTCGGTTTTACAGTGAAAACGGCAGGCACTTCAAACCGGCACTAGGAAACAGACTGAGAAACCAGAGTAAGGGTTTCTCCTGCAACCCGTTCCCTTTGTGCTGGATGAACGAACGTCTCTCCACATGCTCAGTTCTGAGAGATAAGTGTGTGTGAAAGCCGTCCTTCACCTAGCTTGAAGGGAACACAAAGTTTCTTTTCACTTGCCAACTCCACTCCATACATATATATGGGGAGGTACAAGCTCCAACTCGGTTTTACAGTGAAAACGGCAGGCACTTCAAACCGGCACTAGGAAACAGACTGAGAAACCAGAGTAAGGGTTTCTCCTGCAACCCGTTCCCTTTGTGCTGGATGAACGAACGTCTCTCCACATGCTCAGTTCTGAGAGATAAGTGTGTGTGAAAGCCGTCCTTCACCTAGCTTAAGGGAACACAAAGTTTCTTTTCACTTGCCAACTCCACTCCATACATATATATGGGGAGGTACAAGCTCCAACTCGGTTTTACAGTGAAAACGGCAGGCACTTCAAACCGGCACTAGGAAACAGACTGAGAAACCAGAGTAAGGGTTTCTCCTGCAACCCGTTCCCTTTGTGCTGGATGAACGAACGTCTCTCCACATGCTCAGTTCTGAGAGATAAGTGTGTGTGAAAGCCGTCCTTCACCTAGCTTGAAGGGAACACAAAGTTTCTTTTCACTTGCCAACTCCACTCCATACATATATATGGGGAGGTACAAGCTCCAACTCGGTTTTACAGTGAAAACGGCAGGCACTTCAAACCGGCACTAGGAAACAGACTGAGAAACCAGAGTAAGGGTTTCTCCTGCAACCCGTTCCCTTTGTGCTGGATGAACGAACGTCTCTCCACATGCTTAGTTCTGAGAGATAAGTGTGTGTGAAAGCCGTCCTTCACCTAGCTTGAAGGGAACACAAAGTTTCCTTCCACTTGCCAACTCCACTCCATACATATATATGGGGAGGTACAAGCTCCAACTCGGTTTTACAGTGAAAACGGCAGGCACTTCAAACCGGCACTAGGAAACAGACTGAGAAACCAGAGTAAGGGTTTCTCCTGCAACCCGTTCCCTTTGTGCTGGATGAACGAACGTCTCTCCACATGCTCAGTTCTGAGAGATAAGTGTGTGTGAAAGCCGTCCTTCACCTAGCTTGAAGGGAACACAAAGTTTCTTTTCACTTGCCAACTCCACTCCATACATATATATGGGGAGTTACAAGCTCCAACTCGATTTTACAGTGAAAACGGCAGGCACTTCAAACCGGCACTAGGAAACAGACTGAGAAACCAGAGTAACGGTTTCTCCTGCAACCCGTTCAATTGGTGCTGGATGAACGAACGTCTCTCCACATGCTCAGTTCTGAGAGATGTGTGTGTGTGAAAACCGTCCTTCACCTAGCTTGAAGGGAACACAAAGTTTTTTTCAGTTGCCAACTCCACTCCATACATATATATGGGGAGGTACAAGCTCCAACTCGGTTTTACAGTGAAAACGGCAGGCACTTCAAACCGGCACTAGGAAACAGACTGAGAAACCAGAGTAAGGGTTTCTCCTGCAACCCGTTCCCTTTGTGCTGGATGAACGAACGTCTCTCCACATGCTCAGTTCTGAGAGATAAGTGTGTGTGAAAGCCGTCCTTCACCTAGCTTGAAGGGAACACAAAGTTTCTTTTCACTTGCCAACTCCACTCCATACATATATATGGGGAGGTACAAGCTCCAACTCGGTTTTACAGTGAAAACGGCAGGCACTTCAAACCGGCACTAGGAAACAGACTGAGAAACCAGAGTAAGGGTTTCTCCTGCAACCCGTTCCCTTTGTGCTGGATGAACGAACGTCTCTCCACATGCTCAGTTCAGAGAGATAAGTGTGTGTGAAAGCCGTCCTTCACCTAGCTTGAAGGGAACACAAAGTTTCTTTTCACTTGCCAACTCCACTCCATACATATATATGGGGAGGTACAAGCTCCAACTCGGTTTTACAGTGAAAACGGCAGGCACTTCAAATCGGCACTAAGAAACAGACAGAGAAACCAGAGTAAGGGTTTCTCCTGCAACCCGTTCCCTTTGTGCTGGATGAACGAACGTCTCTCCACATGCTCAGTTCTGAGAGATAAGTGTGTGTGAAAGCCGTCCTTCACCTAGCTTGAAGGGAACACAAAGTTTCTTTTCAGTTGCCAACTCCACTCCATACATATATATGGGGAGGTACAAGCTCCAACTCGGTTTTACAGTGAAAACGGCAGGCACTTCAAACCGGCACTAGGAAACAGACTGAGAAACCAGAGTAAGGGTTTCTCCTGCAACCCGTTCCCTTTGTGCTGGATGAACGAACGTCTCTCCACATGCTCAGTTCTGAGAGATAAATGTGTTTAAAGGCCGTCCTTCACCTAGCTTGAAGGGAACACAAAGTTTCTTTTCACCTGCCAACTCCACTCCATACATATATATGGGGAGGTACAAGCTCCAACTCGGTTTTACAGTGAAAAAGGCAGGAACTTCAAATCGGCACTAGGAAACAGACTGAGAAGCCAGAGTAAGGGTTTCTCCTGCAACCCGTTCCCTTTGTGCTGGATGAACGAACGTCTCTCCACATGCTCAGTTCTGAGAGAGAAGTGTGTGTGAAAGCCGTCCTTCACCTAGCTTGAAGGGAACACAAAGTTTCTTTTCAGTTGCCAACTCCACTCCATACATATATATGGGGAGATACAAGCTCCAACTCGGTTTTACAGTGAAAACGGCAGGCACTTCAAACCGGCACTAGGAAACAGACTGAGAAACCAGAGTAAGGGTTTCTCCTGCAACCCGTTCCCTTTGTGCTGGATGAACGAACGTCTCTCCACATGCTCAGTTCTGAGAGATGTGTGTGTGTGAAAGCCGTCCTTCACCTAGCTTGAAGGGAACACAAAGTTTCTTTTCACTTGCCAACTCCACTCCATACATATATATGGGGAGGTACAAGCTCCAACTCGGTTTTACAGTGAAAACGGCAGGCACTTCAAACCGGCACTAGGAAACAGACTGAGAAACCAGAGTAAGGGTTTCTCCTGCAACCCGTTCCCTTTGTGCTGGATGAACGAACGTCTCTCCACATGCTCAGTTCTGAGAGATAAGTGTGTGTGAAAGCCGTCCTTCACCTAGCTTGAAGGGAACACAAAGTTTCTTTTCACTTGCCAACTCCACTCCATACATATATATGGGGAGGTACAAGCTCCAACTCGGTTTTACAGTGAAAACGGCAGGCACTTCAAACCGGCACTAGGAAACAGACTGAGAAACCAGAGTAAGGGTTTCTCCTGCAACCCGTTCCCTTTGTGCTGGATGAACGAACGTCTCTCCACATGCTCAGTTCTGAGAGATAAGTGTGTGTGAAAGCCGTCCTTCACCTAGCTTGAAGGGAACACAAAGTTTCTTTTCACTTGCCAACTCCACTCCATACATATATATGGGGAGGTACAAGCTCCAACTCGGTTTTACAGTGAAAACGGCAGGCACTTCAAACCGGCACTAGGAAACAGACTGAGAAACCAGAGTAAGGGTTTCTCCTGCAACCCGTTCCCTTTGTGCTGGATGAACGAACGTCTCTCCACATGCTCAGTTCTGAGAGATAAGTGTGTGTGAAAGCCGTCCTTCACCTAGCTTGAAGGGAACACAAAGTTTCTTTTCACTTGCCAACTCCACTCCATACATATATATGGGGAGGTACAAGCTCCAACTCGGTTTTACAGTGAAAACGGCAGGCACTTCAAACCGGCACTAGGAAACAGACTGAGAAACCAGAGTAAGGGTTTCTCCTGCAACCCGTTCCCTTTGTGCTGGATGAACGAACGTCTCTCCACATGCTTAGTTCTGAGAGATAAGTGTGTGTGAAAGCCGTCCTTCACCTAGCTTGAAGGGAACACAAAGTTTCCTTCCACTTGCCAACTCCACTCCATACATATATATGGGGAGGTACAAGCTCCAACTCGGTTTTACAGTGAAAACGGCAGGCACTTCAAACCGGCACTAGGAAACAGACTGAGAAACCAGAGTAAGGGTTTCTCCTGCAACCCGTTCCCTTTGTGCTGGATGAACGAACGTCTCTCCACATGCTCAGTTCTGAGAGATAAGTGTGTGTGAAAGCCGTCCTTCACCTAGCTTGAAGGGAACACAAAGTTTCTTTTCACTTGCCAACTCCACTCCATACATATATATGGGGAGTTACAAGCTCCAACTCGATTTTACAGTGAAAACGGCAGGCACTTCAAACCGGCACTAGGAAACAGACTGAGAAACCAGAGTAACGGTTTCTCCTGCAACCCGTTCAATTGGTGCTGGATGAACGAACGTCTCTCCACATGCTCAGTTCTGAGAGATGTGTGTGTGTGAAAACCGTCCTTCACCTAGCTTGAAGGGAACACAAAGTTTTTTTCAGTTGCCAACTCCACTCCATACATATATATGGGGAGGTACAAGCTCCAACTCGGTTTTACAGTGAAAACGGCAGGCACTTCAAACCGGCACTAGGAAACAGACTGAGAAACCAGAGTAACGGTTTCTCCTGCAACCCGTTCCCTTTGTGCTGGATGAACGAACGTCTCTCCACATGCTCAGTTCTGAGAGATAAGTGTGTGTGAAAGCCGTCCTTCACCTAGCTTGAAGGGAACACAAAGTTTCTTTTCACTTGCCAACTCCACTCCATACATATATATGGGGAGGTACAAGCTCCAATTCGGTTTTACAGTGAAAACGGCAGGCACTTCAAACCGGCACTAGGAAACAGACTGAGAAACCAGAGTAATTGTTTCTCCTGCAACCCGTTCCCTTTGTGCTGGATGAACGAATGTCTCTCCACATGCTCAGTTCTGAGAGATGTGTGTCTGTGAAAGCCGTCCTTCACCTAGCTTGAAGGGAACACAAAGTTTCTTTTCAGTTGCCAACTCCACTCCATACATATATATGGGGAGGTACAAGCCCCAACTCGGTTTTACAGTGAAAACGGCAGGCACTTCAAACCGGCACTAGGAAACAGACTGAGAAACCAGAGTAAGGGTTTCTCCTGCAACCCGTTCCCTTTGTGCTGGATGAACGAACGTCTCTCCACATGCTCAGTTCTGAGAGATGTGTGTGTGTGAAAGCCGTCCTTCACCTAGCTTGAAGGGAACACAAAGTTTCTTTTCATTTGCCAACTCCACTCCATACATATATATGGGGAGGTAAAAGCTCCAACTCGGTTTTACAGTGAAAACGGCAGGCACTTCAAACCGGCACTAGGAAATAGACTGAGAAACCAGAGTAAGGGTTTCTCCTGCAACCCGTTCCCTTTGTGCTGGATGAACGAACGTCTCTCCACATGCTCAGTTCTGAGAGATAAGTGTGTGTGAAAGCCATCCTTCACCTAGCTTGAAGGGAACACAAAGTTTCTTTTCACTTGCCAACTCCACTCCATACATATATATGGGGAGGTACAAGCTCCAACTCGCTTTTACAGTGAAAACGGCAGGCACTTCAAATCGGCACTAGGAAACAGACTAAGAAACCAGAGTAAGGGTTTCTCCTGCAACCCGTTCCCTTTGTGCTGGATGAACGAACGTCTCTCCACATGCTCAGTTCTGAGAGATAAGTGTGTGTGAAAGCCGACCTTCACCTAGCTTGAAAGGAACACAAAGTTTCTTTTCAGTTGCCAACTCCACTCCATAAATATATATGGGGAGGAACAAGCCCCAACTCTGTTTTACAGTGAAAACGGCAGGCACTTCAAACCGGCACTAGGAAACAGACTGAGAAACCAGAGTAAGGGTTTCTCCTGCAACCCGTTCCCTTTGTGCTGGATGAACGAACGTCTCTCCACATGCTCAGTTCTGAGAGATATGTGTGTGTGAAAGCCGCCCTTCACCTAGCTTGAAGGGAACACAAAGTTTCTTTTCAGTTGCCAACTCCACTCCATACATATATATGGGGATTTACAAGCTCCAACTCGGTTTTACAGTGAAAACGGCAGGCACTTCAAATCGGCACTAAGAAACAGACAGAGAAACCAGAGTAAGGGTTTCTCCTGCAACCCGTTCCCTTTGTGCTGGATGAACGAACGTCTCTCCACATGCTCAGTTCTGAGAGATAAGTGTGTGTGAAAGCCGTCCTTCACCTAGCTTGAAGGGAACACAAAGTTTCTTTTCAGTTGACAACTCCACTCCATACATATATATGGGGAGGTACAAGCTCCAACTCGGTTTTACAGTGAAAACGGCAGGCACTTCAAACCGGCACTAGGAAACAGACTGAGAAACCAGAGTAAGGGTTTCTCCTGCAACCCGTTCCCTTTGTGCTGGATGAACGAACGTCTCTCCACATGCTCAGTTCTGAGAGATAAGTGTGTGTGAAAGCCGTCCTTCACCTAGCTTGAAGGGAACACAAAGTTTCTTTTCAGTTGCCAACTCCACTCCATACATATATATGGGGAGGAACAAGCTCCAACTCGGTTTTACAGTGAAAACGGCAGGCACTTCAAACCGGCACTAGGAAACAGACAGAGAAACCAGAGTAAGGGTTTCTCCTGCAACCCGTTCCCTTTGTGCTGGATGAACGAACGTCTCTCCACATGCTCAGTTCTGAGAGATAAGTGTGTGTGAAAGCCGTCCTTCACCTAGCTTGAAGGGAACACAAAGTTTCTTTTCAGTTGCCAACTCCACTCCATACATATATATGGGGAGGAACAAGCCCCAACTCTGTTTTACAGTGAAAACGGCAGGCACTTCAAACCGGCACTAGGAAACAGACTGAGAAACCAGAGTAATGGTTTCTCCTGCAACCAGTTCCCTTCGTGCTGGATGAACGAACGTCTCTCCACATGCTCAGTTCTGAGAGATAAGTGTGTGTGAAAGCCGTCCTTCACCTAGCTTGAAGGGAACACAAAGTTTCTTTTCACTTGCCAACTCCACTCCATACATATATATGGGGAGGTACAAGCTCCAACTCGGATTTACAGTGAAAACGGCAGGCACTTCAAACCGGCACTAGGAAACAGACTGAGAAACCAGAGTAAGGGTTTCTCCTGCAACCCGTTCCCTTTGTGCTGGATGAACGAACGTCTCTCCACATGCTCAGTTCTGTGAGATAAGTGTGTGTGAAAGCCGTCCTTCACCTAGCTTGAAGGGAACACAAAGTTTCTTTTCAGTTGCCAACTCCACTCCATACATATATATGGGGAGATACAAGCTCCAACTCGGTTTTACAGTGAAAACGGCAGGCACTTCAAACCGGCACTAGGAAACAGACTGAGAAAACAGAGTAAGGGTTTCTCCTGCAACCCGTTCCCTTTGTGCTGGATGAACGAACGTCTCTCCACATGCTCAGTTCTGAGAGATGTGTGTGTGTGAAAGCCGTCCTTCACCTAGCTTGAAGGGAACACAAAGTTTCTTTTCAGTTGCCAACTCCACTCCATACATATATATGGGGAGGTACAAGCTCCAACTCGGTTTTACAGTGAAAACGGCAGGCACTTCAAACCGGCACTAGGAAACAGACTGAGAAACCAGAGTAAGGGTTTCTCCTGCAACCCGTTCCCTTTGTGCTGGATGAACGAACGTCTCTCCACATGCTCAGTTCTGAGAGATAAGTGTGTGTGAAAGCCGTCCTTCACCTAGCTTGAAGGGAACACAAAGTTTCTTTTCACTTGCCAACTCCACTCCATACATATATATGGGGAGGTACAAGCTCCAACTCGGTTTTACAGTGAAAACGGCAGGCACTTCAAACCGGCACTAGGAAACAGACTGAGAAACCAGAGTAAGGGTTTCTACTGCAACCAGTTCCCTTTGTGCTGGATGAACGAACGTCTCTCCACATGCTCAGTTCTGAGAGATAAGTGTGTGTGAAAGCCGTCCTTCACCTAGCTTGAAGGGAACACAAAGTTTCTTTTCACTTGCCAACTCCACTCCATACATATATATGGGGAGGTACAAGCTCCAACTCGGATTTACAGTGAAAACGGCAGGCACTTCAAACCGGCACTAGGAAACAGACTGAGAAACCAGAGTAAGGGTTTCTCCTGCAACCCGTTCCCTTTGTGCTGGATGAACGAACGTCTCTCCACATGCTCAGTTCTGAGAGATGTGTGTGTGTGAAAGCCGTCCTTCACCTAGCTTGAAGGGAACACAAAGTTTCTTTTCAGTTGCCAACTCCACTCCATACATATATATGGGGAGGTACAAGCTCCAACTCGGTTTTACAGTGAAAACGGCAGGCACTTCAAACCGGCACTAGGAAACAGACTGAGAAACCAGAGTAAGGGTTTCTCCTGCAACCCGTTCCCTTTGTGCTGGATGAACGAACGTCTCTCCACATGCTCAGTTCTGAGAGATAAGTGTGTGTGAAAGCCGTCCTTCACCTAGCTTGAAGGGAACACAAAGTTTCTTTTCACTTGCCAACTCCACTCCATACATATATATGGGGAGGTACAAGCTCCAACTCGGTTTTACAGTGAAAACGGCAGGCACTTCAAACCGGCACTAGGAAACAGACTGAGAAACCAGAGTAAGGGTTTCTCCTGCAACCAGTTCCCTTTGTGCTGGATGAACGAACGTCTCTCCACATGCTCAGTTCTGAGAGATAAGTGTGTGTGAAAGCCGTCCTTCACCTAGCTTGAAGGGAACACAAAGTTTCTTTTCACTTGCCAACTCCACTCCATACATATATATGGGGAGGTACAAGCTCCAACTCGGATTTACAGTGAAAACGGCAGGCACTTCAAACCGGCACTAGGAAACAGACTGAGAAACCAGAGTAAGGGTTTCTCCTGCAACCCGTTCCCTTTGTGCTGGATGAACGAACGTCTCTCCACATGCTCAGTTCTGAGAGATAAGTGTGTGTGAAAGCCGTCCTTCACCTAGCTTGAAGGGAACACAAAGTTTCTTTTCACTTGCCAACTCCACTCCATACATATATATGGGGAGGTACAAGCTCCAACTCGGTTTTACAGTGAAAACGGCAGGCACTTCAAACCGGCACTAGGAAACAGACTGAGAAACCAGAGTAAGGGTTTCTCCTGCAACCCGTTCCCTTTGTGCTGGATGAACGAACGTCTCTCCACATGCTCAGTTCTGAGAGATGTGTGTGTGTGAAAGCCGTCCTTCACCTAGCTTGAAGGGAACACAAAGTTTCTTTTCAGTTGCCAACTCCACTCCATACATATATATGGGGAGATACAAGCTCCAACTCGGTTTTACAGTGAAAACGGCAGGCACTTCAAATCGGCACTAGGAAACAGACTGAGAAGCCAGAGTAAGGGTTTCTCCTGCAACCCGTTCCCTTTGTGCTGGATGAACGAACGTCTCTCCACATGCTCAGTTCTGTGAGATAAGTGTGTGTGAAAGCCGTCCTTCACCTAGCTTGAAGGGAACACAAAGTTTCTTTTCAGTTGCCAACTCCACTCCATACATATATATGGGGAGATACAAGCTCCAACTCGGTTTTACAGTGAAAACGGCAGGCACTTCAAACCGGCACTAGGAAACAGACTGAGAAACCAGAGTAAGGGTTTCTCCTGCAACCCGTTCCCTTTGTGCTGGATGAACGAACGTCTCTCCACATGCTCAGTTCTGAGAGATGTGTGTGTGTGAAAGCCGTCCTTCACCTAGCTTGAAGGGAACACAAAGTTTCTTTTCAGTTGCCAACTCCACTCCATACATATATATGGGGAGGTACAAGCTCCAACTCGGTTTTACAGTGAAAACGGCAGGCACTTCAAACCGGCACTAGGAAACAGACTGAGAAACCAGAGTAAGGGTTTCTCCTGCAACCCGTTCCCTTTGTGCTGGATGAACGAACGTCTCTCCACATGCTCAGTTCTGAGAGATAAGTGTGTGTGAAAGCCGTCCTTCACCTAGCTTGAAGGGAACACAAAGTTTCTTTTCAGTTGCCAACTCCACTCCATACATATATATGGGGAGGAACAAGCTCCAACTCGGTTTTACAGTGAAAACGGCAGGCACTTCAAACCGGCACTAGGAAACAGACAGAGAAACCAGAGTAAGGGTTTCTCCTGCAACCCGTTCCCTTTGTGCTGGATGAACGAACGTCTCTCCACATGCTCAGTTCTGAGAGATAAGTGTGTGTGAAAGCCGTCCTTCACCTAGCTTGAAGGGAACACAAAGTTTCTTTTCAGTTGCCAACTCCACTCCATACATATATATGGGGAGGAACAAGCCCCAACTCTGTTTTACAGTGAAAACGGCAGGCACTTCAAACCGGCACTAGGAAACAGACTGAGAAACCAGAGTAATGGTTTCTCCTGCAACCAGTTCCCTTCGTGCTGGATGAACGAACGTCTCTCCACATGCTCAGTTCTGAGAGATAAGTGTGTGTGAAAGCCGTCCTTCACCTAGCTTGAAGGGAACACAAAGTTTCTTTTCACTTGCCAACTCCACTCCATACATATATATGGGGAGGTACAAGCTCCAACTCGGATTTACAGTGAAAACGGCAGGCACTTCAAACCGGCACTAGGAAACAGACTGAGAAACCAGAGTAAGGGTTTCTCCTGCAACCCGTTCCCTTTGTGCTGGATGAACGAACGTCTCTCCACATGCTCAGTTCTGTGAGATAAGTGTGTGTGAAAGCCGTCCTTCACCTAGCTTGAAGGGAACACAAAGTTTCTTTTCAGTTGCCAACTCCACTCCATACATATATATGGGGAGATACAAGCTCCAACTCGGTTTTACAGTGAAAACGGCAGGCACTTCAAACCGGCACTAGGAAACAGACTGAGAAACCAGAGTAAGGGTTTCTCCTGCAACCCGTTCCCTTTGTGCTGGATGAACGAACGTCTCTCCACATGCTCAGTTCTGAGAGATGTGTGTGTGTGAAAGCCGTCCTTCACCTAGCTTGAAGGGAACACAAAGTTTCTTTTCAGTTGCCAACTCCACTCCATACATATATATGGGGAGGTACAAGCTCCAACTCGGTTTTACAGTGAAAACGGCAGGCACTTCAAACCGGCACTAGGAAACAGACTGAGAAACCAGAGTAAGGGTTTCTCCTGCAACCCGTTCCCTTTGTGCTGGATGAACGAACGTCTCTCCACATGCTCAGTTCTGAGAGATAAGTGTGTGTGAAAGCCGTCCTTCACCTAGCTTGAAGGGAACACAAAGTTTCTTTTCACTTGCCAACTCCACTCCATACATATATATGGGGAGGTACAAGCTCCAACTCGGTTTTACAGTGAAAACGGCAGGCACTTCAAACCGGCACTAGGAAACAGACTGAGAAACCAGAGTAAGGGTTTCTCCTGCAACCAGTTCCCTTTGTGCTGGATGAACGAACGTCTCTCCACATGCTCAGTTCTGAGAGATAAGTGTGTGTGAAAGCCGTCCTTCACCTAGCTTGAAGGGAACACAAAGTTTCTTTTCACTTGCCAACTCCACTCCATACATATATATGGGGAGGTACAAGCTCCAACTCGGATTTACAGTGAAAACGGCAGGCACTTCAAACCGGCACTAGGAAACAGACTGAGAAACCAGAGTAAGGGTTTCTCCTGCAACCCGTTCCCTTTGTGCTGGATGAACGAACGTCTCTCCACATGCTCAGTTCTGAGAGATGTGTGTGTGTGAAAGCCGTCCTTCACCTAGCTTGAAGGGAACACAAAGTTTCTTTTCAGTTGCCAACTCCACTCCATACATATATATGGGGAGGTACAAGCTCCAACTCGGTTTTACAGTGAAAACGGCAGGCACTTCAAACCGGCACTAGGAAACAGACTGAGAAACCAGAGTAAGGGTTTCTCCTGCAACCCGTTCCCTTTGTGCTGGATGAACGAACGTCTCTCCACATGCTCAGTTCTGAGAGATAAGTGTGTGTGAAAGCCGTCCTTCACCTAGCTTGAAGGGAACACAAAGTTTCTTTTCACTTGCCAACTCCACTCCATACATATATATGGGGAGGTACAAGCTCCAACTCGGTTTTACAGTGAAAACGGCAGGCACTTCAAACCGGCACTAGGAAACAGACTGAGAAACCAGAGTAAGGGTTTCTCCTGCAACCAGTTCCCTTTGTGCTGGATGAACGAACGTCTCTCCACATGCTCAGTTCTGAGAGATAAGTGTGTGTGAAAGCCGTCCTTCACCTAGCTTGAAGGGAACACAAAGTTTCTTTTCACTTGCCAACTCCACTCCATACATATATATGGGGAGGTACAAGCTCCAACTCGGATTTACAGTGAAAACGGCAGGCACTTCAAACCGGCACTAGGAAACAGACTGAGAAACCAGAGTAAGGGTTTCTCCTGCAACCCGTTCCCTTTGTGCTGGATGAACGAACGTCTCTCCACATGCTCAGTTCTGAGAGATGTGTGTGTGTGAAAGCCGTCCTTCACCTAGCTTGAAGGGAACACAAAGTTTCTTTTCAGTTGCCAACTCCACTCCATACATATATATGGGGAGATACAAGCTCCAACTCGGTTTTACAGTGAAAACGGCAGGCACTTCAAATCGGCACTAGGAAACAGACTGAGAAGCCAGAGTAAGGGTTTCTCCTGCAACCCGTTCCCTTTGTGCTGGATGAACGAACGTCTCTCCACATGCTCAGTTCTGTGAGATAAGTGTGTGTGAAAGCCGTCCTTCACCTAGCTTGAAGGGAACACAAAGTTTCTTTTCAGTTGCCAACTCCACTCCATACATATATATGGGGAGATACAAGCTCCAACTCGGTTTTACAGTGAAAACGGCAGGCACTTCAAACCGGCACTAGGAAACAGACTGAGAAACCAGAGTAAGGGTTTCTCCTGCAACCCGTTCCCTTTGTGCTGGATGAACGAACGTCTCTCCACATGCTCAGTTCTGAGAGATGTGTGTGTGTGAAAGCCGTCCTTCACCTAGCTTGAAGGGAACACAAAGTTTCTTTTCAGTTGCCAACTCCACTCCATACATATATATGGGGAGGTACAAGCTCCAACTCGGTTTTACAGTGAAAACGGCAGGCACTTCAAACCGGCACTAGGAAACAGACTGAGAAACCAGAGTAAGGGTTTCTCCTGCAACCCGTTCCCTTTGTGCTGGATGAACGAACGTCTCTCCACATGCTCAGTTCTGAGAGATAAGTGTGTGTGAAAGCCGTCCTTCACCTAGCTTGAAGGGAACACAAAGTTTCTTTTCACTTGCCAACTCCACTCCATACATATATATGGGGAGGTACAAACTCCAACTCGGTTTGACAGAGAAAACGGCAGGCACTTCAAACCGGCACTAGGAAACAGACTGAGAAACCAGAGTAAGGGTTTCTCCTGCAACCCGTTCCCTTTGTGCTGGATGAACGAACGTCTCTCCACATGCTCAGTTCTGAGAGAGAAGTGTGTGTGAAAGCCGTCCTTCACCTAGCTTGAAGGGAACACAAAGTTTCTTTTCACTTGCCAACTCCACTCCATACATATATATGGGGAGGTACAAGCTCCAACTTGGTTTTACAGTGAAAACGGCAGGCACTTCAAACCGGCACTAGGAAACAGACTGAGAAACCAGAGTAAGGGTTTCTCCTGCAACCAGTTCCCTTTGTGCTGGATGAACGAACGTCTCTCCACATGCTCAGTTCTGAGAGATAAGTGTGTGTGAAAGCCGTCCTTCACCTAGCTTGAAGGGAACACAAAGTTTCTTTTCACTTGCCAACTCCACTCCATACATATATATGGGGAGGTACAAGCTCCAACTCGGATTTACAGTGAAAACGGCAGGCACTTCAAACCGGCACTAGGAAACAGACTGAGAAACCAGAGTAAGGGTTTCTCCTGCAACCCGTTCCCTTTGTGCTGGATGAACGAACGTCTCTCCACATGCTCAGTTCTGAGAGATAAGTGTGTGTGAAAGCCGTCCTTCACCTAGCTTGAAGGGAACACAAAGTTTCTTTTCAGTTGCCAACTTCACTTCATACATATATATGGGGAGGAATAAGCTCCAACTCGGTTTTACAGTGAAAACGGCAGGCACTTTAAACCGGCACTAGGAAACAGACAGAGAAACCAGAGTAAGGTTTCTCCTGCAAACCGTTCCCTTTGTGCTGGATGAACGAACGTCTCTCCACATGCTCAGTTCTGAGAGATGTGTGTGTGTGAAAGCCGTCCTTCACCTAACTTGAAGGGAACACAAAGTTTCTTTTCAGTTGCCAACTCCACTCCATACATATATATGGGTTGGTACTAGCTCCAACTCGGTTTTACAGTGAAAACGGTAGGCACTTCAAACCGGCACTAGGAAACAGACTGAGAAACCAGAGTAAGGGTTTCTCCTGCAACCCGTTCCCTTTGTGCTGGATGAACGAACGTCTCTCCACATGCTCAGTTCTGAGAGATAAGTGTGTGTGAAAGCCGTCCTTCACCTAGCTTGAAGGGAACACAAAGTTTCTTTTCAGTTGCCAACTCCACTCCATACATATATATGGGGAGGTACAAGCTCCAACTCGGTTTTACAGTGAAAACGGCAGGCACTTCAAACCGGCACTAGGAAACAGACTGAGAAACCAGAGTAAGGGTTTCTCCTGCAACCCGTTCCCTTTGTGCTGGATGAACGAACGTCTCTCCACATGCTCAGTTCTGAGAGATAAGTGTGTGTGAAAGCCGTCCTTCACCTAGCTTGAAGGGAACACAAAGTTTCTTTTCACTTGCCAACTCCACTCCATACATATATATGGGGAGGTACAAGCTCCAACTCGGTTTTACAGTGAAAACGGCAGGCACTTCAAACCGGCACTAGGAAACAGACTGAGAAACCAGAGTAAGGGTTTCTCCTGCAACCCGTTCCCTTTGTGCTGGATGAACGAACGTCTCTCCACATGCTCAGTTCTGAGAGAGAAGTGTGTGTGAAAGCCGTCCTTCACCTAGCTTGAAGGGAACACAAAGTTTCTTTTCACTTGCCAACTCCACTCCATACATATATATGGGGAGGTACAAGCTCCAACTCGGTTTTACAGTGAAAATGGCAGGCACTTCAAACCGGCACTAGGAAACAGACTGAGAAACCAGAGTAAGGGTTTCTCCTGCAACCCGTTCCCTTTGTGCTGGATGAACGAACGTCTCTCCACATGCTCAGTTCTGAGAGATATGTGTGTGTGAAAGCCGCCCTTCACCTAGCTTGAAGGGAACACAAAGTTTCTTTTCAGTTGCCAACTCCACTCCATACATATATATGGGGAGGAACAAGCTCCAACTCTGTTTTACAGTGAAAAAGGCAGGCACTTCAAACCGGCACTAGGAAACAGACAGAGAAACCAGAGTAAGGGTTTCTCCTGCAACCCGTTCCCTTTGTGCTGGATGAACGAACGTCTCTCCACATGCTCAGTTCTGAGAGAGAAGTGTGTGTGAAAGCCGTCCTTCACCTAGCTTGAAGGGAACACAAAGTTTCTTTTCACTTGCCAACTCCACTCCATACATATATATGGGGAGGTACAAGCTCCAACTCGGATTTACAGTGAAAACGGCAGGCACTTCAAACCGGCACTAGGAAACAGACTGAGAAACCAGAGTAAGGGTTTCTCCTGCAACCCGTTCCCTTTGTGCTGGATGAACGAACGTCTCTCCACATGCTCAGTTCTGAGAGATAAGTGTGTGTGAAAGCCGTCCTTCACCTAGCTTGAAGGGAACACAAAGTTTCTTTTCAGTTGCCAACTTCACTTCATACATATATATGGGGAGGAATAAGCTCCAACTCGGTTTTACAGTGAAAACGGCAGGCACTTTAAACCGGCACTAGGAAACAGACAGAGAAACCAGAGTAAGGTTTCTCCTGCAAACCGTTCCCTTTGTGCTGGATGAACGAACGTCTCTCCACATGCTCAGTTCTGAGAGATGTGTGTGTGTGAAAGCCGTCCTTCACCTAACTTGAAGGGAACACAAAGTTTCTTTTCAGTTGCCAACTCCACTCCATACATATATATGGGTTGGTACTAGCTCCAACTCGGTTTTACAGTGAAAACGGTAGGCACTTCAAACCGGCACTAGGAAACAGACTGAGAAACCAGAGTAAGGGTTTCTCCTGCAACCCGTTCCCTTTGTGCTGGATGAACGAACGTCTCTCCACATGCTCAGTTCTGAGAGATAAGTGTGTGTGAAAGCCGTCCTTCACCTAGCTTGAAGGGAACACAAAGTTTCTTTTCAGTTGCCAACTCCACTCCATACATATATATGGGGAGGTACAAGCTCCAACTCGGTTTTACAGTGAAAACGGCAGGCACTTCAAACCGGCACTAGGAAACAGACTGAGAAACCAGAGTAAGGGTTTCTCCTGCAACCCGTTCCCTTTGTGCTGGATGAACGAACGTCTCTCCACATGCTCAGTTCTGAGAGATAAGTGTGTGTGAAAGCCGTCCTTCACCTAGCTTGAAGGGAACACAAAGTTTCTTTTCACTTGCCAACTCCACTCCATACATATATATGGGGAGGTACAAGCTCCAACTCGGTTTTACAGTGAAAACGGCAGGCACTTCAAACCGGCACTAGGAAACAGACTGAGAAACCAGAGTAAGGGTTTCTCCTGCAACCCGTTCCCTTTGTGCTGGATGAACGAACGTCTCTCCACATGCTCAGTTCTGAGAGAGAAGTGTGTGTGAAAGCCGTCCTTCACCTAGCTTGAAGGGAACACAAAGTTTCTTTTCACTTGCCAACTCCACTCCATACATATATATGGGGAGGTACAAGCTCCAACTCGGTTTTACAGTGAAAATGGCAGGCACTTCAAACCGGCACTAGGAAACAGACTGAGAAACCAGAGTAAGGGTTTCTCCTGCAACCCGTTCCCTTTGTGCTGGATGAACGAACGTCTCTCCACATGCTCAGTTCTGAGAGATATGTGTGTGTGAAAGCCGCCCTTCACCTAGCTTGAAGGGAACACAAAGTTTCTTTTCAGTTGCCAACTCCACTCCATACATATATATGGGGAGGAACAAGCTCCAACTCTGTTTTACAGTGAAAACGGCAGGCACTTCAAACCGGCACTAGGAAACAGACAGAGAAACCAGAGTAAGGGTTTCTCCTGCAACCCGTTCCCTTTGTGCTGGATGAACGAACGTCTCTCCACATGCTCAGTTCTGAGAGAGAAGTGTGTGTGAAAGCCGTCCTTCACCTAGCTTGAAGGGAACACAAAGTTTCTTTTCAGTTGCCAACTTCACTCCATACATATATATGGGGAGGAATAAGCTCCAACTCGGTTTTACAGTGAAAACGGCAGGCACTTTAAACCGGCACTAGGAAACAGACAGAGAAACCAGAGTAAGGTTTCTCCTGCAAACCGTTCCCTTTGTGCTGGATGAACGAACGTCTCTCCACATGCTCAGTTCTGAGAGATGTGTGTGTGTGAAAGCCGTCCTTCACCTAACTTGAAGGGAACACAAAGTTTCTTTTCAGTTGCCAACTCCACTCCATACATATATATGGGTTGGTACTAGCTCCAACTCGGTTTTACAGTGAAAACGGTAGGCACTTCAAACCGGCACTAGGAAACAGACTGAGAAACCAGAGTAAGGGTTTCTCCTGCAACCCGTTCCCTTTGTGCTGGATGAACGAACGTCTCTCCACATGCTCAGTTCTGAGAGATAAGTGTGTGTGAAAGCCGTCCTTCACCTAGCTTGAAGGGAACACAAAGTTTCTTTTCAGTTGCCAACTCCACTCCATACATATATATGGGGAGGTACAAGCTCCAACTCGGTTTTACAGTGAAAACGGCAGGCACTTCAAACCGGCACTAGGAAACAGACTGAGAAACCAGAGTAAGGGTTTCTCCTGCAACCCGTTCCCTTTGTGCTGGATGAACGAACGTCTCTCCACATGCTCAGTTCTGAGAGATAAGTGTGTGTGAAAGCCGTCCTTCACCTAGCTTGAAGGGAACACAAAGTTTCTTTTCACTTGCCAACTCCACTCCATACATATATATGGGGAGGTACAAGCTCCAACTCGGTTTTACAGTGAAAACGGCAGGCACTTCAAACCGGCACTAGGAAACAGACTGAGAAACCAGAGTAAGGGTTTCTCCTGCAACCCGTTCCCTTTGTGCTGGATGAACGAACGTCTCTCCACATGCTCAGTTCTGAGAGAGAAGTGTGTGTGAAAGCCGTCCTTCACCTAGCTTGAAGGGAACACAAAGTTTCTTTTCACTTGCCAACTCCACTCCATACATATATATGGGGAGGTACAAGCTCCAACTCGGTTTTACAGTGAAAATGGCAGGCACTTCAAACCGGCACTAGGAAACAGACTGAGAAACCAGAGTAAGGGTTTCTCCTGCAACCCGTTCCCTTTGTGCTGGATGAACGAACGTCTCTCCACATGCTCAGTTCTGAGAGATATGTGTGTGTGAAAGCCGCCCTTCACCTAGCTTGAAGGGAACACAAAGTTTCTTTTCAGTTGCCAACTCCACTCCATACATATATATGGGGAGGAACAAGCTCCAACTCTGTTTTACAGTGAAAACGGCAGGCACTTCAAACCGGCACTAGGAAACAGACAGAGAAACCAGAGTAAGGGTTTCTCCTGCAACCCGTTCCCTTTGTGCTGGATGAACGAACGTCTCTCCACATGCTCAGTTCTGAGAGAGAAGTGTGTGTGAAAGCCGTCCTTCACCTAGCTTGAAGGGAACACAAAGTTTCTTTTCAGTTGCCAACTTCACTCCATACATATATATGGGGAGGAATAAGCTCCCACTCGGTTTTACAGTGAAAACGGCAGGCACTTCAAACCGGCACTAGGAAACAGACAGAGAAACCAGAGTAAGGTTTCTCCTGCAACCCGTTCCCTTTTTGCTGGATGAACGAACGTCTCTCCACATGCTCAGTTCTGAGAGATGTGTGTGTGTGAAAGCCGTCCTTCACCTAACTTTAAGGGAACACAAAGTTTCTTTTCAGTTGCCAACTCCACTCCATACATATATATGGGTTGGTACATGCTCCAACTCGGTTTTACAGTGAAAACGGTAGGCACTTCAAACCGGCACTAGGAAACAGACTGAGAAACCAGAGTAAGGGTTTCTCCTGCAACCCGTTCCCTTTGTGCTGGATGAACGAACGTCTCTCCACATGCTCAGTTCTGAGAGATAAGTGTGTGTGAAAGCCGTCCTTCACCTAGCTTGAAGGGAACACAAAGTTTCTTTTCAGTTGCCAACTCCACTCCATACATATATATGGGGAGGTACAAGCTCCAACTCGGTTTTACAGTGAAAACGGCAGGCACTTCAAACCGGCACTAGGAAACAGACTGAGAAACCAGAGTAAGGGTTTCTCCTGCAACCCGTTCCCTTTGTGCTGGATGAACGAACGTCTCTCCACATGCTCAGTTCTGAGAGAGAAGTGTGTGTGAAAGCCGTCCTTCACCTAGCTTGAAGGGAACACAAAGTTTCTTTTCAGTTGCCAACTCCACTCCATACATATATATGGGGAGGTACAAGCTCCAACTCGGTTTTACAGTGAAAACAGCAGGAACTTCAAACCGGCACTTGGAAACAGACTGAGAAACCAGAGAAAGGGTTTCTCCTGCAACACGTTCCCTTTGTTCTGGATGAACGAACGTCTCTCCACATGCTCAGTTCTGAAATTTAAGTCTTTATGAAACCCGTCCTTCAACTTGCTTTTTGGGAACACAATCTTTCTTTTCAGTTTAAAGCTACACATTTGGAGTGACTTTCGTACATCTAGCACAATTGAAACTTGTTTCTGTTGGAACCCTCACCCTGCTTTCTCAGACTTTTCTTAGTGCCGATTTTAAATTCCTGCGATTTTCAATATTAAACAGAGTTGGAGCTTTTACCTCCCCTTATATATGTTTGTAGTCTAGTTTCCTAATGAAAAGCATCTTTTTTCCCACAAACCTTGGTGTTTTTTTTTTCACACACACTTCTCTGTAATAATTGAGCATGTTTATTGTCATTCGTCTATCTAGCATTAAGTGAATTTTTGTCAATTTTAACACTTACTCTTGTTTCTGATTATGTTTCCAAAACTGCTTAGACGTTCATGCAGTTTTCACTGTTAAATCGATTTCAAGTTATTACCTCCCAATACATATCTATATAGTTTTTTTCCAGTAGAAAAAACTATGTGTTCACAACATGCTTTGTGATTCACGGATTTCACACATACTTTATTCTCAGAGTTCAGCATTTGGGCAGACGTCCTTTCATCTAACCTAAAGTGACTGGGTTGCAGTTGATTCACTTACTCTGGTTTCTCAGTATGTTTTTTGTGTCAATTTGAAGTTCATGCAATTTTCACTGTAAAACAGGGTTGAGCTATTTCCCCCATATATATGTATGTAGATTGTTTTCCCAGTGAATTAAACTCTGTGTTCCCTTCAAGCTAGTTTATTGATGGCTTCCACACAGTCTGAACTCTCAGTACTGAGCAAATGGAGTTACGTTTGTTCATATAGGATAAAAAGAATAGGTACCACTAGAAACTCATACTCTGTTGTCGCAGTATATTTAATATTTTTGGTTTGAATTTCATGATGTTTTCACTGTATAACCTAGTTGAAAACTGTACCTGCCAATGTATATTTATGTAGTGTGTTCCTCACTGTAAACAAACTATTTGATCCCGAGAAGATTTGTGATTTTCGGCTTTCACACACATTCAATTTTTGAAACTGAGTATATGAGGTGGGATTCGTTCATCTAAACTAAACAGAATGGATTCCTGTAAATACACTTACTGTGGGGTCTGAATATGTTTCCTAATTCCGGTTTGAAATTGATGCATTTTTCACTTTAAAACCAATTTGGAGCTAGTACCATCCCGTATATATATATATATACAGTGTAGTTTCCTGCTGAATAAAACTTTGTTTTCCCAAAAAACTAGCTAATTGATGACTTTTACACTGACCTAAATCTCAGAATTAACATGTGGAGAGATATTCGTTCATCTAACCTTAAGGGAATGTCTTGCAGTAGAAACGCTAACTTGGTTTCTCAGTATGTTTCCTAGTGCCGGTTTTAATTTCATGCAGTTTTCACTGTAAAACCGAGTTGGAAATATTACCTTCCCATATGTATTTATATAGTGTAGTTTTCCAGTGTAAAGAAAGTGTGTGTTCCAAACAAGCTAGTTGGTTGACGGCTTTCACACACACTTAACTCTCAGAATTGAGCATGAGGTGTGAATTTTTTCATCTAACATGAAGGGAATGTGTTGCAGTTGAAACATTTACTCTGGTTTCTCAGTATGTTTCCTATTGCCGTTTTGAAGTTCATACACTTTTCACTTTAGACACGAGTTGGAGCTTGTATCTCCCTATATATATAGAGAGAGAGATTAGTTTCCCACTGGATAGAATCTGAGTGTTCCCAAGTTGCTTGATGATTGACGGCTTTCACACACAATTAATTCTCAGAATTGAGCATGTAGAGAGACGTTCATTCTTTTAGCAAAAAGATAATGGTTTGCAGTAGAAAGAATTACCCTGGTTTCTCAGGATGTTTCCTAGTGTCCTTTTAAAGTTCATATATTTTTCAGTGTAAACCCGAGTTGGAGGTAGTACGCCAATATATATGTATATATGTAGTGTCGTTCTTCACTCTTTAGAAACTATGTTTTCCCTTCAAGCTAAGTGATGTTTTACATTTGCACACATTCATCCCTCATAACTGAGCATGTGTAGACGCTTTCGTTCAATTACGATAAAGGGAATTCTTTGCAATTGAAACACTTACACGGGTTTCTCAGTCTGTTTCCTCATGCCGGTTTGAAGTTCATGCAGTTTTCACTGTAAAACCGTGTTGGGGCTAGTACCTCCCCATATAAAATCATGTCATGTATTTTCCCCATGAAAAAGATTGTGTTTCCCCAACAAGCTAGGTGTTTGACGGCTTTCACACTCACTTACTCTCAGAATTGAGCATGTTAAGATACGTTCTTTCATCTTGCATAAAGGGAAGAGGTAGCACTTGAAATATTTACTCTGTTTTCTCAGTATGTTTCCTAGTGGCGGTTTGAAATTCATGCAGTTTTCAGTGTAAAAACGACTTGGAGCTTTTACCTTCCAATATAGATATATGTAGTGTATTTCCCCACTCAAAGGAAACTATGTTTTCCCTACAAGCTAAGTTATAGTTTACATTCACCCTTATTCAACACTCAGAACTGAGCATGTGGAGAGGTATTCTTTCAACTAGCTTAAAAGGAATGATTTGCAGTAGAAACACTTACTTTGTTTTCTCAGTATGTTTCCTAATTCGAGTTTACAGTTCATGCAGTTTTAACTGTAAAACCAATTTGGAACTAGTACCTCCCCATATATAGGTATTTAGTGTTGTTTCCCACTGAAAAGAATTTGTGTGTTCCCAAAAGTTAGCTTCTTAACGGGTCTCACACTCATTTAACTCTCAGAATTGAGCATGTGTAGAGACGTTCATTCATATAACATAAAGGGGATAGTTAGTAATAGAAACACTTACTCTGGTTTCTTAGTATATTAACTAGTGCTGGTCTGAACTTCATGCATTTTGCACTTTTGAACCGACTTGGAACTAGTACCTCCTCATTTATATGTATGTAGTGTATTTCCCCAATCAAAAGTAACTGTGTGTTCCCTACAAGCTAAGTGATAGATGGCTTTCGCACAGAGTCTGCTCTCAGAACTGAGCATGGGGTGAAGCGTTAGTTCATCTAGGATGAAGGGAATGGGTTGCAGTTGAACCACTTATCTGGATTGTCAGTTGTTTCCTAGTGCCAGTTTGAAGTTCATTCAGTTTTCATTGTAAAATCGACTTCAGGCTAGTACCTCCCCGTATATATGTATGTAGTTAGTTCGGCACTCAAAAGACACTGTGTTCCCTACAAGCTAAGTGATAGATGGTATTCGCTAGCATTAAACTCAAAACAGAGCATGTGGACAGGCTATCGTTCATCTAGTATAAAGGGAATGGGTTGCACTAGAAATAATTACTCTTGTTTCTTAGTATGTTTCCTAGTGTCGGTAAATTTGCTGCAGGTTTCACGGTGAAACACTTGGACCTAGTACCTCTCCATATATATGAATATATTGTAGTTTTCCACTCAAAAGAATATCTTTGTTTCCAACAAGCTAGGTGACTGTCGGCTTTCACACACACTTAACTCTCAGAATTGAGCATGTGGAGTCTGGTTCGTTCATCCAGCATAAAGGGAATGGGTAGCATAAGAAACACTTACTCTGATTTCTCAGTATGTTTCCTATTGCCGGTTTGAAGTTCATGCAGTTTTCACTGTAAAATCGACTTGGAGCTAGTACCTCCCCATATATATATGTAGTGTAGTTCCCCAGTCAAAAGAAACTGTGTGTTCCCTACAAGACTAGTGATAGATGATTTTGCACACATTCAACCCTCAGAACTGAGCCTGTGGAGAGACGTTCGTTCATCTAGGATGAAGGGAATGATTTACCGTAGAAGCACTTACTGTGGTTTCTCAGTATATTTCCTCGTGCCGGTTTGAATTTCATGCATTTTTAACTGTAAAACAGAGTTGGAGCTAGTACCTCCCCATATATATTTATATAGTGTCATTCCCAACTCAAAAGAAACTGTGTGTTCCCAAAAAGTTAGGTGATTGACGGCATTCACGCACACTTAAGTCTCAGAATAGAGCATTTTAAGATACGTTCATTCATCTACCATAAAGGGAATGGGTTGCATTAGAAAGACTTACTCTGGTTTCTCAGTTTCGTTCCTAGTGCTGGTTTGAATTTCATGCAGTTTTCACTGTAAAGTTGACTTGGAAATATTACCTCCCATATATATGTGTATATTGTTTTTCTCCACTCTAAAGGATCTGTGTGTTCCCTACAAGCTAACCGATAGATGGCTTTTGAACACATTCATCTCTCAGAACTGAGCATGGAGAGAGGCGTTCATTCATCTAGGATGAGGGCAATGGGTTGCAGTAGAATCACTTAGTCTGGTTTCTCATTATTTTTCCTAGGTCCGGTTTGAATTTCATGCAATTTCCACTGTAAAACCAAGTTGGTGCTAGTATCTCACCATATAGATATTGTGTAGTTTCCAATAGAAAAGAAACTGTGTTTTCCCAACAAGCTAGTTGTTTGATGGCTTTCACACACATTCAACTCTCAGAATTGAACATGTGTAGAGGCATTCGTTCATGTAGCATAAATGGATTTTGTAACTTTAGAAACACTGCGATTTGTACGTATGTTTTCTAGTGCTGGTTTGAAGTTCATGCAGTTTTCAGTGTAAAATCGTGTTGGAGCTACTAGCTATCCATATATATATATATATATATATATTTAGTTTAGTTCCACACTCTAAAGAAACTGTGTGTTCACAACAAGATAGGTCATTGACCGATTACACGCACATTCAACTCTCAGAATTGAGCATGTGGAGACGCGTTTGTTAATGTCGCATAAAGGGATTGAGGAGCCATAGAAACACTTAATGTGATTTCTCAGTATGCTTCTTAGTGTGAGTTTCAAGTTCATGCACTTTTCTCTGTTAAACCGAGTTGGAGCTAGTACCTCCCCATATATATTTATGTCGTGTATTTTCCCACTGAAAAGAAACTGTGTGTTCCCAACTAGCTAGGTGATTGACGGCTTTCACACACACTCAGCTGCCAGAATTGAGCATGTGGAGAGGCGTTCGTTCATCTAGCATAAATGGAATTTGAAAGCGATTATAATGACCTATGTTGGTATTAAAACAGTAAAGGGAGGATTAATTTAGAGCCTGTATAGTTATGATCAGCATACATGACATAATTTCATTTTCAGCATAAATTTTTTTTAACGTTCAGAAAACTTAATTCTTTCCTGTAACTGGATATAGATAGTGAATGTTTTAAAGTCTTTGAGCAACTGCTTTAAACTAGAATTGTTACTTTGCTTCTGGTCTTTAACCTAAGGGAATATCCAGAATTCCAGTGGCAGTTCAAAGCAAGGGCCTGAAACTTGCCTATTACTTGTTTTAAGTACAGTAAGAATAACTGTATACTAGGGTACTGTGGATAACTGAAGGGCTGCTTGGATATGTTATATGTAAGTTATATTTTCAAAAATTATTAATATCATGAAAATCAATCAACCTTGGTGATCTATTTGGTATAATTTAATCTTTAATAATGTAAATTTTGATAGCCCTTTTATTTATGTAACTTATGAAAAATAAGTTGGCTTTATATAACTACTTTTTAAATAAATGATTAAATTTTGGGGTTTTTATCATTTGCTTATTAAAAATAGGATATTAATTACACAGTATGTATTTTCCTTCAAGTTCATACATTTTTCCCAAAACTATCTTGACTTGTTTAGATAAGTTAACCCATAGTCTGATTTATTTTAAACACTCAGAATGT
Organism: Vicugna pacos; assembly: GCF_048564905.1. Taxonomy (NCBI): domain Eukaryota; kingdom Metazoa; phylum Chordata; class Mammalia; order Artiodactyla; family Camelidae; genus Vicugna; species Vicugna pacos. The sequence continues at coordinate 888,793 of NW_027328794.1, forward strand.
TCTTATGTATGTTGCTTTATTAGAGAGCAAGAATTCCTTATTATTTTTAATAAAATATACTTGCAGGAAACTATACTGGGATTCTTTCATTCACAGAGTCAAGTAATGATTCCTGTTTTGTTAGATCAGGTGTCTAGGTCTCTCAACTTCCAAAAGATTACATGGACAAAGTTAAAAACGCCATTAATGATCTACTAAGAAAGTTTATTGTGTTCCTTGATTAAAAGTATAAATATGGGTCAGCCTTAAATTCGGATGTAAAACTGTTATGAATTACATGAGTCTTCTCCAAAATTCTTTTTTTAAACATTTTTTATTGATTTATAATCATTTTACAATGTTGTGTCTAATTCCAGTGTTCAGCACAATTTTTCAGTCATTCATGGACAATAACACACTCATTATCACTTTTTTTCTCTGTGAGTTATCATAACATTTTGTGTATATTTCCCTGAAAAATTCTTTAATTTGGGCTTTAAACCCTCCAGTAAAATACTGGTTTGAAGGAAGAAGAAAGTTGAGAAATGATTCAATCCAAATTCTATGGGAATAAACAAAGCTAAATGTTTCAGTCATTATTTGAAGCAGAACAGATATGTTTTCTGCACCATATGATTTTAATATTATTCATCTGAACATACGGTATAGACACCATGAGACCACAAGCCAACAAACAAGATGTCAGGTAAAGCAAGAAAAACAACTGAGGGGATTTTCTACTGCAAAATTTCCCCTAACTCGAACTGTAATAGAGAACAAATCTGACGCCACATTGGATCTGTTCCTTTAGTTTGAAGCACTGTGCCCTGTTTTCCAGGCTTAATCTTGCTGGCTCTGCACCTTTTGTAAAACAACGTTGCCTTTAGCCTAATACCTACAGGAAAGCCTATTCTTGGGGCTCTGACCTTTAATGATGTTAGCACTTCTGCACTTATGCAGGGATGGCAAGTTGCAAAATAGAGAATAACCTTTGTTTTGTTGGAGATTTACAGGGACACCACAGCCTGACACACATGGATGACTGCAAGAACAAAGAATGCCTGCAGCAAGAAGTTTGCACAGCCAACCACACTCCCTCCCCTTTTTAGCTTAAAAGGGGCCTGAATTCTGACTTGGGCAAGATGATTCTCCAGGACATTAGTCCCCCATCTTCTTGGTCTGCCAGCTTTCTGAATAAAGTTACTATACCTTGCTCCAAAACCTTGTCTCCTGATTTATTTTTTTATCGCTGTTGTGTAGTGAGCAGAACAAGTTTGGCCTCGGTAACAGAACCAGCTTTGTCATTTCGTCTGATGTGAAATCTCTCTGCGTGTACACGTGCTTGCCTGGTGGTGGTGGTGGTAGTAGGCAAAAATATTTCACTTCTCCTGATTTCAATAGGCTAAAATTTCCTGCTATTTAAGTCAACTCTAGACTTTTACAGAATCACCTGCAGATGTGCTTCTGGAAGCTAGAAAAATTCCAACAATGAAAATAATTGTATTGTCTCCAGACAAGATACTTTTCCTCAAAACTGAGTAGCTGTGAGACACAATTCAGGAGTACAGATAGATGCAGTGTGCTTCATTTCCCATGTTGTTCCAACACAATTTTCCAGTTATATCAAAGTAAATTAAAATCAGTCTTCAATAGCAGATGCTCTGGCATGATACAACAATGTCAATTCCACATATTGAGCCAGAGCAGCTTTAGAGTAAATAATTTTATACCAAATCCTGCTTGATGTCCTGTCTTCTCCCTGGTGGCTAATTCCTTCTTCTGTCTTCCTAAAAGTTCTCCTGTTATGGGAAGTTAGCCTTTACTGTGCACATTCAATTGAGAAGACACAAATTAAATATAGGAGGGGATGACATGCATATTTAATTCTTACTTATACATAAATACAAACACACAGGACCTGTGTCTTGGAAGACGTCACTTCCTAATATGGGCAAGAGGATGGTCTATAGTTCAATCAATGATCTAAAAGCAGTTTTCTAGGATATAATAAAGCAATGCCTGAGTTATAAGACAGAACAACCCCTGGATATGAAACAGTGGCACCAATCAGTGGGGGCACATGTGTGCACACACACGCCCATGCACACGGAGCAGCCTTGGAGACACTCCATCTGTGCTGATGGAGCAAAGTCATGCTGGGGAGATGAGGAAAAAGTGCCTAATACAATCAAATCAGGACATCTGAGGAATGGGTAATAGGAGTCAATTGAATTTTCTGCTTTGCTGAAGGTCAAACAAAAACACTTTTAGTTTCAAACGTCATTATTAAAAATGTTCTTAAAGCACAGGAGCCTGTTTTCCTGCCTTGCTTAGTGTCATATGCCATATTAAACATGACAGATTTATGCTTCTCTGACTGTGGAATGGGAAAGGCCTTGCTGTCATATTCTGAATATTAGTCTATGTTTTGCAGCACAGTGGATACTGAAAATGGGGCAAATTGAGTGAATGGGAATGGACATAACCTAGCAGTCATTGACTGTGTGTGATTTGCCAACTTTCTCCAAAAAGTAGGGGTAGCAAGCAAATCAGATAAATTCAGGGATCGTGGGGTGGGGAGTCGGGTGGGCTGACAGCTGGGTGGTCTCAGGTAGCTGTTTTACTGTGTAAAATAGTGACTATGATCCACAGTGACACACTGTCAAATTCTTGTGCCTGTAGCTGTGATACCTGGCCAAGTCTGTGCAGCCAATTTTATCGATGGTGCATAATGAAAATAACTAACCTTCCCTGAGGACCATCTTATGTGACATCCATTCATTGACTCACTGAATTCCCTAAGCACACTTTTTGGTACATAACAGTCTTAAAATATGAAGCAGAGATAAAATGAAGCTCTAAAGTGTTGAAACCTTGCCCGAAATCATGCAGATGGGAAGATGCCATGCCGGGAGCTAAGCTTGGGCCAGACTACAGAACCTGAAGGGCCCAGCAAGTCCCCTCACTCAGGAACCTGGCCCACAGCCACTGCCAGGCCCTGTTCTGTTTCTATGAGTGTTCATGGGAAAGTGCCATGGACTTAGCATAAATATGACTTGATTAAGGAATTCAAACTGGGATAGAATTTTGTTGGGGACTGTAAGCTGGGAGTGAAACTGTCAGTGAAGTAAGGGAGGAAACAGCCCTGGTTGTAAGAACATTTCTAGGGAAGAAGGCTCCCTAATGGGCTGGCATGGGAATCGCTGTGGTTGTGAGCCCCCTGTTGCCCTGTGTGGGAGTGGGCAGGGAAGGAGAAAGACTGTTCAGACTGGTCAAAGTCACTACAGTTTGTAAAGAGCTGAGGTCTGTTCCCTCACAGCTCAGACACATGCAGGACATGAGGATGCTTAGCTAATGACCAACAGTGGGTAGCAAAGCCCAAGAGTGGGGTGGGGAGGAGAGATGGGACCACCTTCTAGAAGAACCTCTGCCCCAGGGTCCAGGAATGTAATGAATGATTGGGGATTCACAAAGGGTTTTTATGGCCTCATCAGGTAGTTCCTACTTTAAAATGATAGTCTGGAATATATGGTAAAATACGGTGGAATGACTGCTCTTATTTTAGTTTCTGCAAACACTTAAATGGATGGATTTCTATCTCCATTATACAAGCACTGCTGGGTAACCTTTAGAGCCATGTGAGGATCAAATGAGTGAGTACTTATTAATACTATTACCATGCTTCTACTGAATTAACACTTCAGCAACAGTATAATGGCCACGCTTCTTAACAACTGCCTCTGTAAGAGCTCTTGTAAGTCACAAATAAAAATTATAAAGAAAATATATTAAAATAATAACAATTACAGTTACAACAAATATGTTGTTTATAGCAATGATAGTGTTAGCATCTCCCTCTCATATTAAACAATACCCAACATTGGATTCCTTAGGAAGCAATGCCAATGCATGTTTGGACTTTTCAAAGTCTTCAGCCCATGAAGCCTTTTTACTCACATTGGTCCACCACAGCCAGAATTGCTGTTCCTTGCATGGTGGGCTGCCACGCTGCAATGTCCTGGGCTTTTCCTGGCACCATGCGTCTATACTGGATAGTCAAGTTTCCACATACCCACTCTGATTTGCAATATATTGTTCTCCAGAGCCAACGGAGGGGCCACTGGAAAGAGGCCACAGATAAGGTGGTGAACCCAAACTGAATACCTGTTAAAGGAATGGACACACAACATGGAGTGGTGGATGGATGGAAGGACAACAACAATTCCTCTACTCCTGTAAAGAGAGAGGGGCAAATGGTGAACTAAATCCCAAAGAGAAAAGACATTCATGGTAATAATATTATTCAACAGTGAAAGAATCCAAACAAAAGGCAAATATAAAATCTCTCGGAAGAAGACTCATTACAAACTGTTTCTTTCACGTATATAACCTTAGTAGGAATAACATACTTAAAAATCTTCAACCAATCATAGTTATTTGCTGGTAATAAACTTGGGAATCTTGAAGCATATTATTCACTCTCAGTGTTGATAATACAATCTTGGAAGATGATTTGTCATTGAGGATTAAGAAAAAGAATACTGTGGTTGTATATAAGAATTTAAAAAGGAATAAGGAATGTACTTTTGGGAAAGCTCTGCATAGAGAATGTTGGAGGAAATGCACTGAAAATAGGCAAGTGAGCAAGCTCCCTTGAGTCTGGGAAGGTGAGTGCAGCACATTCAGAGAGTCTATGAAGTTATTACAAGTCACAGAAAGGTATGCAATTAAAGTGTCTTCCTAAGCAAAATATCCTTCTTCAGGAATTTTTATCTTGATATTTCTATGGTCTGTGTGGTCACAGGAAGTCAAAGTTATGGTGGTGGCTTAGAAGTTCTTTTCTCTCTGTCTGTAATTTACAGGACATTGCTACAGATGGGGCAGCAGAGATCTGCGGTAAGCTGTTCCATGGGGTGGGGGAGCAGTTAGAAATGATAAGGCCAGAGATCTAAAAGACTTTTAGACCCTAACTGGCAGACTTTTAAGTAAACTAGCACAGGTATGTAACTAAGACAGTGGATGAGAGGCAAGTTTGTAGTCCCTTCAGTGTTACTGCTCAGTCAAGGGATAGGGACCACTCTGGCCAGGAATGGCAAGACAGTGGATTGGGTGGATGGGTAGGAGGAGCTGACATTTGCTTCTGACCTGAGAGGCAGGGGTGTGTTGCAGAAAAACCGACAGTGCTGGAAAGAAGCCTCATGTCCACAGCCTAAAAGGAGCTGTCATATTCAGGGAGGTCACAGAGAAAGAACCAGAGTTAGTGATGCCACAGGGTCAGCAGCGTGGCAGCAGTGATATCAGTATATGTTTCCATAACCCACCTAACCCTACATGAACACATCTGCCTACAGGGGGCAGGTAAGTAGCAGAAATATGTGGAGTGGGTGCAGCCACTGGCAAATTGGCAAGTGGACATCTTAATGAAATGCACTGCTCACAGTCACCATATTGGAAAGAGGGCCCCACACTGTCAGATCCCTTTCTTATTCAAGAGAAACTAGAAATTAAGACTTCATTAGCAATCATCCCTCTTCAAACCCAGAAAAGATATCATTTATAATGACAACAAAGGCACAGACTATTCAGAAATAAATTAATGAAAAATGTTAAAATGATTCTGATAAATGACTTAAAAAGAGAAAAAAATGATAATTGAATGAACAGTAGAATGCACCATCCTCTTCAGTTGGCAGACTCAAATTTGGGGGACTTGAACATTTTTTCTCCAAAATAAATTTAGTATCTGAATGCAAATTTAGTTAATAATCCTGAATGGATTTAAGAAAAAATTCTGAAAGGTGATCCTAAATTTCTTCCAGAAATATACACAAATATACAAATAAAATAATGAGGAGGGATGTTTGAATTTGTAATATTAGGGACATTCTGGAAAAGGATAAAATAGGACCAACTGTAGGAGATATTAATCTATGGTCATGGAAACAGTATAGAAATAGTGCACTGAGAGAATGAATGAAATAGAACACATTTCAAGAATAGACGTGGATATTTAAGAGATTTTAGAAATATTATAAAACTGACACTTAAAATCAGTGGATTCAGGTACTGGTGTAATTAGCTAAATCATTAGAAGGCCTGGTACACTGTCCTCAATTTTGACATTAAAATAAATTCCAGAAAATTTTTAATTAAAAATAAAACACTAGAAATAACCCAACATGATTTAATCTGTTCAGATATTCAAGCGAGAAGAACTTTCTAAAAAGCTTTTGGAACAAAGACCAACAAGAGCAAAGGCCTAGCAACTCAGCAAGGCCAGAAACGCCCCCTGTAAAACAAAGCTGACCCTCTCCCAACCCTCTCTCACGGACCTGTATTGCTCTCTGATACGTTCTATACTTTCTTCTTCCCTTTAAAGTCCAGTTTCTTGGAGAAGTGCCTGCGCTGATGACTCCTCCAGGGCTCAGAGCCCTGCATCCCCCACAGCCCCACCACGGCACTGATACAGGAGTTGCACTGCTGGTGGCTGCGTGTTTCAAACCAGTGGGCATTCTCAGCTCCTGTTTATTTGATTACCAGGTAGCTTTTGCCGTGGACAAATATTTTCCTTTCAGTGGAACATTTTCCCCCCTTAATTTTTGTTTTACTTAAATAAATTTTAAAAGCCCAGGCAGAAAAGTGTGTGTGCACATATGCACACACACAGATACACACAGATCTGTTTTTTAAAGGCTACATTAGTGTAGTCCAACTCCGCCTTTTCCTCAGTTTAGACAATTAAAGGTGGGCTTTAGCCCTTGCTTTTATGCCCCACACAACCCCCCTTTCTCACTTCGCTCCCTTTAGTCAGTGTTCAAATTCCTCTTAAGCCAGGTTACAGCCTTCTCTGTGTTGCCTCAAATCGTTTTCTCTCAACTGCACTGCTATTCTTCTTTCTCTTGGTGGACCTCTCTTCTCCCATTTGCCATGTACATGGCCCTTTTCCCCAGGGCCTCGTCTTCAGTCCTCCACCTGGCAGGACTGAATCGCCCCCACGGCCTCACCCACAGCTCCTCTGAGCTCCTGACTGGTGAATCCAGCTTAACAACGGACATCACTCCTTATATGTCCCATAGACACTTCGCACTCAAAATGACACACACAGAACCATCTCCTCGAAACCAGCTCCTCTCCTTACACTCCCCCTGCAGATCTGCTCTCCGGATGGGTCACTGGAAAGTCACCTCAGCAGCTCTGCGGCCCGCCGCCCCGGCCCTCCAGTCCCCACTGCAGCAGTCACCACTTCTGCCGCCCATGTCTCTCTCTTTCTGCCCACGGCCTCTCAGCAGGCGTGTGCCATTTGTTGTCTGGGTTACCTGCGTTGGTCCCCGAAATATCCTTTCCCCCCAAAATATGGGCCTCTCCCCCTAAAATAGTATCTTCCATTCTGCTGCCAGAATAACCAGATATTCTGCAACATAAACATTATGCAATTCTCTTACTTACAAATAATCCAATATATCCCTGCTTCCTTAAGGATACATTGAAGTCTAAGCACACAAGGCCCATCGTGACAGAGGCCTTGTGCACCTGACATTCCCACCTATGGATCCTTTGTTCTAGCCCTACTTGTTGTTCTTCAGTCTGGCCAAGCCGCTTCATGCTGTGTACACATATATGTCTCCACCTCTCTGCATGAAGTGTCCACTCCCTCTACCACAAAATAGAGAGCTAACGTCCTTTCACCTTTCAAGATTCAGTTCAAATATTTCCAGCTCTAGGAAGTCCAATTTGTGTTCACCTGCTTAGCAATCCATCAACTACTCGCCATGCCTCGCCTAGCCTGGGGAATGCAGACACCAAGTCTTACCTGTTTTGGTCTCCCCAGCAGTTGATACAGTGTTTGGCATAGCAGTGCTCAATGCTTGTTGGTTGGATAAATGAATGAATCAGTAAAGAGATGAGAGGTCTACAATCGCCCCCAGTTACTCAGCTGCCATTTTGGGAAGTTCATTCTGCGGAGTTAAGGAAATGTGAGTGCAGGTGGTGGGCAGACAGAACAGTGGTGAGGGCGTGGGGGAGACAGGCCTGGTCCTGGAGAGCGCAGGATAGGCGTGGGTGGGAGAGCACTGGAGAGAGAGGGAATGGAGGGGGCGGGTGCAAGGAGATGTTGAAGAACAACTGATATTAAATGCAGTAAATTAAGTGGAGAACATAATATATGAAGGGGAAATCAAGTTAACAAAGCAAGGGTGGAAAAGGCAGTACCAGAGATGAAGAGCTCTCACTTCATCCCTCACAGCATTTCACTTATGGCACCTGCCCTCTGTGAAGGCAGTGTCAAATTCTTGAGAGACTGGTGTTTGTGCTGTGGGTGCTCTAAGTACAAAACGGTATCTTATGGCTTCCAGATTTTAAGACTGATAGATAATTTCTCTTATGTCCCATGTCTGAGTTCTCAGGCAGCAGGATCATTCGCTAGTGGGGGGAGAGATATTGTGGTTAACAACTCAGGGTTACTCTAATAATCTCAAAGGACAGTGGGGAATTCATGAAAACAAATAAAAGAGAAATTTCACTCAGAAAAAACCATATGTCATATAGAACTTTGTGGGGGCATTGGGGGCAATGTTACCGCCACCTCATCTAACAGTTTTATTTGAGTGTGTTGAAACTCCAAGCTCAAGTCACTTAAACAAGTAGGAGAACCAGGGTCCAGGCTGTGGTGCTCCAGACATGGACGGGAAGATGAAAAGCCTGACTACTGCCTCCGACAGGATCAGTCCAGTCGGGGAGTACAATGGACATGGACACGATCACACACCATCAAGACAAGAATCAAGTGCAATTCATGCCTAGACAGGAGAGCAGATAATCTCTAAATAGTGGAGGGGTCCCTGCCAAGGCTTGGCAAGTGTCCTTCCAGGCAGAAAAGCAGAGAAATATAATTCAGGCGAAGGAGACTAAGGTTGGTGGCTGGGTGCAAGGCCTAACGAAGCACAGATGGAGGGCTCCAGGGTCATCTGTCAGTAGCTGTTCCCCTTCAGCAGCTAAGAGGCATAACTAAAAAGGCAGGTGGGGTGTCATTAATGATCATGGGGAAAACTGGGAGGAGGAAATTGAGGTCAGGAGATCACCACCAAAGGCAATTTATTTTAGAGGAACAAAAATAATTCAAAAAGCACTTGGAAATTCTATCTCCCATGAATGAAAAGAACACAAAATAAGTTTCACTCCAGCGTTGGATACAGAATAACAGACTGCCTACTCTCAGAAATGGATTGAATTTTCTAATTCATCAGGGATTATTTAGATAATAGGAAAACGAATAAATCTGAACAATCTCTCTAGAATAGCTGTTACTCCATCCTGTTATGTAGGGTAGAGTTAGGCTGAATTATTTAATTGATATTTTAATGAGACTATAAATTTCTAAAAGCCTTATCAATTTCTCCCAAAAGCGTACAACTTTTCCTTTCATGACATTTATTTGACTTAATTAGAATAACTTTTTTCCAAGGCTTTTTTTGTGTGTGTTAAAATACCTAATGATATGCTGCCCCCAGAATGTTGTTGTTATTATTAATACTGATAATAGCCCCAATAAGACATATTTACAATTATGACTCATTTTGGAATAACAGGTCATTGGTTTAAAGTCCTTTTGAAAATAAGAAGAATAAACGAACATAATTACTACACCAGGGACAGCAGCTGCACCCTTAATGGAACCTGGTCACTAAACACAACAAAAGCAAAGATGAAACTCAAATCAGACACCAGGCCACAAAGCATAGCTGACTGAAGAAGCCACAAGATGACCTTTCATTCACCGAGGGAACCAGATGCATTTCTATGTATAATGTATATTGTTAAAAGCAATTATTTTATATATAGAATGTAATTTAGGAAAAAGAAAACTCCATCTGTAGACTTATAAACAGGAAGCACAAAGGGGTGCCTTTGCCAACAAGAACCTGCATGCATAAATGCAAAGCCTACTGACAAAAATCCTTTCCTGTCTCCTAAGCTTAAAAAAAAACTACTTCAAGGCAGTGGTGAGCTGAAAGGGCTCAGATACAAAACGTGCACATCATCAGCCTTCTAGTAGATAAAAGTGCGCCATGCATAATAGAAAAGATAACGTTTCCTATGGAAATCTATTTTGAGATTCAACAATTTAAAGGCAACTGAGAGCTCAAAACCAAGTTCAACCAAAGAGGAACAGAGCCCAAGCAAATGTACAGAAATGGACAAAGTCATTGGAGAAGGAGGGGATCTGTGTTCTACCGATACTCCAGATCAGCAAATTCATCCTGAATTCAAGCCAGTGATGTGACATGATGTCACTCAAGGAATCAGGCAGAAACCATCAGCCAGAAGAAATAGGAACAATATCAAAGGCAGGTGTGAGATGTGGAAGGGGTGACCCTGTGAACCTTGCTGCAATGAGGCAGGATGTGCTTGCAGGCTTTCTGCACAGGCTGGCTGGCTCACATGACTCTATTTAGAAGGATATCAGCCAACAGCTGTGCCACACGGGCTACAGCCTGAGCTGAGTCACATCTAGTAACGGTTCTGAGTTCATCCTTAGACGACATGACCAGAAGGATCTGAGAATCAATGGAGGAGACGTATCTGAATGAGTATTCCATTTCATTCCTTGGCAGTAAATCTTCAGCTTTGTGCAACATAAATATTGACAAAGATACACACAGGCACCCTATTTGAAAGCCTGACTGCATAATTGCATCTAATCGAGAAAAGCGGGCTCCGTTTCAGTATGCTAGGACATTGTTTGGCTCGGTAACCAATGCTTCTGAGACCCAAAGCATACTCTAGTATAACCGACAGCACAGAAATCTCCATTGATGACTTACTCATTTCAGGGTATTCATAAAATAACCCCAGTTTGCCCATGGGATACAGATGGTTTTCCCGTTCCCATCGTGGGTTGGTCTGTTCTGCTCCCAAAACTGTGGCATCATTAGATTCATGATCCAGCTGTCAAACAGATCAAATTATAAGGCAGGATATTATCAGACCAAGGTCATAAAGGTATTACTGATATCTCAAGCTGAACACATCATCTTCCCAAGAATTTAATTTCTTGTTTTCAGGATAAATTTCTTTTTATTGCTGCCTCCCTACCCTCAAATATTGTGAAAACTAGTCCTGACTACGTGCCTTGGGTTTACCAAAATTGTAACGACTACTACTACTTTATCTCCTACCTCCTTTTCAGGTGTTCAATTTAGCTTTTAGAAGATGCCTTCCCTCATTTGTCTTTTTTACCCCCACTTCTCTCCTATTATCCACCATGGCCTTTCCAGTCTGAAAGTCGTCAGAGAAAATAAGTAAAAGAAAGAAATACAGGTTCTGTGAGCTGGTGATAAGTGCTGTGGAGGAAAATAAAGGAGAGCGAAGAATGTGTGCTAGGGAGGAGTGGGGATGGGGCAGTGACCTTTGAATAAGGCAAAGACTGAAGCAAAGGGGTGGGCAGAGGAGGGGCAGAGGAAACAGTGATCACAGGCCTGGAGGTCCCTCACGCTGGACAGACAGCATGGAGACTGGTGTGGGCCACAGTGAATAGGAAATAAGTGGTGGTTTTGGGGGTGGAGCCTTAGAGGCTGCCGTGAGGATGTGGGCATTTTTCCCTTTGAAGGAATTGCGGAGCCATGGAGGGTCACCGAGCAAAAATGTGATACTCTAATGTTGGATAGAACAGGTCCAAGACCCTAATATAAGCTGAACAAATCAAGGGACAAAGAAGTGACATGCCACCTCAAATTCAGTGCAGAGCTTGAAAGAAACACAGCCTCGACTCCCAGCCCAATGCTCTGTCCCCTTCTGGATGCTGTCTCACAGAGCTGTCTCTAAAGTTATGTTTTTTCCTCACTCAGAGGCTTGTGGGCCAACTGAATGCTTCCCCCTTTTCAAATGGCAATTTATCCTGAAAGGAAATCAGAGTTGGCAGTGAAACAAGGCATGGACCTGTAGCCTACAGAGCTGTTGTCCCTGAAAGCAACAGCTGGCGCGTGGTTTACTCGTGGAGTTCAGCAGAAGAGACAGAGCAACAACAGACAACTTAGCATCTGGCTGAGTTTCGGCTGACTGCACTGCACGTTTGGATGTATTTCAAATTTGGACAGTGAGGCGGCTTCACACGAAAGGCAGGTGTATACATCATACATGCCCACACGTCTGTATGCATACACACGTAGACACACACAGAGCATATGATGTGACTTGTAAAGAGCTGCCTCTGCTTGGTTTCCCACGGCCTCTAATTTCAGCATTAACCTTTCACTGGCCATGCTCTCAGGTTTGCTACGAGATTTCTTTGCAATGGAACATGCCCTTCGCTTCACAAACGTTCCCCAATTCTTTCAATGACATTAGGGGAAGAGCAGGGAGCCCTGGGAAATGCTGGGGATATGGACTCGAGATACCCCTGAATCTGAATCCACACTTCATGGCTTATTTGTTATTTAACTTTATTTACATTCAAAATGCAATTGTTGCAGATCTCAGAAGATGATTTACACTCACTGCTATGGCAGAATGTTGCGGTAAGTAGACTCACCACAGGATCCTCTTATTCAACACGTTCTTCCAATATTTCAGATATTACTGTATCACAAATGCCCATTTCTATATTTTGATATCTGCTTTTCAGTATAATTATCTTTCTTCTTTATTCTCTATATATTATGATTTTAGAACATTTTTCTGAGAAGTGTTCCACAGGCACTTTACATATGATACTTGGATAAAGAGATCCTGGAGATCAAAACCACATTTAAATCCTTAGATAAACTCAGCTGTGTCATATACATGGCTAGGTTTAGTCTGCTTACTTTGTTACTTTGTTTAGTAATTTTTGTTTCAAAGAACAAGATCCTTCTGTATAGCACAGGGAACTACACTCAATAACTTTTAATAGCCTTTAGTGGAAATGTATATGACAAGGAATATATATATATATATATGAGCCACTATGCTGTACACCAAGAATTAACACAATATTGTAAACCAACTATACTTTCAACAAAAAAAGTTGAAATAAAATTGAGAGATGAAACTTCCACTGCCCAGACTGCTGTCACGATGAAACGATTCAAAGCAGGCCAGGTATTAGCAACCCCCCTGACACAGCAAAACCCCATGTGGGATCTTCCTTTTGAGCAGCACTGGCTATCCGGCTGTGGCCACCTGTAAATAGGGTTGAAGTCACTTAGACCCTTGGCTTGGGATCACCGTGGCCACAGGGGTGGGGGTCACTGCAGCACCTACGAGAATGACGGGGCCAGCCTCCTGCTGAAGCCGCTCCCCAGGCCACAGCCCGGAGCGCTGCAGGCAGGTCTGAGGTCCGGCCGGGGGCGCGCAGCTCCACAGCCACTCGGAGCCCTGCGGTGCGGGTGGCGCTGGGACTACGCTCGTCCATCACCCTCCCTGGCACCCAGACTCGGGATTCTCCTGGGGGAATTTTTCTCTGCCTCATACTTCCTGTCTCAGCATTTGTGGAATCCGGTCCATGCCACAGGGAAGCAGGGTTTTTACCCTCCGGGACCCAAATCCATCACTGTATGGATCCAGGGTGAAACTTCCATGTTAAATCACCTGGCGCTCCCTTCTTGTGCTGAAATGCCCTCCCCTGTCGATGGCATTAGGTCGTATTAGAAGTCCCAACTTGCTTGTCCTTAGCTAAGACTCTGAGCCTCTTGCTCAGTCTTCCTGAGTGGAACCACTCATCTGTGGCAGAAAAGCTTGGGCTGTCGTCCACCCATCATTGTCCTCGGTCTTTTGGGTTTTCTGTTGGGTTATGGTTCTCATGCAGGGATATCAATTTGCACATGAGAAGCAACTGTAGACATTTTAGAAAATACAGACACTGGATCCTCCCCCCTCTTCAGCCAAGGCTGGAAGCTTTCTCCCTCTAGCAGGGGTTACACAATCATTTGCTTGGGAATTGACCACACATATTGGCATAATCATAGTAAATTGCCCTTTACTCTGTGCTTGCCACGTGGCATTTTCTACTTCATGTTGTCTTTGTACCTTCATTATCACATTTAATCCCTGCATTATTGATTATCACCATTTCTGTTGAGGACACTCCTACTTGCTAATCTTGAATACAAGTATCTTTGATTCTCTTAATCTATTTCATTCCTGAGTTTCCTGTTCCTGAATTTAAAGAGTGAATTATGGACACATGTAAATAAGATTCTCTTATTATATGTATCTGACTCATCCTCTAACCAAATCATATCTGGAGAAGAGAGATTTTCTCTTTTAAACATTTGTTTTTCTTATTATATAGTAGTGCATACACATAGTGGAAAATGTAGAAAACATATAAAGTAAGAAAATTACAGCCATACATTATCTAAACACCAAAGGACAATGCTATGTCATTTGGGGCATTTAACTATTTTTCTTAATATTTTATCATAAAATTTCCCTAGGAAAGTTGCTTAACCCTGGAATTGTACTAGCCTTTTGTCCAGCACAGAATAACATTCCCAGAAATGACCCCAACATCAAAATAGTATGTGAGGCTGGGAAGGCCACAGGGCACTCAGCTTATTCTCTGAGTCCTACAAAGAATGCTGTTAATTCACTGATTTTACACATTCGATGCCTGTGAGTCACTCACTCACTCAGCTGGCTCGGACTGAGACCTACTTTATACCAGTGCCAATCCAAGTGCTGGGGAGACCCCAGAGGGAGCCTGGATCACGGCATCACTTTCCTTCATTTGCTCCCAGAATCCTACTCAAGAACCCCACATGGGATTGGGGGGGTGGAGGCAGGTGAGATATGGTGAAATTCATTTCATTATGTTCCTTTAGGCATATTCAAATAGCATGAAAATAGTAGCTAATTTTGATAAGTTTTCTTTTCCCTTCCTATGTATTTTTGAGAATGGGTATAGTTTTGGTGCAGCAAGAGTAATTGATAGATCTTTGGTATGGTAGGATTTTATATGAAAAATTAAGAAGGAAACTGCACTTATACAAAGAGAAGAGGCAGTGAGGAAAAAACAAGCCACCCTTGAACTTGGCTACAATTCAGAATTCCTGGTTTTCAAAAAAGGGAAACAAAATTCAAAATAAATTCCCTAAATATTTTAGCCCATAGTAGAAATACATGGAGGCAAAGTTCAGCTCACTGGAACCTAGAACAATGTGCTTATTTAAGCGAAGGTATAAACAGACCACAGATACTATAATGCATCCTTTACTTTAAACTAGTTCATGTGAGCAAGTTTCATTTCACATGAATTGCTCAGTACCAGTTTAGGAAATATATCCTCCTTGATTGGTAAAAATAGCTCACAGATAACCAGATTCAACAAAATTTATTGTTAAATAATTTACTTATTTCCTTCAGGAAATGCTTTTGAGTAATCTGAGTTAAGTATTTCCTCTATCTGCTGTGTTTCTTTTCACAGAGAAAAGTAGTATTATTTGCACATGACCTACTTTTACTTCTCTGGAAATATCTGACTGTGAGCTCAGGGTACGGATTGTCTACTGCACAGTAGGGAAAAAGAAGATTCATTTCACAGCGAAGATCAGAATCTTTTTTTGAGGGGCGTGGTGAGCTGGGGGACAAGGGAAATGCCTTTGTTTCGAGACAGACCCCAGTAATCCATACTGAAGCTGAAAGATGAAGCCATTATGAAGAAATGTGGAAGGACACACTGACACGCAAAGGTGTTCACTCTGCAAAAACAGAAAGAAAGAAAGAAAGAAAGAAAGAAAGAAAGAAAGAAAGAAAGAAAGAAAGAAAGAAAGAAAGAAAGAAAGAAAGAAAGAAAGAAAGAAAGAAAGAAAGAAAAAATAATTTAACTACCCTATAAAGAGAATGGACAGAAACTTGGTAATAAGCTAGAGAGAAGGAAGGTTAGTGAAGGGAGGAGAAACAATGAAAGGGAACTTGGATGCGGTGGGCAGAAGAGCAGGTTTCTGGAGCCTACAATGAAGGATGATAAGAAAAAATAAAGTTTAAAAAAGTTACAAAGTTTAAAATAGTTTAAAAATTAAAAAGCAAAGTTAAAAAAATAAATATTTTTATAGTGGCATGGAAGATTTTAAAATGATGGAGGTTTTTTATTTCAAAATTCAAGTTGTTTGAATTTCTCCCCCATTCTCCAAACAACAGTAAGACCTGCTTGTGTAAGTGGTTTTGGGGGACACCACAGAGAGGGGCGAGCTCTGCAGTTAGGTTGGCCAGGAGCAGAATGCTGGTGTGGAAGGCAAGACAGAAGAGAGTTCAACAGTTTCATGAAAACAGAAACTCAAAGCCAGAAATTATCTTAAAATGGTTAGTGTGGTAGGCAGAAAAATGTTCCCCCCCAATATGTCTATGTCCTTATCCCCAGAACATAGGAAGAGGTCAGATTCCCTGGCAAAGGGGGCCTATGGTTGCAGATGTGGTTAAGGTTGCTAACCAGTCGACTCTAAGAGAGACCAGCTGGATTATAGATTTGGGCCCAGTGTAATCACCAGGGTCGTTAAAGGAGGAAGAAAGAGGCAGAAGAGGGGAGAGAGGAGAGGAGATCTGACCACAGGTTCAGAGTCAGAGGCACACAACCATGCTGACCTTGAGAATGAGAAAAGAGGTCACAGGCCAAGAGACGCAGGTGGTCTCTGGAATCCAGAAAAGTCAGATACAGGTTCCCCTGAGGCCTTCAGAAAGAGCCGTGCCAACACTTTGACTTCAGCAGGCTTCTGCATTCAAGAAAACTACAAGTTTAAATTTGCGTTGTTTAGTAGAGACTTTTTCTTTTCTCTTCCTACTACCATGACGTTTGGGGATACTTGTTACAACAGCAACAGAAAGTGAATAGAGTAAGCTCCTTGAAATGTTCAGAAATTGCAGATAACACTGGACTGTCCACTTTGATGTGGGATTGGGCTTATGTGAAAATCAAAAGGACAGTGTGACCTTTGCTAACATCTGCTTTTCTCATTTTAGGAAGAGAACAGTAAGTCAAAACCTCTGTTGTTATTATTTTAGACAAGTGTCTCTTAAAACTTTATGTAACCTTGTGCCTTAGGACCCTAAGAGAGTCTCTTCTTAGAAGAACATGGATTCAGAGAGATAGTGTCTTACATCTGAGTCCCTCAGTGGTCTCTTATTGGCAATGAGAGCTTGGGCATATCAGTTACCCTCTTTAAGCCACAGGATCTTCATTTGCAAAAGGAAGATAAGAATAAGGATTGTTTGGGTGATTAACTTGTACACACACACACACACACACACACACACACACATATATGTACAACATTTAATACAGTGACTAGCACATACTAGGCACTCAACAAATTCCTGTTATGGATTTTTAAATGCATATATAAAAGGAGGAGAAATTTGCAGGAAATTGTGGGAAAACTAAGTTCATGGCCCCAAAAAGGGCCATCTCTCAATGGGCTCTGATCAGTCAGTCCCCAGTGGTGGGCTAATAAGCAGAGACTATAGCACTTGGGGATTTATGTTAAACATAAAAAGGAAGGTATTTAAACATAATTATTAAACATCAGGTACGTTTATACTTTTGGCTGGATCATCTTATCTGGAGAGATTTAATAAGCAGAGAGTCTCCACTGTTCTAGAGATGGGCATGCAGGAAAATGATGTGGGTGGGTGGGCCATTCTCACCCACCCAAGATCACATGACTGAGTACTCACGGAATTAACACCTCTTGTATGTTATTACAGATGGGCTGTCCTCCCATGATTATTGTCAGCTGTGTCATCAGTTCAAGGAGACATCACATGGGTCACACTGGAATATTAGAAAGAAAATCTCATTTAAATTTTAGATAGCTCTAACATGAAATAAAGTCATTATTTTATGCCTAAAAAAATCTAAGGAGCAGAGAGTAAAGACACTCTTCATTGGGCAACTAAGAGAAAACCTGAAACAGGTTAGATTGTCAGAACACAAAGCTGTATTCACACCTCTTCATTTCTGTATTTTTACAGCCAATACACCAGATCTCATGGATAAGTCACAAATCTGCACTTAAAGAATGTGATGTAGAAACACGTGGAGTAGTAGTTGACAAAATGGAACAAGAACACCTTCATGGCTGGGTTGTTCTCATAGTCAGTCTGGTCCTTGGGAGCTCTGCAGCTAGAATAAAGAAAAGGTAAGTCTGTAAAACTGTGAACGGCTTTGAGACCCTAATCAAAGCCACGGACACATGAGTTAACACATTTAATATGTGTGTGTGTGTGTATATATATACATATATACACACATACACACACACAATTCACACTGTTTTCATACCAGCTGTTTTGAATTTCTTAACATATCCACTATGTTAATTCCAACTGTACACACTGTTGTAAGAGTTTCTCCCACTAAGAAAGTGATATCCCACAAGGCAAAAAAAAAAAAAGTCACCTGTTCCTTAAAATTTATAAGCACAACAGTATCCAATGGGCAAGAACTGTCCTCTGTTAGGTGTAATTTGAAAGAAAGCTACTTCTAAACATCCTGCTAGATAATATTCTCTTGTCTCCCTGAAAGGCAGTAAGGTAGGACTATTGAAGAAGACAAACAAAACACGGGGCAACTTGCTAGAAGCATTTGGGGAACATAAAACGGGTCATCCTCCTAGTTCAGAATTTGAATTGGTCTTAGTATTTTCAGAAGATGACCACTGAGCAGACCACTGGGAGGACCACCCAGCCACATGCAATGTGTTGGAAGCACTTAACTTAGGCCGCTAAGCCGCTGGGTGGGATACAAGCCAGAGAGAAGAAACATTTATTATAGAAGCTGCAGCTGATGAGAATGGAGTTACACTAACAGGAACAGCATGGGGGGAAGACACATAACAGTGTGATTACTTGTCCTCTCCGTAACGCGCAAGCAAATCTGCCACTGGAACCACGACCCTCTTCCACTTATTTGCAATACAGAGACTATTTACTTTCAACAACAGGGTACATTATCTAATGTAATTGAAATTATTATTAAGCACTGACATATTTACACAGAGCTTGGACATTCTAAAGCTTCCTTTGTCCCTTTTACTAATGCAAAAATGGAGCTAATTCACTTCTCATATAGGCTAGAGAAAATAGGTTTGCAGTTGAAGTTAACTAAAGACTGTAATGTACTGCAATTGAAGTGCCTAAAAGATAGTCTCTGTTTTGACCTGGTTCTAAAACTGGTGTAGAAATTATCTCAGCTGCAGGAGGAGCTTACCAGAGTCAGTCATCATGATTGCCACTTTCTCATATATGGCGTTCAGGGTCACCATGATGATAAAACTGATATGGGAAGCAGTGATGGGCGTGGCCCACCTGCACAGTCAGGTACTTTTGGATTGGGTCTGTTCCATTCAGGTTCTTGGGAAGTTTTGCAGGAAATACAATGAACACTGAAAGTCCGTAGACAATGATCCCAATAACTGAAACAATGGTTAACAGGACCTGACAACCCAAGAACCCAGCAGCATGAGACTCACTAATGATCGTATTTTTACACAGAAAACTTGCCCCCAACCCAGCTTAAACAGAAAACATGCATGTGTTGTAAACTTCACATAAACGTGAGAAGTGATATAAATCGCACGTAAATGCCATAAGAGACGTGAATATCAGTCATGTTAAATTTTAGGGGAGGAGGAATGAAAGATGTCAAAAAGAATGAGTGCATCCACTAATGTAACACGCTGGCAGCAGGAGCAGCTGTGTGCAGGGCATAGGGAATATATGGGAACTCCACTTTCTGTGAATTTTTCTGTAAACCTAAAACTGCACTAAAGAAGGAAGCCTGTTAAGTATATTTTAATGGGTGAAAATGGGGTAACTGGTGGCATGATCTTTTGGAGGGAAGTCTGTGATAGCAGAACAAATGAAAGTAGCCCTTCTACATCTGTAGAATTACTTAGGTTATGAACTAGTCGTAACCCATGAAGGGGATATGCTTCCTTTCAAGGGAGAACCTATCACTGATTCAGGGGTCAGCAGGTGCTAGCTGTCGTCTTCATTCTGAATAGGACCAGTGAAGCTGTGGACATGCCCTGAGGGAAATAGTGGGAGTGACAGCAGGTCTCTGCTGATGAAAGCTTCACATGCTTTTCATACTCCTTGAGATCTTGAAATGGCAGGTATTCCTACTCCCTGCATTTGCACAAGATTCATGTCCCTAATCCACAGTAGTTTTGACTGTGTGGACCCAAGGGCAGCGGGGGAGTCTGAAGCAAAATTTGCACGTGGCTAATAGGGTTTCAGTTCCTCACTAGGCAGGTTTTTTTTCTGGCCACTGAAGAATGAACATTAAAGATCCCATTTTTAAACAGTTTTCCTTCCATCTACCTTCTTGGTCATAGTCCAGAAGCATGTACTCAGTGTCCCTGGCTGCTCCTGATGGGTGCCCCAGAGAGAAAGCTACAAAGAATGTGAATTTCAGGACTAAGTGAACCACATCATGTTATTTACAGTAATAGCAGGCGGCTGGCTTGCACCTGCATGGGAGAGCAGAGGGAGTGTTTACAAGCCCCTCCTGGAGCCACACTCCTGCATCTGGATCCCAGCTCTGATGCTAGCTGTGGGGCCTTGTGCAAATTTCTTAACCTCTAGGGGCTTCAATCTCCTCACCCATATAATGGGGAGATAATAATAGCAATTTATAGGACTATTGTGATGAGTCAATTATTTACTAATTGTGAAAACAATTGGAACATTAACCGCAGGCATGTGAAAAACTCTACCTAAGTATAAGCTATGAATATGGTGACCAAAGTCTTAAAAAGGTGTTTTTTCTTAGTTTTTAAGCCATCAGTTTGTAGAGAAAGCATTTTATTTTCTCCTCTACTCTCTTTCATCATCCTTTTCTTCACAGTTAAGTCTTCATGCTTGTGAAAGGAATAACTTTTTGGTGTGTTTGTGATTAAATGTGAAAATTAGTTAAGGCTGAGAAAAATGTATTATAGAAGGTATATTAAGCCTTCCTCTCTTGTACAGCTCATATAGGCCATTTAAATAGTATGCATTTTTTAAAAGTCTGCATAGTAATTTTTTAATTATGTATTAAGTAAACATAATAGTTAAGAATGCGTAAATACTTACTATTGCTTCAGCACACATCTATTTTTCAAAATCCTCACAATCACCCTGTGGGGAAGGTAATATTATATCTCTTTTACAGATGTGGAAATAGAGCCACATGGAGATGTTGCAATTTGCCCCAAATGAAGCAACTATTAAGTGAAAGTACTGAAATACTCAAAGAGCCCAAAGACACACTAACTGTATAGCACTGTCTCCTACATGGTCTGTAAAATCAATTCTAATTCATTTCAGAACTTTTACAAACTTGACACATTTCCATTTTTCTTCCAAGCACTTAATGGGTTCACTATTTCTTAAGAAACAGGAAAGCTTTCCGTTCTCCTTCCTCAAGTTTCTTCTTATTTATCATCTTTTCTGATCATAAATTTAACATTTGCTCATTAAAGAAAATTTGAAAGTACTCAGTAGTGGACAGAACTGCTGTCCTGGATCTGTCCCCAGTCTTAGAAGAGGACCCAGAACTTGCTTTAGGATAAATAACCTCCCTTTTGTTTTTAGTCCTGTGATTTAACCTCGATTGACCCACTCTTTCTGAAGCACCAGAAGTAGATCTCAGTTGGTTTAAGACAAATAATACCCCTCATTGTATTGGCCTTGCACATGATTGGAGAATTGGCAAATAACCCAGGAAGAGCCACTATTATGTGAGGAGATACATGCTGGTGCCCATGTGAAACATAAGCTTCTTCTATCAAGAGAGGAAGCTGCCAAAAGAGGCCTGTCTTGGTTTGGATGGATGATCTGGGATGCTGCGTGCCTAGAAGCATCATGCTGAGACATCTTTGGACACAGAATGAAGACAGGACAAAAGCAGCCCTTGACATCATCTGGGCTAGAGTATCTCTCCTTGACTGAAGCCAGACCTCAGACCTGAGGTTTTCATTTACAGGAACCAATAAATCCCATGGATCCCCATTTCTTGGTTGTTGTTTAAACACATTGGAGATTGATTTTCTCACCTACAATCAAAAGACTCCAACTCTGAAAATGAATAAAAAATAAAATAAGAATAATGCTTCAACCTATAGACATAATTCCTTCAGAATGGTGCATTGTTTGTATATTACAAATCATTTTATATATTAATTTAATTCTCCAATCTATCATAAGCGCAACACTTTGACATGTCATAAAATATTTTCATGGACACACTTTTTCATGACTGCATACTATTCTACTTTGTGAAGAGTTGGAAGAATATTTTGGCTGAGATTTTATATATATATATACACATATAAAAGTATGTCTGTGACTTGCATCCATACTGACTTTTCCCTGCCATTTTGAAATAATTCCTGATTAAAAGTTTTTCAAAGCTGAATTAGTGGATTAAAACATATGAATATTTTTGACTCTTGATATCAACTGCCAGATTGCTTTCTAAGAAGGCTTGAGGAGTACACCAGAAATTAACACAGCATTGTAAATCAACCATACTTCACAAAAATTATCCAGTAACCTAGGCATGGGATTGGTGATCACTGGCAATTCATCCTCATAAACAGAGTTGTGTCACTTGAGAAGTGGAAAACTATTTCATTTTGATGTGCACTGAGTGAATTACCATTGAAGTGTGACATCTATTTTTTCTTTTGAGAATGTGTGTTCATCTTCTCTGCCTTCTACGCTTCTGAGATATTTTGATGTTACCTTTGAAGTGATCTGAACTCTCTATGTATTGAAGGAATTAGCCCCTTGTCGGATTTGTAAGCAAATAACATTCTCTGGTGTTTTGTTTAAAATTAGGATGCTCTGATGCATGGAAATCTTTGTATAATTTCCTCTGATACTTACTGTCCATCTAGAGGTTGTATACTCATCCATATTTATTTGTAGTTTTTTTTCTAATTGTGTTACTTTTTAAATGTTTCTGGAATTTATCACAATATATGGTTCACTGTATGATTTCAATCTTTTCTTTTCCCCCAAGTAGCTAACAAGTGTTTCATTCACTGAATAACCTTTATTTATCTCCCTGATTTGTAATGCCTTCCATCTCTTATATTAAATTATTATTGATATCAGAGCCCATATCTGGACTTCCTGCCTTATTTTATAATCTGGCTATTCTTGAACTAGTAAAACTCTCATTATCTTATTAATTTTTATATTACTAATATGATTTTATTCACAATAAACCCAAATCAATTTTATAACTTCTGATATTTTGGAGATATGATCTTTTAATCTAGAATCATGTGATTAAAGCACCTTTTATATCTTTCAGTAGTTTTTACTTTTATTTTTTGATAGTTCCTACTATCCTTTTGTTAGGCTATTCTTAGACATTTTACCTAGGTTGTTACACTTGGAAAATTTTAGAAATTTAATGCCTCCATCTGGTCTCTTAATCAGACCCTGGAGAATCCTAAACCACTGATCTGATTTGAACAAATGAGGTGAAAAGAATTGGGGGAAGCACTGTGAGCAGAAGAGACTGTGGAACCTCCAGAGCGGCGCCCTGCATTGGCTCAGATGTTCTCTGGAAAAAGTTTCCTCTATGAGACTACATAGTTCCCAGCTTGACTTTCAGTTTTCTCAGCATTTCACATTAGATTTTAAAAGTCTGTGGCAGGTTCTTACCCAGAAAAAGAGCACTTGCACAAAGGGTTATATGTATACACTTTCCCCAGGTGGTAAAGGGAACACGCTCTTCTTCCTAATTAAAAAAACAAGTTTAGTCAATCAAGGGATTACACCAATGAAATGATATTTCTCCTAACTGGTCAGTAAATCCTAAACATAATATAAAAAAAAAAATTTCAGACATAGCCTCCTTGTTTGTAAATGCATGGGTTTTTTCCTGTTTTTTTTCCTTTTCTTTTCTGTTAACGATGTCAAACACACAACAAAATATGTACAGTGTTCGTTTTAATACTATTTTTTGAAAATGCACATGTGAACAGTAAACTGTTTCCCTGCCATGGTCTGAGCACCTGATGAGGCCAAGATTTAAAGCTCTATTCCTTAGCTTGCCTTTGATTTCAGAAGTGAAGGTAGTGACAGCTTAGGGTCTGTGCAGGACAGAAAGAATCACAGTTGTCTGCAGCTAACTGGTGTCCACTGTGTGTTTCTTGGTTGAGATTTATGTGTTAATTAGCTACAACTATGAAGTTTAAGAGTTTCCATTTTAGAGTTTATATTTAGAATTTTTTAAGAGATGAAATCAGCAAGAATCAAGATTTAACTGGATTATAAAACCAGATATAGTATAATAATAGCTGTAACTAAGTACATGGCCCTTCCTCTGTGCCAGGAAGCCTTCCAAGTAGATTCTATACATTACTTCGACCCGTCCTTACCACTGTCATGAAGAAGCAACTCTCTTATTCTTATTTTATAGGAAACTATGGCACAGAGAAGTTAAGTTGTCCAAGATCACTCAGGAAGCAAGCTGCTGTGTTCAAATATGAATTTAGGCAACTTCATTCGCAAGATCTCACTACCACAACGCTGGCCTCTCTAAACAATGGAGCATGCTTTCTCAAGTAAAGTAAAATACTTCAAATAAAAAACTAAAAAAAAATAAGGCAATTTTTTAAATAAGGAAGAATGATAAAGTTAAATGAGTCTTCATCTTCAATTTTTCAACAAGCATGTCCCAATGAAAATTTAAACTTATTAGCTTGCAAAATTAAATTTAAACTTGGCAGTTTAAATGACCAAAAAACTTCTCTTCAGTATTTTTTGTATGCTGCCAATATGATAAGTTTTTGTTTTTCAGGACTCAAAAGCATTATGAACATCTAATTTTGTCTAAGATTCAGCTTTCATCTCTGAATGTACAGTCTTTCACCAACATATGCTTTTACCCCCATCTTCAGTTGTAAACAATGGGAACTATTCATAATGGGGATTATTAGAAGCTTATTACATTGTAAAAGACAAATGTCACTTTCTATTGGTAGCTGAACCTCATTTTTTTCCATTTATAAAAAGAGGAGTTTGACCTGCTCCCTCCATATCTTTTCAGTGCCAACATTCTGTAGATCTGTGATTCAATTTATTAAATCTATATTTGGAGACATTTTCAGATACTCCTAGTAAAAGCATTTTTTTCCCAAGAGTTGTTCATTCTCACAACCTACTGTCCTGCTGCTGCTGACTGCAAGCACCATCAGCTCTAAATTATCTCAGCTGATGGAAAGAAGCAATAATACAAATGACTCAAAAATCATCTTTTCATAGCTCTGGAATGTTGATACAAAGATATACAGTTTTATTTTTTTAATTTTGCAGCAGGAGTGGCAGCAATAAATTTACATTTCCAGTTATGTAAAATGACTAGCTCAAACACTGCTCAAACACTGATGGCACCTCAACAAATGTTTCCCTGCTTCTTCTACCCTTTCTCTGACTTTAGGATGAGAGCCATGCTGCTTTGTGCACATCCCAGTAGGAAGGGGGAGCAGTGACCGGGACTTAGTTCAAGACAAAGGGGCACCTAGTCTATGATGAAAAGGAGGCCACAATAATGAAGGCGCATTTAAAAAAATGGGAGTCAACTATAAAAACCAATTTGTCTTTCCTTCTACATCTATGTCATTGCAGCTAATTTATATTTTGCATTTTTTATTGGTGTCATGAAAGGATACAAATCAATGCCTCTTTTCATATACACTTATACCAGTCTTCTTCTTTTCCCCCTTTTTACTGTTATTATGAAGGAAGGACCTCACTTCTCTTCTGTGTCCACCATTCCAGGCAGTGCTCCTTCAACTTGGCTGCACATTAGAATAACCAGAGGAGCTTTAAAAACTTCCCTATGCCAGAATGCGCCCCCAGGCCACTAAGTACAATCAGAGTTTGCAGTGATGGAACCCAGGCACCAACATTTTTTAAGGTCCCCTGGTGATTCCAACACGCAGCCAAGGCTGACAAGTCCAGAAGTAAACAGAATAAAGTGCATCTAAACAGCGCCCGCTTTTCCTGGGTAATCTCATCTATCTCCACGTGGGGACACCTCGCCTCCTATTCTGGCCAGACTTGTTCTTCCTGCTCAACCGTCTCCCATTTGTACTCAAGTTCTGCCTGGCACCGCTTCCAGAACTCCAAAAGTAAGGTGACTAACAGAGAGACAGAACAGCAGAATGTGGATCTTCAGTGATGCCTGATGCTTCAGAAATCTGTACTTAATATTTATTACACTTAACACTTTGGTAAATGGTTAATAAAATCACATTTTATTTATAGGCGACACTAAAGAAAAAAATGAGTTAATACCTTTTGTTTAAGAAAAAAGAAAATGTAGATAATTTATTGAACGTTTGGAAACAGACTAGCTCTCTAGCTCAAGGGAAAGGTATTAACGTGATGGTCAGAGGCAGGTGACTGTGTCTGATGCTAAAGTACCTGCTACCAGCACATTATGCCCACTAAAAACACAAATATTGGGGGGAAGGGTGGGTATAGCTCAGTGATAGAGCACGTGCTAAGCATGTACAAGGTCCTGGGTTCAAGCCCCATTACCTCCATTAAAAAAAAAGTAAAAAAAAAGCACAAGTAACTGTCACAATTTAAAAGCACTGCACGGTTCACCATCCAAGCCTTCTCCTCACATCCCTCTGTCTCTTCTGTCCAAAGGACCTGAGGGTGGGGAAGGGGATGAGAATGCTTTAGTAGCCCCTGCATTTCTATTTTCCACCACCCCAGTCACACAAACTTAAAATAATATTCTTAAATATGGAAAACTGCCATTTTTCTCAATCATCGGTAATGTAATTTTTAGAAATCGTCATTGTGTTTTAAGACTCGTAACTTTAAATAGTAGACAAAAACAACATGAAATGTTAATTGAAAATGTGGCTTCAAGGTGAATCCCCTAAGCCCTTCTTCCCACCAGACTGTTACCCCTAGGCCCCAACTCTAGAGAAATTGCAGAATAACCACTGTGTCCTCCACCATTGTACCTGAGTCTCTACAATGCTCTGAGAATAAAGAGGAAAAAGACACAGTCCCTGCTTCCGGGAGCTCCTAGGTGCACAGGACTCATTGTGAAATGATGGCTGAGGAGGCGTGTTAAGAGGGCTTGGATAACAGTCAGCAGAGGGTGCTCGGGGCAGGGAGCCGGAACTGTAGCCAAGGCTCTCCCAGAGGAGAGAACCACTGTGGTGAGCTCTGAGATGCCCTAGAATTGATCAGGTGAACTTATAATGTTAAGGCCATTTCTCCCTGGGGAGCTGCACATGCAAAGGAGGGAGGCCAAAGAGAGCCAGGTCCCTTCCAGGAACTGCAAATAGTCTAGAAGCGAGCACAGGGTGTGGGAGGCAGGTGAGGCAACCAGGTGGAGAGATCACAGGGGCACATCACAAAGGACTCTGTGTGCCTCCAAGGTAGAGGAGACATGCAAAGTGATCTAGAAAGAGACAAGATAGAGGCAGGGAGGACTATTGGCAGGTTCATGTGAAGGCCTGCTGAGGCCCTGCCAGGAGGAGAGAGAAGAAAACATTTCAGCAGGTGGACGGATTGGCCACAGGTGTGATGGAAGGGCAGGAAGAGGTCAAAGATGCCGGCCAGCTTTCTGGCTTTGGCAGTGTCTAAATTATAGTGCCATTCCCTGAAATAAGAAGGGCAAGAACCTCCTAGAGGAAAACATAGGCAAAACATTATCTGACATACATTTCAAAAATTTTCTCCTAGAAGAAATAAAAGCAAGAATAAACAAATGGGACCTAATGAAACTTACAAGCTTCTTCAGAGCAAAGGAAACCAGAAATAAAACAAGAAGAAAACCTACGGAATGGGAGAAAATTTTTGCAAGTGAAACCGACAAAGGCTTGATCTCCAAAATATATAAGCAGCTCATACAACTCAATAAGAGAAAAATAAACAACCCAATCCAAAAATGGGCAGAAGACCTAAACAAGCAATTCTCCAAGGAAGACATTCAAATGATCAAAAAGCACATGAAAAAATGCTCAATATCACTAATCATCAGAGAAATGCAAATCAAAACTACAATGAGGTATCACCTCACACCAGTCAGAATGGCCGTCATTCAAAAATCCACAAATGACAAATGCTGGAGAGGCTGTGGAGAAAGGGGGACCCTCCTACACTGCTGGTGGGAATGCAGTTTGGTGCAGCCACTGTGGAAAACAGTGTGGAGATTCCTCAAAAGACTAGGAATAGACTTACCATATGACCCAGGAATTCCGCTCCTGGGCTTGAATCCAGAAGGAAATCTACTTCAGGATGACACCTGCACTCCAATGTTCATAGCAGCACTATTTACAATAGCCAAAACATGGAAACAGCCTAAATGTCCATCAACAGGTGACTGGATAAAGAAGATGTGGTATATTTATACAATGGAATACTACTCAGCCATAAAAACCGACAACATAATGTCATTTGCAGCAACATGGATGCTCCTGGAGAATGTCATTCTAAGTGAAGTAAGCCAGAAAGAGAAAGAAAAATACCATATGAGATCGCTATTATGTGGAATCTAAAAAACAAAAACAAACAAACAAACAAAAACAAAGCATAAATACAGGACAGAAATAGACTCATGGACAGAGAATACAGACTTGTGTTTACCAGGGGGTTAGACGGTGGAAAGGGATAGACTGGGATTTCAAAATTGTAGACTAGATAAACGACATTACACTGTATAGCACAGGGAAATATACACAAAATGTTATGATAAATCACAGAGAAAAATTGTGCCAATGAGTGTGTATATGTCCATGAATGACTGAAAAATTGTGCTGAACACTGGAATTTGACACAACATTGTAAAATGATTATAAATGAATAAAAAATGTTAAAAAAAAGAAGGGCAGGAAGAGGGGCAAGTCATGAGAGGAGACAACTGATTCAGTTCTGGCTGAGTTCCTGTAGGCTCCAGGAGAGATGTGCAGTAGGAAAATAAAACTCTAGAAATCGGGAGAAAGTTCTAGGCTGAGCCAAGTAGTTTTACTGTTTCAAGAGGCTAATGGGTGTGAGTGGACAAGCTCACAAGAAGTGTATAGGGATAGCTCTCACCCTCCTGCATATGGGATGCATTTGGGAGCCTTTAAAAAATAGTGCACCACAGCCTGGAGTGGGGCCTTTGTACTGTTTATTATTTTTTAAATACTTCTTTTCTTTTTGTGGGGAGTATTGAGCATTATTTATTTTAATGGAGGTACTGGGAATTGAACCCAGGACCTCTTGCATGCTAAGCACGTGCTCTACCACTGAGCCGTACCCTCCCCACATTTTTTTGTTTTTAGACACTAGCTCTACCGAGCAGTCAGGGTTGAGAATCAACCTGCAGAGAGCAGAGAGCCTTGGGGTTAGAGAACAAGGAGAAGCTGCCCAGAGCCCTGTAGACCCCACCAGGGGCAGCCGGAGACGCAGGGAGCCTCAGAAGTGCTGTGAGGAATGTGAACTCAACACTCCCCAATGGCAAAGATGACAAACATGTTTCAAGCACCCACTTCCCAGCAGTGTTTGTTCTGACTTTACTAGTTTTCCAGTAATACTGAGTGAGAATAGAAATTATCTGGACACAGGGATCAAATTCAAATGCTGATTATGACCATTATTAGCTGCGTGATTACTGATTAAAAGTTACTCGTCTGCCACGTGTAAAACGGGGGACCAAGCACCGTGCTTGTGGGCTGATGTGAGCGTAATGAAATGACATCTATAAAGGCGCTCCTGACTCTCAGAAGTAATTGCTACTATTGTCCCCAACTGGGACACCAAGAAACAGAGGCACAGAAAGCTTCAAACATTTGCCCAAGATGAGGGTTGAGGTCAGGAATCAAGCCAATGACTTCTTGGATCCAGAGCCCAGGATCTTCTTACGAACAACATGGCACTGCCCAGGCTCCCTGCTCCAAAACCAGCCTCCCTTTGGCTCAGTTCCATGGCATCTGCGCTGCACAGATGTCCTCACTGCCTGCCTGCCCTCCCGGTGTCTGACCCCGGCACTCCTCCCTCTGCCCCACATAGCGCTTCCTTGGGCACACCATCGCTCACGAGGCCATTGTTGTGGCTACTCGGATGTTTACACGGAAACGCAGGTGGCAGCCCAGCTTTTTGCTATACATGCTGCTGTCAGTGGAGGCAAAGAGCTCACAGTTGGTGGGGGAGGCCACTTGTGGTCTCCTCCTTGGCTGGAGAGCTGGATGAAATCCAGTTTCCCTTTGCAACTTAGGCATCCAGCATGAGAGATATGTAAGGCCATCTGGCCTCTCAACATAGAAATGATGCCCCTGCAGTCGTTCTTAACATTGTAATCTCCTGGCTCCACCAGGGAGCAGAGGCCATGGCCTGTTGTCCACCAAGTTTTGTTTCCTTGCACGACAGCTACAATGGGGTGAGTTAACACCGGACCAGAAATTCTACAAAGCCCTCATGTACTATTTCCTGACACTTGCAGGTCACCAAAATACCCCAGATCCTCCAAGTAAACCACTAGTAAGAGGAACTGAGCTGGCTCGTCTCTCAGACCCCTGAGGGCAGGACTGATTTGGCCTCTCCTGCTCTCGGGATGATCCGTTCTCCTTCTGTGTGCCCTTCCCCGAGTGAAAGGGACTGTTCCTTGTTTATGGGCTAGGGAGTATTTGTGGCTGTCTGATCAGAATCTTCAAAAGTAGAGCTCTTGGTGAGAGTGGAAGCATGGCACCCACGTCTCATGAGCTCAGCTACTCAACAGCCTCATCTAGCTAAGACTGTAGCCAAAACCAGGGGTCCATGCTGTTGAGTGTTGGGTCTGGAGAGCAATGCCTTCGCCACTGAGAAGCTGCCCCACCACTTTTGACCTTGTCCCCATTGAGAGGGAGGTGACACATCCATGGGATGAAAGCCACGAGGGCACTAGGTGACTGTGGACGAAGCTGTGACTGGCCGGTCCTGCCCCCCCCATGTGACCCATGTTAGCCTCAAGTGCAGTAAATCCCCAAAAAGACCCCTGCTTGAGTGAATGGGTCACATATAAGCCAACTGTTCTCGAGCCGCCTAAGAAGCAACACAGTATATACAGTGAGCCACCCACTCACTGAAGTCCCCAAGGCTCACAGCTCCCTAATGTGACACCAGGTAATCCCAGCAAACAGAAGACCCTTACTTTATAATTGACTTGAGAATTCTACTACCAACACTGCCTTCCACCTTCCACTTATAAAGTTCTTTCCACTCTGTCCCCTGCTCTGCAATTGTGCAATCAGTCCAGAGCTCCTTCATGAGACAGGAGGGAAGGGGGCAGGGCACAGCCATTAAAAGAATGGCACAGCCATTAGCACCGAGACGGTGGAAAAGTCAACTCCCAGTAGAACTTGAGCTTCAATACACACTCACTGAAATACAGCAGGATGCTAAATGGCACTCCTACAGGTTCCAGGACAGGTTCAAGGCTGACCATGAAAGGTCAAAGGGTGAGTGGTGGCCCAATTTCTGGTAATCGCAACACCTTCCCCAAAGCGGTTGGAATATTCCTCCCACTTATTAGCATATGAAGATACTGAGTGCATAAAAACTAACAATCACACCTCGTGGCTGCTCTCTCTGCTGAGGGAGACAGCCCACACTATGTCTGTGGAGTGTGTATCTACTTTTCCTTTAAACTGGAGCACCCAACCCTCATGCCTCATGGCCTTTCTGTTGCCTTCTGAAACAGCCCACTCTGTCTGTGGAGTATATATCTCTCTGAATAAATCTACATTTACTGAATTGTGGCTCTCTCTTGGATTCGTTCCTGTGCAAACCAAGGACCCACACATCACGAGGTGCATCTCAGGGACCCAAATAAGACCTGGGATACGGCCATCCTCTCCCCCACATTTTCCTGTATCATACATTCCTTCCCAAAGGATCTCACCTTGTGCACTCCAAAGTAGACAGCACTCATGTGTCCTGACCTGGATCTGCTTCTGCGTTTATCATTTCTTATGTCCACTAGAACGTCATCTTCATGAGGACAGGGATTTGGTTCTGTTCACAATGAAGCACCAGCACATGACAGGTGCTGGAGAAGTATTAGCTGAATGAATGAGCTGTGGGAAGTCCTGGGAATTCAACCTGGAACTCCTAGCCACTTGGGCCCCAGCTGACTCCAGTTGCTTCCTGCTACTCATGGCTGACCTCTTGCCACCACTCTCTGCTCTGCCATCACCTGAGCCTGGATGAGCTGAGATGAGTACACACCACGGAGAGCATGGTGAATGGTTCACGTTGTTGCAAAACACTCGCCCTCTGACTGCCAGGGGTTACTTAGGATGGACAAACTGAAGGGAGCACCACGTGCACCGCCCTACCCTACAACTCACTTGAAGCACCAGAACTGCACACATGGGAAGCGCTGGCCCTTTCCAACCTAAGGAGAGGGACTATGGATGAGAAGAGGGTCTCTGTCAACTAACAGTCTCTTTAAAAGCCCAGTCTTAGAAAAGCTCTTTAAAGACACTTTTGGTATCTTCCTTGTGTTTCGGTAATCCCTCTAGATTTTGTCATTTTAATCTATGCATCAGAAATACAGATGCTCTTGAAATCTCTATTGATTTTCAATGAAGAAAATCCTCAATTTCCTTCTCTGCTAGGAAAATTACTGCACTTTATATAAAAAAAAGCAGCTTCCCTTTTCAAACACCTAATTTCACAAGAATCAGTGAAGCAGGACATGAAAATCTCGCTGTGCTTTATCACCTACTGGTGGGCAGGAATGAAATGAATGAGTACTGATCTCATGAGACGGCAAGGCTGGGGCTGTCTTATTCCTGCTACAGATGGAAGGGTCCATATCTGTGAAGGGGAGGAAGGACCAAGGATGAGAAACCAACATTTACTAACCCATTTCTCTTTTTCAGAGTCTCAGAGAAAACACTGTGATTTTATAAACAAAACAAGAACATCTGCACCCTTTTAAAAGCACGTTACAACTTTACTACTACACACGGCACTCTGTCATTGACCTAAAGGCGAATGACAGACAAGAAATTTGCAGGGATCTTATTCTGTGCTCATCCCTTTTGGTCTTTGGAAACTCAGGAAGTTTGCCTCCTCTCCCTGAGTGTCGTTTTTCTCATCTTTCAAATGGGAGTGTAACAGTCATTCATTTGCTCAGTGTCCATTCGACAACAGGAGACGGCTTATGAAAACAATAATGAAAAAAAGCAAAACAGCAATTCTGATCTATGCTTCTTCCTCCTCCTCCCTGAACATGAACTTACAGGCTAAAATGGCATCTTTCACTAAATCCCGAACGTAAGGAGCAGTTCTGATAAGGAAGTCACAGGATTGCAGGTGTAACCGAGAAATGACCCAGTGAAAAAGAATGAGTTGCCAGCAAATCCTCAAAACCCGTAAGGGTGCAAACCCTGGGAGTTACAGCCATGGGTGGGAGTTCCTTAGTTCCCCATTTCACAAAGCCGAGAACTTTGCAGGGCCCATGAAAGACACAGATAGCCCAGTAAAACCACACCATGTTTTGGAGTACACCGGGGCCACATCGCTGCTGACCTGCACTGCTGTGTGTCCCAGAGCAAGAGCCCTGGACGGGGGTGACTGTGTTTGAGGCTGGACAAGAACTTCCTGTTCTGTCTCTTTTACTCTCTCTCTTCCTGCAATAAAAGAACTGGTAGGACTCTGGTGGGGAGCACTGCACCCACATTCTCTGGGAAAGCACACACCAGACAGCTCTAGCTGATCTGAGAGAGGACTATATATACTCCAAAGTCAGGCAGAAGGCTGCCTGTGGCCTTGGGAATCCAAACTAGCTTGTCCTGTTAATCAGGATATTACACATCTAAAGAAAGTGTGCACCAGATGAAGACGATGCCTTAGACAACATCGGTGGTTATGTCCAGCAGTGTCTAAGGACAAGTCATGCTCTGGTAGACGGGAGCATTTTGGTTGCTTTAAGAGTTTGCTACTGAAGGGCCGGGACATTTCATTGGGACTTGAAACTCCAGACCTCTTTACTCACAAAGGCAGACAAGTTAGGTGAGCCAGGTCAGCCTTTATTCCAACTTCCTAACCAAAAGTCTATGAGGTCGAAAATATATTTCTCAGACACTTCTGCAACAAGGGTTCCAGATGTGGCTTTAAAAATGCCCATCAGAGACTGAGATTTGCAAATATTAACTACTATATATAAAAATAGCTAAAAAACTAAATTTCTTCTGTATAGCACAGGGAACAATATTTAATATCTTGTAATAAACTTTAGTAAAAAAATATGAAAAGGAATTCATACATATATATGTGAATATGAAGGACTGGAACATTGCGCTGTACATCAGAAATTGACACATTGTAACTGACTATACTTCAATTAAAAAATATATATATATATATTGCCCATCAGCAGCATCTGAGTGTCACTGAAAGCAGAAACCCAGATGAATGGAGGCAGAGGTGGTTGGAGGAGCTACGTTATTTTGCTGGGGTGGATGCAGCCGGCATGGCAGAGATCTAGAAGGAATGCGCACAACAGCCACTCACTATCTGAAAGTGAGTTAGTTTAACAGCTTTCTGAAATCCTCACCGCCCCTCCTGATGAGCCAAGTGTCTGGCGTTTCTCTGGAAATCACTAGGCGCAGCCTGGAACTCAAAGGTAAAAATTAAAAAGTGCAGTCAAGTAGCAAAGAGACTGGCAGGACACGTTGGACAAAAGTAGGTCAGAGTCAACAAGGAATGGGGAGGGGATAGAACGTGTGTTGAGGACCCTGAATTCAGGGGTGGATTGTCTATGTTGAGTATTCTGAGTCAGTATGATTAGATGGATTGGTGTGGACTATGGACTAAAATGGTGGCCATCGTTCAGATAAGTGTGTGATTTGGAGTATATTTATTTGAGGAGGGGTTTTTTTTCCCCTTCAACATTGATCATTTCTAGGGAGCAGAAAAATATTCTGCCACACAACATATAAGTGGAAAAGAGATGCTATGGGATGATGGTGGTATGAAAAATTTCAGTACTGCAGTTTCAAGCTTTCCTTAATGAGATGCACAGCAGTAGGTACTTAAAATAAAATAAGGTACTTATAATAAAGACATCATCATATGTACATATCATTTAAGATACACATATGGTACTATAAGTGGGCCTGAAATGTGTTCTGCATTCTAAAATCCGATGAAATAAAATCAGTAGTTCAATATGCCTGTCGGCTCTAAAAACATGATGTAGCTCATGATCACAGAAAGCAAGATCAGCTAGGAAATTTGAGATTTGTCGTTTCCAGTGTCAAAGTTAATATTTTTTGCTTTACTTAAAAAGCATTTTTTTAATTAGGTCTGTCAGCATCCATTGGTATATGGGGTTCAGTAGATGTGTTCAGATGTTCCAGACAGTGAATCAGAGCAAAGACTGAGGTTTAGACAGTAGTTAAATGCCTCACCCGTGTGATCAGCATCCACAAACTGCTTTACTGAAAATCCTTAAAAGTGAGAACTTCATTAAAGCAACGATAAGTGAGGGGAAAAAATAGCTACAGACTAGTGGAAGTTTTGTAACGTGTAACAATGACAAAAGGCTATTCATGAGCATATTTTTAAAAACCCCTACACTTTAATAAGAAAAACAACAATCTGACAACAGGTTGTACACTGCTGTAGGAGAATCCATGCAGGTGGACTCTTATGTGAATGGGGCTGGAGCTGTAGAATTAGTTAGTCTTGCAAGTAACTCAGTTAAACACAAATGCAAATGGGATACACTTCTAGACTATCTGAGTAAACATCTTGGAAAACTTACTCCTCTATGAAGCAATGACAATGGCTTTGTAAAATTTGTCAAAATTAACCTCTGTAGAACTCTGGAAATTAAACCAACACTTCCAGCAATTCGGGGAGTCTTTATTTGAGAAAAAAAACCCAGCTAAATCTCCATAAAGATAGTGAGTTTTGAGGCATTGTAACTTGATCTACCCCATCCCTGTATCCTCACCTAAATGGTGGCCTTTATAAGCAATAGTCTCACAATCAAGGTAGGGGCAGAAGTGATTTAAAGTTACCCAAAAAATCCGCCCCCAGAGAGCTGTCACTATGTGACCTGTCACAAACTCATGCTGTGCAAACAGCCTGTCCCCAGAGTGTGTGTGGGAAACAATCAGCAGTGAGTATCTAACATTACAACTGCCTGAGGCAGTGGGACCAGTAGAGGCTAACTACGTGCTGACTAGGAAACTTAGAAGGCAAAATTGATTAATGAGACGTTCTGGGGGTGAAGGTAGGGTTAAAAAGCTCCAAAAAATTCTGAGAATTGTAGAAGGCAATATACATGTGTGGCACATGGCAAGGAAAGATCTGAGAAAATCCTAAGCCTTCAACTCTGGCTGAACTTGAGGTTCTGCATAAGCAAGAACTAAAGGATACGGAAGAGCTGCTGACTGCATGCCGGTGCTGAGGGCATCCCTCAGCACGTGGACACACAGCCACCTGGCAACAGCTCAAACGATTGTCTCCAGGCATTGAAAGAAATCACTGTCCAATCATTACTACAGTGATGACAACTAGGCTTTCTTCACACACACTGATCTCATGGTCATGCATGATAAAGAAAACAGACTTTACAGAATTTGTTCAGGAAAGTAACTAAATAAATAGCAGCAGCAGCAATGACAATGAAAGCAACGATAAACCCTGGAGATGAGGAAAATCAGGCTTTCAGATCTGCCACATTGTAATATTTTAAATGTCCAGCTTTCAACAGAAAATTACAAGATGTACAAAGAAACAGAAAAGTTTGGTCATAACAGACGGGGAAAAAGTAGTCAACAGAAACTCCCTGAGGTAGCCCAGACACTGGACTTACTAGACAAAGACATAAATAAGCAATTACACATATGTTCAAAAAACTAACAGAAACCATGCCTAAAGGATTAAATTATGTGCTCATCTCATTGTACAGAGAATAACAATAAATAAAATTTATAATAAAAACCAACTAGAAATTCTAGAGATACAAATATAATGACTAAAATAAAAACTTCAATAAGTGGTTTCTCTGTAGATATGAACTTGTTGAAGAAAAAGTCAGTTAAATTAAAACTACTGAGATTTCCCTGTCTGTGGAACAGAAAGAAAAATGAATGAAAAAAAAATGAACACTGTGTCAGAGATAGGTGGGACACCATCAACAATACCAATACACACATAATGGGAGCGCCAGAAGGAGGGAGAGAAAAAAAGGGGCAGAAAGAATATATAAAGAAATAATGGCTGAAAACTTCCCAAATTTGATGAAAATATTAATTTGTACATCCCAGCAGCTCAACAAACTCCATGTGGTATAAACTTAGAGACATCTAAAATAGGCACATCAGATTCAGTGTGTCAAAAGACAAGAATAAAGTATCTTGACAGCCGAAAGAGAAAAGTGGCTCAACATATAGAAAGGCTCCTCAGTAAGACAGTTGATTTCTCATCAAAAACCATGGAGACCAGAAGGCAGTGGATGGTATCATCAAAGAGATAAAAGGAAAAGACTGTCACCAAGTATTTTATAGCCAGCAAAATGATTCTTTAAAAAAATTAAAGGAGAAATTAAGACACTCCTACAAAAACAAAATCTGAAAGAATCCATTGCTAGCAGGCCTGCCCTACAAGAAATACTAAGGATAGTCCAGCAGGTGTAAATGAAAGGACACTCGCCTGAAAAATAAAGAGCACTACTACATGAGTAAAAAAATAAAACAGTATAAATCGGGCATTACATGTAAATGTTTTGTTCTATTTGATGTAAAGGACAACTGCATAAAACAATACTTATGAAACTGTGTAGATGAGCTTATAAATGTATAAAGGTGCAATTTGTATGAAAATGACAGCATGAGGAGGGGGAGGGAAAAGACTGATACCAAAGCAAAGTTTTTGTGTACTGTTGAAATTAAGTTGGTATTCATGTGAACTAGATTGCTTTAAAACAAGATGTTAATTTTACTCTCCAGGGCAATGGAAGAGAAGGAGGAGGAGGAAGAGTAGGAGGAGGAGAAGAAAAAGATAAAATAAACAAATTAAAATGGCACACTTGAAAATGCTTACTATGTACAAAAATGTGTAGTAATAGAGGAATGGGAAAAAAAGACATATAGAAAGTAGACAGCAGTTGTAACTTCAATCTGATAAGAAATTACATTAATATAAATGAATTAAACATTCTAATCAAAATACTAAAGGCAGAAATAAATGGAATAGACAATAGATGAACAACAGAGAATAATCAACAAAAGGAATAGTTGGTTCTTTGAAAAGATCAATAAAATTGACAAATTTTATCTAATACTGAAAAAAAAAGAGAGAAGATTCAAATTACTAAAATGAGAAATGAAAGGAAGGATGTCACTACTGCCCTTACAAAAATAACAAGGAATATAAGGGAATACCATGGATAATTATATAGCCAATAAATGAGATAATCTAGATGAAATGGATAAATTCCTAGAAGGACATAAATGACTGAAGCTAATTCAAGGAGAAATAGAAAACTCAAATAATCCTACAGTAAGTAGTGACTGAAATAGCAATCCAAAACATTCACACAAAGAAATGCTAGGCCCGTATGGATTTACTGGTGAATTCCATCAAGTACTTAAAGAAAAAACTAAAACAAAAACAAACAAAAAATGCTTCACAAATTCGTCTGAAAATAAAGAGGTGGGCACACTTCCCAACTCATTCAATGAGACTAGTATCACACTGATACGAAAACCAGACAAAGGCATCACAAGAAAACTAAAGACTATCTCTTATGAATATAAATGCAAAAATCCTCAACAGAATACAAGCAAATCCAAAACAGTAACATATAAAATAGACCACTATTAAGTGGGATGTATCCAGGTATGCAAAGGCAGTACAACATACAAAAGTCAATTCATGTAATACACCATATTAATAGAATAATGGATAAAAACTAGGAATAGAAGAGAACTTCCTCAACTTGACAGAGAACATCTATGAAAAACCTGAAGCAAAGATCATACATAATGCAGAAGCACTGAATTATTCCCTCCCAAAATCAACATTGTACTAGAAGTTCTAGTCAAATCAATCAGACAAAGAAAATAAAGCCTCTAGATTAGAAAGAAAGAAATAAAACTGTTTTGATTCCAGATGGCATGATATTATATATTGAAATCACAAGGAATCCACAAAGTAAAAATAGAGAGAAAAGAAAAAAAATCCTCTTAGAATTAATAACCCAGTCTGACCAAAATTGTAAGACACAAATGAATATATAAAAATTAATTACATTTCTATTCAACAGCAGTGAATAATCTAAAAATAAAATGAAGGAAACCTTTTCATTTACAATAGCATCAAAAAGAATAAAATAATTAGTAATATTAAGAAAAATATGTGGAATACTGAGAAAAATATCTGAAACATGTATATTGAAAACTAAAATACTAGTGATAGAATTTAAAAATGACCTAAAATAAATGGAAAGCTCTTCTGTGTTCATGGATCAGAAGCCTTATTATTGTTAGGATGGCCATTGTCCTCAAAATGACCTATACATTCAATGCAGCTCTGGCTTTTTGGCAGAAATGAACAAGCTGATCTTAAAACTAATATGGAAATGCAAGATACCCAAAATAGTCAAAACAATCTTGAAAAAGAACAAAGTTTTGAAGTTTCCAAATTCAAAACTCACTAACAAAACTGTGATCCATACAGTGTGATACTTGCAGAAAGGACAGAAAAATAGATTGAGAGAAAAGAACTAAGAGACCATAAACAAAGTCTTACACACAGCCATATAATTTTTGACAAAGGTGCCATGACAATCCAATGGGGAAAAATAATCTTTACAAAAATGATGCTGGGACACCTGTACATACACCTGAAAAGAAAGAAAACTGAACTTTTATCTTAACACCATTTATGGAAATTAACTCAAAATAAATCACAGACCTGAAACTATAAAACATTTAGAAAATGAACAATGAGAAAATCTTCAGGACTTTGGATTACAAATACTTGTAATATATGACACCAAAAGCACAAACAACAAAAGGAAAAAATCAAGTAAACTGGACTTCAGTAAAATTAAAAACTTCTGTGCTTCAAAGGACTTCATGAAGAAAGTAAGAAGACAATACACAGGATGGATGAAAATATTTCCAAAATTTTCCCTGATAAGGGACTTTTATCCAGAATAGACAAAGAAGACTTAAAACATGACAATACAAAGACAAATATAATTAAAATGGGCAAAGAATTTGAATAGGTGTTTCTCCAAAGAAGACATACGAATGGGAACTAAGCACATAAAAAGATGTTCAACATCAGTAGGCATTAGGGAAACAGAAATCAAAATCACAATGACATACCACTTCATACCAACTAGGATGACAAATATATATGATATATGATATATAAATATGAATCTATAAACCCAGTTATAAAAAGTGTAGTTGAGGATGTGGAGAAACTGGACTCCTCATACATTATTTCTGGAAATATACAATGCTTCAGTCACTTTAAAAGCTATATTAGCAATTCCTCAAAAATTTAAAAGTAGAATACATCCCAGCAATTCCATTTTTTGATATATCCTGAAGAGAAGTGAAAATGTGTTCACACAAAAACTTGTCCATGAGCATTTACAGCAGAATTATTCATCATCAACTGATGGATGGATAAGCAATGTGGTGTATTTATAACTATGGCATATTATATGAATACAAAAAAGGAATTTGGGTATTGATATATGCTACACGATGGATGAGCCTTGACAACGTCACACTAAATGAAAGACGATAATCAAAAAAGGCAGCATACTGTATGGTTCTACTTATATGAAATGCCTACAACTGGCAAACCCATAGAGGCAGAAAGTAGAGTGGTGGCTGTTGAGGGCTAAGGGAAAGGAAGGTTAGGGACTGACTTACTAAAGGGTACTGGTTCCTTTTGGGGGTGATGGCTACACAACCCTGAAATGTACATAAAACCCTAATGCACACTTTCAAAGGCTGCATTTTATGGTATGTGAATTATATCTCCATAAACCTGTTATTCTTGAAGCTGAGCCCACCTATGGAGCAACTGACACAGCACTGACTGTGGCATCCGGACGGGGAGTGACCCACCCGCCCACCGCGAAGGAGAGAAGCACCTGACCCAGTGTTGGAGGGGTGCAATCTTCTTGCCAATGGACACTGTGAGCAGCACAGACGAGGGGGCCAACAGAGCAAGCTGAGTTCATGAAACAGGGCGAAGACACAAAGACCTCTCAATAAAACCATTAAGAGCGTTCAGTCTCTAGGAGAACACATCTTTGTTTTTAAAATCTTTTTATACCTGTTTTATTTTCTATTAGCTTTTTAATCTTTACTTTTTAAACAGTTCTATATGTTTACAATTTTCATTTCATTTTTAATTCTCTTGGATTTGATCTGTTATTGATTATTCACAGGTTTTAAATATTGTGTTTTGATTTTTTTCTTCTTTTTATTAAGGTTTTAAAAAGACATCTCAACTCGATTCCTATTCTTCTTCAACTTGCTCTTCTATTATTGATTATGCACTGTTTTCAAACCTTCTTTTCCTCCATTCTTTTAAAATTCTATTTCTCTCTCTTGTTTTTAAGTTTTATTCCAGCATAGGCCTTAGATAGATAAAGAAATAAACCCCTTTAAGGGCCACAATAGATAACTGATACTCCTTAAGCCACAGTGCCAGAGAGATATGAGCAGTTGAAGAAGCAGAGGAAGTATTCCCAATTAAAAGAGAAAGAGAAATCCCCTGAAAGAACGATCAATGAAATAGATATTAATGGCCTATTAGATCAAGATTTCTAAAAAGAAGTGATCGAATTACTGAAGGAATTAAAAGAGATAGTGTTTAGAGACATAAAATATGTCAAAAACAAAATAGTAGCTATAAAGAAGAGCCAAGTAGAATTGGTAAATTCATTGGCTGAAATGAGATCTGACCTAAAGGCAGTACAACGCAGGCTAGATAATGCAGAGGAACGAATAAGTGACCTAGAAGACAGGACAACAGAAAGCACACAATCAGAACAGTTGAGAGAAAAAAATAAAACACAATGAAAACAATATAAGGAACCTATGGGATAATATAAAGCATGCCAATCTATGCATCATAAGAGTTCCAGAAGGGGAAGAAAGAACAAAGGGGATGGAGAAGGTATTTAAAGAAATCATAACTGAAAAATTCCCAAACATAAAGAAAGAATCAGACACCCAAGTACAGGAGGCTCAGAGGTTCCCAAACAGGAAGAGCCTAAAGAGACTCACACCAAGACAACAAAATCAAGATGGCCAGACTGAAGGATAAAGAAATGATCCTAAAGGCAGCAAGAGAAAAACAAAGAGTGAGTTACAAGAGATGGCTCTCAGCTGATTTCTCTACAGAAACACTACAGGCCAGAAGGGAGTGGAAATATGTATTCAAAGTCCTGAATGAAAAAACAGATGCAGCCTAGGATACTTTCTGCAGCAAGGCTATCCTTTAGAACAGAGGGAGAGGTAATGAATTTCACAGAGAAGAAAAACTAAAAGACTTTAGCAACACTAAACCCATGCTAAAAGAAATATTGTAAGGTACACTCTAAATAAAAAAGAAGCAGGATGATACAGAAATGAGAGCTTATAACTGGAAAGAT
This sequence comes from Vicugna pacos, assembly GCF_048564905.1. Lineage (NCBI taxonomy): Eukaryota > Metazoa > Chordata > Mammalia > Artiodactyla > Camelidae > Vicugna > Vicugna pacos. The sequence continues at coordinate 931,388 of NW_027328794.1, forward strand.
GATACTACCATGAATTACAAATAGAATAAACATGAAATTGTAAAAGAAGACATCTAAATCATTGAGTGGGAGAGGGAAGCAAGAAAATATAGAGTATCTTTTTTTTCTTCTTTTTTCTTAAATTTTTTGTTCTCGGTAGGATGGGTTTGAGATTACATTACTATCTGTTTAGTACACACAGTCACAGTAATTGGTTAACAGACTTACAAAAAAGTGTAACCACAAGCCAAAAACTTACAAGTGAGTAACAAAAACTAAATACAATCCAAGATAACACAAAGGAAAATTACCATACCACAAAAGGAAGAAGAAAGGAACAAAGAAGAAATATGAAATCAACTGCAAATATAAGTTCAAATAGCAATAAACACTCATTTATCATTAATTACTCTAAATGATAATGGACTAAATGCTCCAGTCAAAAGACAGAGTGGCAGACTGGATAATAAAGCAAGAAACTTCAATAAACTGCATACAAGAGACACACTTTAGGGAGAAGGACACATATAGATTGAGAGTGAATGGACGGAAAAGGATATTCCATGCAAATGGAAACTCCAAAAAAGCAGGTGTAGCAGTTCTGATTTCAGACAAAATAGACTTTAAAACAAGGGCCATAAAGAAAGATAAATACAGGCATTTTATAATGATTAAAGGAGCAAAACAAGATGAGGATATTATAATCATTAATATATATGCATCCAACATGAGCACCTAAGTACATAAAACAACTACTAACAGAGATAAATGGGGAAATTGATGGGAATACAATCATTGTCAGAAGTTTTAACACCACTTTAACATCACTAGACAGATCTTCCACACAAAAAATAAATAAGGCAACAGAGAAATGAAATGATACATTAGAAAAATTAGATTTAGTGGATATTTTCAGAGCATTACAACCCCCCAAATTAGGATATACATTCTTTTCAAGTGTGCGTGGAACATTTTCTAGGATTCATCATGTACTTGGTCACAAAAGAAGCCTCAAAAATTTTAAGAAGATAGAAATTATCTCAAGCATCTTTACTGACCACAATGCCATTGAAACTAGAAAACAACTTCAGAGAAACAAAGCATAAAAAAAAGGAAAGCATAGAGATTAAACAACATGGTATTAAAAAAAATGGGTCAATGATGAAATCAAAGTTGAAATTAAGGAATACCTTGAGACAAATGAAAATGAAAACAACCACAAAAAACTTATGAGACAAAGCAAAAGCAGTGCTAAGAGGAAAGTTTAGAGTGATACAGGCCTTCCTCAAAAAAGAAGAACAATATCATAAAAAAAATCTAACCCACCAGTTAAAAGAACTAGAAACTGAAGAGTAAAAACACCCAAAAGTCAGCAGAAGGAAGGAAATAATTAAGATCTGGGAGGAAATAAATAAAATAGAGATTAAAAGTAATAGAGAAAATAATCAATCAAACCAAAAGCAATTTTTTGAAAGAGTTAATAAAATCGAGAACCTCTGGCCAAACTCACAAAGAAGAAAAAAGAGAGAGCACAAATTTGCAAAATAAGAAAGGAAAATGGAGAAATTACAACAAATAACATAGAAATATAGAATATCATATGAGAATATCATGAAAAACTACATAAAAAAAGGGATAACCTAGAGGAGATGGACAAGTTTCTGGAAACATACAGTCCACTAAAACTGAATCAAGAAGAAACTGACCACTTGAACAAACCGATCACTAGGAATGAAATCGAATTAACAATAAAAAAAGAATCCCTACAAATAAAATCCAGAACTGGACAGCTTCACCAGGGAATTCTGCCACACATACAAAGAAGTACTCCTACCAGTCCTTCTCAAACTCTTCCAGAAGACTGAAAAGAAGGAATATTCCCAAACTCATTCTATGAAGCCACAATCACCCTGATACCAAAACCAGGCAAAGACACCACCAATAAAGGGAATTACAGACCAATATCACTGATGAACACAGATGCAAAAAAGTCCTTACCAAAATACTAGCAAATAGAATTCCACAGCACATAAAAAAGATTATACAACATGCTCAAATGGGGTTCATCTCAGGGACACAAAGGTGGTTTAACATATACAAATCAATCAATGTAATACTTCACATCAACAAGAGAAAGGACTAAAACCACATGATCATCTCAATAGATGCATAAAAGCTTTTGATAAAATTCAACACCCATTTATGATAAAAATTCTCACCAAAGTGGGTATTGAGGGAACATAACTCAACATCATGAAAGCTATATATGACAAACCTACAGCCAGCATAGCACTAAATGGTGAAAACCTCAAAAGCTTCTCACTAAATTCTGGGACAAGACAAGGATGCCACTATCACCACTCCTATTCAACATAGGCTTGGAAGTCCTGACCATAGCAATCAGGCAAGTAAGAGAAGTAAAAGGGGTCTAAATTGGAAAAGAAGAGGTAAAAGTGTCACTACATGCAGATGACACGACACTATATATAGAAAACCCTAAAAGGTCCACACCAAAACTACTAGAGCTGATCGAAGAATTTAGCAAGGTAGCAGGTTACAAGATTAATGTTCAAAAATCAGTTGCATTTCTTTACACTAATGATGAATCAACAGAAAAAGGAAGTAAAGAAATAAAACACTTTAAAATAGCACCCAAAGTAATAAAATTTCTAGGAATAAATCTAACCACAGAGGTGAGAGAATTATACACAGAAAACTATAAACCATTGGTGAAGGTAATTGAAGAAGACTTTAAAAAATGGAAAGGTATCCCATGCTCTTGGATTCCAAGAATCAATATTGTTAAAATGGTCACACTGCCCAGGGCAATATACAGATTTAATGCAATCCCTGTAAAATTACTCAAGACATATTTCATAGAACTAGAACAAATCACAATAAAATTTATATGGAACCATCAAAGACATAGAAATTCCAGGGTATTACTGAAGAAAAAAAAGAAAGAGCCTGGAGGAATAACTCTCCCAGACTTCAGACAATACTATAGAGTTACAGTCATCAAGACAGCATGGTATTGGTACAAAAACATACATATAGACCAATGGAACAGAATAGAGAGCCCAGAAATGAACCCACAAACTTTTGGTCAACTAATCTTCGACAAAGGAGGGAAGAATATACAATGGAATAAAGACAGTCTCTTCAGCAAGATAAACATAAGACAAGATACAATAAACCTCCTAGAAGAAAATACAGGCAAAATATCTGACATACATCTCAGAAATGTTCCCTTAGGGCAGTCTACCCAAGCAATAGAAATAAAAGCAAGAATAAACAAATGGGACCTAAAGAAACTTACAAGCTTCTGCACAGCAAAGGACACCATATGTAAAAAAAAGACAACCTACAGAATGGGAGAAAATTTTTGCAAATGAAACTGACAAAGGCTTGATCTCCAGAATATATAAGCAGCTCAAATGACTTAATAAGAAACAACCAAATAACCTAAACCAAAAATGGGCAGAAGACCTAAACAAGCAATTCACCAAGGAAGACATACAAATGATCAATGGGCACATGAAAAAATGCTCAATGTCACTAATTATCAGAGAAATGCAAATCAAAACAACAATGAGGTATCACCTCAAACCAGTCATAATGGCCATCATTCAAAAATCCACAAATGACAAATGCTAGAGAGGCTGTGGAGAAAGGGGAACCTCCTACACTTCTGGTGGGAATGCAGTTTGGTGCAGCCACTGTGGAAAAGAGTATTGAGTTCCCTCAAATGTCTAGGAATAGACTTGCCATATGACCTATGAATCCTGCTCCTGGGCATGTATCCTGAAGGAACCCTACTTCAGGATGACACCTGCATCCCAATGTTCATAGCAGCACTATTTACAGTAGCCAAGACATGGATATAGCCTAAATGTCCATCAGCGGATGACTGGCTAAAGAAGTCGTATATTTATACAATGGAATACTACTCAGCCATATAAACTGACAATATAGGGCCATTTGCAGCAACATGGATGCTCCTGGAGAATGTCATTCTAAGTTAAGTAAGCACGGTAAGAAGGAATAAAGACAAGTTACCCACAGGTACAGTTATTTTGATTAAAATATCCACACAGAAAGCAAGTCACCCTCACGACTGCTGCCAGGAGGAGCATCTGAGTGTAATAGCCCAGCCAAGCAAAGTAGATTCCGAACTTCTCTCCTTAGAATTTCCTGCAGAAAGACAGAAGGAAGTTTCAGAAGACACAAATAATCACTCTGTAGCTTCATCCTCATGTTAATTTATTTTTTCTTTTTTGGGGGGCATAATTAGGTTTATTTATTTGTTTTTAAATGGAGGCATTGGGGATTGAACCCAGGACCTCATGCATGCTAGACATGCACTCTACCACTGAGCTATACCCTCCCTCCATCATATTAATTTCTGATTCTAAATCAAGGGGGCTTTAAGTTTAAACCTCCGACTCAATTCACTCTTAAAACATATCCGTTTTCATAGCAGCCCCCAAATTCTACCATGAAATAAGAAGTGTTTTATGTATCATAGAAGTACAGATCACTGGCTCACCTGCTGAAGAGAGATAAATGAGAACAGAGCAAAGGAGGGTATGAGGCCAACTCGAGAGCAGATGCAGGGGATCATCACCACTCACTGGACAGTCTGGCACATTCAACAAATCCCCCCAAAAATCATTCTTAACAGGCTTGACACAAGTGGACATCAACAAGTGGCTCAGTCATCTGCTCCTGCCTTATCTCGGGAAAGTCCCTGGAGCAAATGCATCATAAACCACAGATAATAAGGAAATGGCTGATAATGATAACAACTGCGAGTGCAATGTCTGTCTGACAAAATATTTATAAAACTCATTGACATTGAGGGAATGGGAGAGGGCAGGAGGGATGTGGCTGAGGAAGACATTGCCCTGTATTCTTTGTATCTAGCACGTCTGTTGTTCCTAGGTTTTAAAACCTTTTCTCAGTTAATCTGGAGTAGATGGAACAGGCCAGGGAGGCAAGATTAGAAGAAAGGAGGCAGGGCATGAAGTGGTGCCAGGCTGATCCTAAAAGGGAGACCGACACAGACAGGCAGACACAGAGGGTTTAGGGATGAGGTGGAACAATGAGACGGCAGCTCAGGTGTGTCTTGCTGTTGCTGATCCTTCCCTCAACTGGCTCACTGATGATTCGGCAGTGCTGGGTAAAACCTGTGGATTTCCTCAGCTCTGAGTTCTCTCTGAGGCTTCCGGCTCAGTCTGGAGCTAAGATGAGTTCCGTGGGCTTAGCCTAAGGGGGACTCAGCTCTGAGAATAGCCTGGAATCCTGGAAAACTTCACGCAGGAATCCCTTGGGCTGGACCAGTGCTCATAGAGCTGCTGTGAGACCAGCTCCATCGTCAGAGACATGGGCGTGGACCATTCCATGGGGAAAAGGGCTGAGACTGATGCCAAATCAGATAGGAGCGACAAAGTGTGTTCATTCTTATGTGACTGGGCTTTGTGGCCTGCCTCACTGGTGGCAGGCTTAGGATGGTGTCTGGCAGAGAAAACCCTGGCAATGGGTTTGAGATGTCTTGGACTTTCTTGTTAAGCTTTTTGTAATACATTCTTATCAACTATCCATCCTGAAAATGCCAAATTCAAAACTGAAAGAATGTTAGAAGTTGCCTGCTCTAACTGCCCAATGGTAAACACACCCTGCTACAGTTAGAGAGCTGGTCAGGCAGCCTCTGCCTGGATATTTACAGTGACGGGGAGTTCATTACTTCCAAAGGTTACAAGTCGGCAGGAAGGTCAGACAGAATTTTTGAACCTTAAACAGATGTCTGCCTCCTAGTCCTTGCTGAAATGCAAGGAATAATGAGGATCCCTTCAAATGTAGTTTTGCTGATTGTTATCTCTCTCTGCAAAAGCACCCCAATTCTTAACATAAATTTTTCAAAATTCAGCTTTGATTTCTTTTTATCAAACTAATGCCATACATTCAATAAAGAGTCAAACAGTTCTCGAACACCGATTGTAAAAAGGAGCAGTTCCCAACAACTGCCCCATTTCCTGGCCAGAAACAACCACGTTCAGCTCCTACTGCTGACTCTTGGAATACTTACTCCCTTTCTCTGACTAATATCCTTGTAACACAGCCTGATAACTTTTTCAGCTTTATGTATCACCTATTTAACTTTCTATTTTGGAAAATGAGGGTTCAGATCTCTTTCAAACCCCATCTCATCTACATACCCAAACCTTCTTTCTTCCAACCTTTTAATACAATTACATTATAATTTTCATCAGCTCAGTATCCTTGCTTTACATTATTATTACTCTGTACAGACTATTCAAAGCTGTAGCAATTTGTGCTAGTCTTACCTTTTCTTCCCTACTTTGTTTTCCTGGAGTTAATAATTGTCTTGGTAGTTCATAGCTTAGATTTCTGTGCACTTAACAATTCAACATCAGACCTCCTCTTAACGAACAACTTTCACAATACTTTCCAATACATTGTCTACAAATTTCATCTCCTTGAATAAATCTCTTCAGATCTCCTTCCACATGGATTAACGACATGCTAGTCTTGTCACAGAGCTCAAGGGGCCACTAGTGGGAAGTAACAAGGGAATACATGGACCAGGAGCAGGGAAAAGATCAACATAATTGCCTTAGCAATACATACTTAAAATAGTGGGAAAATTGTTTTCTTTACAAACACAAACACACACACAAACCCCAAAAGCCCATAAAGAATGATTAAAAAGCGGTCAAACCCATTGCCCTGCCTTCAAATTCTGTATAACACAAAACAAAAATAACAGAAGGAAGATATCAAATAAATATGAATCTCAACTGGGATTGGGTACACTCAGTGGCAGAGTGTGTGCTCAGCATGCATAAGGTCCTAGATTCAATCTTCAGTACCTCCATTAGAAAAAAAAATTAAAAAGAAAAAAAAATTATCAATTTTAAATATTTACATATTAACAAATATCCTCCTTTAAAACTGTGTTCTAAAGGATAACCCGGGTTAAGGAGAAAGTGCCTCTTCGTGACTGATCCTGCTGATAATTGAGGGAGGAAATTAGAGTATGACCACATGAAATAAAATTCCTTATGAAATAATGATCCCGGGTGACAATCATTTTTGGCTGCTGTCATCACAAAAAAGAGAGTCAACTGTAATATTATGTACCTTATGACAGGAGTACAAAACTTCACATAAAAAATATTTTTGCACAAAGTTGAACCTCAATCAGACCAAGCTTTTAGGGGAGGATTAAATCACTTAGCTAAAGCCAATACATAGGATGGAGAAACAAGTCTAACACCATAGGGGAGAATGAAATCAGCCAAACAGGAAATAGAGAAACCCCTCAGCAATTTCAAGGAAAATGAGAAACAGGAAAATTATAGATTAGAACACACTTGAGAGATATGCTAGCTGCAATGTCTGAATCTTGCCTGGATCTTGATTTCAACCCCAAAACTACTTAAAAGTGTATTTTTGTGACAAGCAGGGAATTATTTTGTAACCCTAAAAAAAAGAATATTCCAATTTTATTTGAAAGAGACCTTGTCATTTCACTAATGAAAGGTTAAGCTATGTAGGATTGTCTTCAAAATGACCCCATAGTGGGGGAGGGGAGGAGATGGAGATGAAAGATGCAACAACAGTGACTCTGAGTTTATAATTCTGGAGCTGGGTGACTGATACAGGCAGGCTGGCTGTACTGTTCTCTCTATTTCTGTACATGTTTGAATCTTTCCATAAAATGTGAAACAACAAATAGACTTCAGTGTTTTAAAACCCTCACTTTGAAGGTTAAGAGGTTTGCCCAAGTAGATGGGCAACTGCATGGGGCACTGAGAAAAGAAAGAACAGACACCTGGCTCCAGACCGACCTGGGGCTACCTTGACCCTCCTCTTCTCCTAACCATCCACAGCCAGCCCATAACTGCATCCTGTCAGCCCCACTCCCCAAACGCATTCCTCATTGGCTCCCACCATCTCTCATCTGGCCCAATCCAAGAGCTTCCTACCTGGCCTCCCTGCTTCCTGAGTCCCTGCTATACATTCTCCACATTATCTTTGCAAAATGTGAATGAGAGAAAATTACTTTAGTGCTTAAGCTATCATGACTGCTTCTCACTGCGCTTAGAGTCTACACTCCTTTCCGTGCTCCTGATGCCCTTCTAAACCTCGCGTCTCATCACTCTCACCAGCGCTGGCTCCAGTATCTCCTCAAACCTGCTGAGCACATTTGTGCCTCAGGGCCAATAGACAAGCTGCCTCTATTCCATGGGTGACTTTTCCCAGATCTTCAAATTCCAGCCTCCTTTTCACCATCTCAGCTCACATGTAACCTACTCAAAGATAACTTTCTTAACTCACTTCCCCCCAAGACTCCCATCTCAACACTGTGTTATTTCTTCATTTCAATCTGACATTGTTTCCTTATTTGCCCGATTATTTTTGTTTTCTCGGTTGTCCTTGGCCTGTATCCCCCCAGCAGCCTTGCCCAAACAGCATAAGCTCCCGGGGAGCAGCCAGCGCTGGTGCTCTGAGAAGACACATGCTGAGCACGACATTACAATCACGTGGTGTAGTGAAACGGTGTCGAACAGCAGATACAGAAAAGCAGTGAGAATTTCTCTCTTATTTTATAATTTAAATGAAATATAACATTTACTCCTATTTAATGAAGAATTTGGTAGGTCTTTTTTCCCAGTTCCTAGGCAGCAACCGCTAAAGCTTCCAAATTTCCCAAGATAGGAGTGTCTATGCTATTCATGGTGGAACCTTGGATGGCTTGTGTTCATGAGATGACTCAGGATGGGGACTGGCCAGCCAGAGACACCAACCATGTGGTTAGAGGAGTGGGGCTTTAAGCTTTGTGACAAGTGAGTGGCCACCAGGAGAGGAAGGGGCTCAAAGTTTAGGGCTAAGGAAAGGTTTGACTTACAGTTAGGGTTTGGGTTAGCCATGTCGGTAGTGACCCAATAAATCATGGCTTTGTAATAAAGCCTGCAGTAAAAACTTGGGGCAACGAAGTTCAGAGCTCCTGTGAGCTTCCTGGTTGTTAACACTCTTGGAGGACTGTCACACTCAGATGCCATGAGGACAACCCTGAGCCCTTCCCACTGGAGTGCTCTCCACAACAGCTCACCTGATGAGACCTAAGGGCTGCTGCTTGTCTGTGCTTCGAGGAGGAGCCCATTCCCTGTACAGAAGGCCCTGATCGCTGGGGCAGCTGAAGTCCTCTGATGGAGGTTGAAGTGGCACTGGGAATCAGAAGCAAACAGGTGAGTGTCACTGTCACAAAATGTTCACATGTTCTGTTGATAAAATCTGGTGCTAATACTTCATGGTCATTTGTAAATAAGGGGCCCTCACTTGCCAGGAGGGATGGAGGTACCATATAATTTTTCATAATTCTCACCCAGGATTAATATTAACCCCTTGAGGGTCATTTGCAAATGTGGGTGGAAAGGAACGCTTAGATGTCACAGTCCTGGGACCACCTTGCAGATGCTTAATGTCCTACAACCGGGCCAGTCTTCCACAGCAAAAATCTAGGCCACCCAAGTGCCCAAACTGCTGCAGTGGAGGGACACCTGATGGTCCAGCCCCCTCTTTGGGCACCCAGAGGAACCTGGACTCTGGCAGGTTAGGGGCAGGGTCAATTCTAAAACCCAGGCATTTTTGTCCCCACAATTCAGTAGTTATTTGGTGACAGCAAATGGAATATAAACAACAAAGTAACTTGACATGATGTCATATATTTAGCTTACTCAAGAAACAAAGTTTAAATCCAGTCATTCTCCTTCCCACCTGACCTACTTTCCTTTCTCTTGTACTAGCACCAGATTATTACCCACCCAGCCTTAACATGGGTCCTGACTCCACTTACCTCCCTCCCAAACACCACATGAGATGATTCCTCAACCTGGATGTGGGACCAGCAATTACAAGAAGCTTTAGTGGAAAAGAACTGGTTATGCACAGATGCCAACTAAACACTGTAGAATCCTGGTGTCCCACATTAGTAATCATGACAGCTGTTTGCAAGTGTCCCCAAAGTTCATTTAAGACTCTCACTGCTAATTTTGCTGGGACATAAATATGAAACATGTGGACTGCTGGGCTGGACTGCTAAGCTGGGTCTCTAATCCAGGAAGCTCAGTGTCTGCTCCCTGCACCCAGCTCCCTGTTCTGTTCATGCATGTGCATCAAGAAGCTGTTTAATGTCCATTTTAATATCTTAAACAGTGCATTTCAATATTGTCTTCATCCACAAATACGTGTACCACACAGTAGTAATGATCAATCTTAGTATTTGCTTTCTTTGGTCTTAGAGTCAGATAAACAGATAGCAAAGATAACAAAGTCATAGAGGGCTATAATATAGTATTTCCTTTATTTCAATGACAAGATTTATTTAAAGAGCTTAGATATAACATCCTTGCATTTATGGCATCATTAAGCATCTGAAGCTGTTACATTATAAAAACTTCATTTCTAGCGAGATGTTATCAGTTAGAGAAGCGCTCGTAAATTTGAGGGGTTGCTGTCATCTCAGACGGAGTCCCTAAAAAATGTCAGCAATCTGCAGTATTGCCATCATGACAAGAACCCAGACAGATGAAATTTGGAAAGCCCTGTGGCTTTCTAGTGCACAGACATAAAATGTTATTTCAGAGGGAAAAGCCTGAATTACAGAAAGTGATAAATGAAATGGTCTAACATGCATTTCTCTTTCAAAGAACTAATACGTCTTTTGTCGATAATAACATCTGTCAGTAATTATGAAAAGAGCTGACAGATGCATAGTACTTAATATAAGCCAGGGCTGTTGTATCACTGACACAGATTCATTAATCCCCATAGCATCTCTACGAGGTTGGTACTACAATTATCCCCATTTTATTGGTGAGGAACTTGATAGACACAGAGGGTAAATGACATTTACAAGGTCGACAGCGAGAAACCAACACAGGTGTTCCAGCTTGAGTCTACGCTCTTGGCCACTTCTCTTTTTTTTTTTTTTTGGTGGTGGGGAGATAATAAGGTAATTCTGGTGGGGGAGGGGAGGTAATTAGGGTTATATGTCTATTTTAGAGGACGTGATGGGGGCTGAACCCAGGACCTTATGCTTGCTAAGCATGCGCCCCATCACTTGAGCTGTGCCCTCCCCTCTAGAGTCTATGCTCTTAGCTTCTAATCCTCACTGTCCCACATGGTAACTGTGGGGGAAGTACAGTTTGTTCATTCATTCGCTCGTTAAACTCAGCCTTCCCAGTGCCTGAGATTCAGCAGTGAACAAGACAACATGCTTCCTGCCTTAAATGAGCTTGTCGCCTCCTGATATATTATCTTCATTTTACCCAGGAAGAAACAAGGTCAAGAAGATTAGCCTTTTCCTGTTAACACCGGAGGATACATGAGGTGCTTTATTTCAATTCTGCCATTTGACTTACACCATGGGGAGGGAAAACTGCCTTGCAAATCCTGGAGCTCACAAACCTGTTAATCCTGAATTTTTTTTAACACTGTCCCTTACTTGATACTTGATCTGAGAAAGGATGAAGTAAACCTAAAAATGTTCTAAGAGAGCTTGTGGTTTATACAAGGTAACTAACCAGCCACTGTTTACTATCCTAACAGGAATCTGTAGGCATATTTCTTTTCTTTCTCTTTTTTCCTTTTTATGGGCAGCTTTTAAAAACCAAATCAAACCAACCAAACCAAATCACTGATAATTCAACAGCAGGTTCTAAATCACCCCCAAGACAGCAGCTAAACTCGGTTTAGACTTACAATGCGGTTTCTGGTGGTTGGATTGGAGAATGTATCTCTATGCTGAATATAAAAGTCATTCACGGAGCTCTTCTCAAATAGGGCAAAGAAAAGCTCTTGTTCCGGTTGTTGATACTTTCATCCACTTGGAGGACTTTCATAAAACATCTCAAGTTATCAAAGGCTGAGGACCGGGTTTTCAGATCATTGGGCTTCAGAGGCAATATTATGTGCAGTATCTCAGCGTATGTACAGAACACCTCCCACAGGGGGTGTACTTTTGCAAATACAAGCTTGTCATCCAAAACCTACATTGGGAGAATGAAAACACAAACCGGGAAAGTATTTTCACATTTTTAGTACACAGATTTTTCTTACGTTGCTGGTAGTTAAAGCACTTGTGTAAACACACACATATGTCACACTGGTAAAAGTGAAGATATAATAAAAATAGATTTGCAATCCATCATACATTTTTGCCTTAAAGATAATTTCTTTGTTGAAATTACTGAAAAGTTATTTAAAATCCTTACAGTTCCTTCATAAAATAACCAATGTTTTAGATGAAGAAAAGCAAACTTGTTAATTTTTAGTCCAAATTAGTAACTAAAAATAGAAACACCAAAATATTCTTTGCAGTGGTATTGTAATGACAATTTTTTAAATTTCTGAAACCTAGGACTATTTACATATCTGTTCAATATAGTGTTAAACAGCCATTAAAAGGGATTTAAAAGATTTATATTTGTTGATATGGAATATATAATAAAAGGAGAAAGTAAAAAAATGTGAAATGATAATTTTCCTTTTTGGAAGGGAAAAATATCTTCATTTGAACAAAAAAAGTTTAGAAGGATTTTATGATTCTTTATGTATAATTAAGGTACAGATGATTTTTAATTCCATTGTTCTTTCATTTTCAATTTTGGGGGGAAACTTTTTATAATAAAAAAATCTTTAAAAATGTTCTTGCATAAATACATTAATAGATATATTTATGACTATATTCTCTGGCTATTAAAAAAGATCTCCTAACTGTAGATCTGAAACATACATTCCATAATGCAGATTCTGAGTGACTCGCCTCCCAGCCCACAGCGAAGGCACGGCTAGTGTGACATGTTTCAAATACCATTCCAAGGAACATGCAGGCTCCCAGCCAATGGCTGCAAGGGGACTGACACTGATCTGGTTGCTCCCAGCTGCAGACCATCACAGATGAGGTTAGATCCACAGGCTCATGTTTTCTCTGTCAAAAGAAATCAGAAAATGTTAGGCTTTTACTTTCACCAGGGAACAAGAAGTTGTTTTTTTATGCAAAAAAATAACAACAAACCAATTTGAACCTGATGAAAAGACATTTACTCAAAACAGCACAGTAGCAATGAAAGTGTTCTGGCAGACAGGGACTTGTTGGATTCCTGTGAGTGCTGGACTCCTCACATGGAATTTCCTTGGCACTCCAGAAGGCCTGTGGTTGTCCTCATGGGTTTGTGGCCATAAGTGGTGCACAAAAGTCTCTGGCTTTGCCACAATTTCAAAGCCTTTTTGGCTTATGAAAGGTTTTGTCCTCAAATGGAGTTTTCTTGAGTCCAGTCACTGATGTCATTTACCAGAGTTACAGTCCAGATCTGATATTCTAGACTCTTAATATCTTGCAGACATTCAAATGGTTCAGGTTTGGATGTGTATTCACCTCTGCAGGCCTGGACCAAGTCCGATAAAGACACCCGGACAAGTTCAGCAAAATAAAAAGAAATTTTCCTCTCTGCAAGACTGAAATGTCTGTGAAGCTATAAAAACATCTGCACCTACAAAAATAGGGAACCAACTCATCAATAACATATCTATCCATAATGCATGGACATTCAAAATAAATACTGTATTTACTCCTATTAAATTCTATCTGGTTTTTGCCAAACTATGTCCTAAACTGAAAGGAAGGTAGGTAAATGTAGAGAATTTTTTACCTTTTAAGGAAAAAGGAACCCTCCTACTCGATTGGTGGGAATGTAAATTGGTGCAGCCTCTATGGAGGACAGAAGAGAGGTTCCATAAAAAAATGAAAATAGACTTCCGTGTGATCCAGCAATCCCATTCATGGGTATATGTTTGGAGAAAAATTTAATTCAAAAAGACACATGCACCCCAATGTTCACAGCAGCACTATTTAAAATAGCCAAGACACTGAAACAACCCAAATGTTCACTGACAGATGACTGGATAAAGAAGTTGTGGTATATTATATATATATATATATGTATATATACATGTATACATATATATACACACACATATATACATACCATGAACACACACACAAATGGAATACTGTTCAGCCATTAAAAAATAAAATAATGCCATTTTCAATAACATGGATGGACCTACAGGGTATTATGCTAAGTGAAATAAGTCAGAGAAAGATAAACAAATATTCTATGTATTAACTTATATGTATATCTAAAAAATAAAACAAATTAATGACTATAATAAAACAGAAATAGACTCACAGGTACACAGAACAGACTTGTGGTTACCAATGGGGAGAAGGAGAAGAGGGGAGGCAGGGAGGGGTTAGGGGATTGAGAGGTAAAAAGTACTACGTATAAAATGGATAGGTTACAGGGCTGTATCATACAGCACAGGGAAATATAGCCATTATTTTATGGTGACTTTAAATGGAATATAATCTATGAAAATGTGGAGCCTCTATTTTGTACACCTGAAACTAATATGATGTAAATCAACGACTCAATTACAAAATTTTTAATCAAAGTTTTCTTTTCATATTATTTGCAATAAGTTAGAAGCCAGCACTCTCAATAGAAACATAGTGCAAGTCACAATTTTCCAGTAATTCCATTTAGAAAATAAAAAGCAATAAGTGAAATTAATTCCAGTAATAATTACATTTATCCCAAAATATCCAATACACTATCATTTCAAAAGTGTGATTGACACTTTTAAAACTTATTAATAATATTTTACATTATTTTTGTTGTACGAAGTCTTGAAAATCTATTATGTATTTTCCACTTATAGAACATCTCAATTCACAATAGCCACATGTGGCTCGTGGCTACCATACTAGACAGACCAGATTACACCATTCACACTTCTGATAAATTAGCTGCTCTTTCTTATTTAAAAAACTTGCAGAAAAGGGTTTAGATATGGCCTCTATCAAACAAAGCAACCGTGACGGTTGGGGATTATCTTCATTATAAAGTGAAAAATAAAGGTAAGAGAGCCATGCTTACACGTATGTTAATGTAACAATACCTTCTTAATTCATTCAGGACTTTACAATCTTTCTTCATATGCCAAGGATTCACTGTCACTGCGCAATGTTTTTCACTATTATCATCTTCGTGATTGAGAGGCTTCTGATGACCCTGCTTTGCGCATCTGTACATAAATTAACAAAACAGAGAAAAAGACCTTATTTAAGATAATTTAGGGGGGAAGGTATAGCTCAAGTGGACGATCATGTTCTTAGCATGCCCAAGGGCCTGGGTTCAATTCCCAGTACTTCTTCTAAAAATAAAATAAATAAATAAAAACCTAATTACCACCCCCCAGCAAAAAATTAATTTATTACTTTAATTAAAAGTTAAAAAAAGATAATTTAGTGCAGGCTTATCAGGCTACAAGAGCTACAATGAATGCCCCCACCCATTAATTTAGAAGAAGTCTCACAGTATTTCTCAACATAAAGGCTAAAATATAATTGAGAACACTTCCTGATGGTCAGAATCATTTTAACAAAAATGTAGATAATTACGTCCGTGGTGTCAAATTTCTGTAAGAGTTGGGCATGGAACATTTAGTAAAAGTGATTTTGCAGCTATCTTTGAAAGAAATGCTGAGAAATGATCTTTTCTGTTGGAAATTAGCCTGCTTTTAAATTCTTCAGTAGGCATACGTGTTTACAAACCAGGCAGGAACTGGATTATATTTTACATATACTTTAGAAACTGATTTGAATTTTGCCCTTTACCTGCAAGGCTATTTCTTAGGTAATAACATAAGCCCATTTCTTAGGTAATAACATAAGCAGGCCACTATACTAAATTTTTTTCCCTGTTTGCTTAATCCTCACAACAACTCTGTAAGCTGCTATTATTACCCCCATATAACAGATAAAGAGCTTGAGGCAGAAAATAATTTGGGTAACTTGGTAAATGGTGGAGCTGGGTAAGACTGCAGCCAGTCTGACACTCAAGTCCATTCTTTTCACCAATGTCGGATACTGCTACCTACATTCAGCAATGACCGCTAATTTCATATTTAAGTGTGTCATTTCAAAAAGTGCAAAGCTATATTAGTACTGCTGTGTAAATTATCCGTTTGAGATGTGATTGCCAAAAAAAAAAAAGAAATAAAATCAGGGTGCCACTGAGGGGAGGGCAAACTGCATATGGACGGACACAAGGGGACTTTATGAGGACAAAGTTGCACAAATCTAGAAATAGATAAAATGGCTGACTTGTACAATTATAATGTGTGAATTTTATGGCCTGTAAATTACACCTTAATACAGCTATTAAATTAAGAAACTGGGATACCAAATTAAGACTAAAACACATATATATATCACACAAAGAACAACAGGCAAATATCAATATTTACTGCACCATTTTCCTTCATGCAGCTTCCAATCCTCACCCGTTCCTGAAAGGATGATTCATTTTTAAAATAGTCTTTAAATTTATTCAGCAAATAATTTTTGACTGCCTACTATGTACCCAGGACTAGTCTAGGCACTTGGAATAGATCAATAAACAAAACAAAATTCCTGTCCTCACGGAGCTTGGTTGGAGTCTAGCTGGGATGGGGGTGGAGATGACAATTCACACAACAGAGCAGCAGAGGAGGTGGCATGTTAGGAAAGAGGAACCATGGAAAAATCAAAAAAGGGCAAGGTAAAGAGAGTTGAGGGTATGGGATGAGGGTGATGTTGTATTAAATACCAGAGCAGGCCACACTGAGGACTGAGTTTAGAACTAAGACTTGGAGGTAAGAAGTCCCAGGTGGACGGAATAACCATCACCAAGGGCAGCGCACACCTCACATGTTCCAGAATGGGGACACGGCTGGAGCTGCGGAGAAGGGTCAGTGCAGGTCCTTCATGGCCTTGGAGGACGTTGTAAGGACTGTGGCTTTTACCCAGAGTGAAATGGGGAGGCACTGCAGAAGGACGACACTATCTAACTTAGGTTTTCGAGGCTCACTTGACTGCCGGGTGAGAATAGTCAAAACGGGTCAGAGATGAAAGGTGGGAAGCCTCTGAAAAGGGCTGTGCAGGAGGAGAGGACAGTGGCTCAGGGCAGGGAAGCAGCAGTCGAGGCAGGAGCCATGGTGAGAAGTGGCTGGGTTCTGGATATGGTTTAAAGGCAGTGTTAAACCAGATCTATTGACAGAATTCATGTGGTATGTCAGTGAAAGTCAGAGTAACTCTAAGCTTTTTAACCCAAGCAGCTGGATGGATTAAGTTTCCACTAACTGAATGGGGGAGGTTGCAGGAAGAACCAGTTTGGGGGGTAGGAGAACAAAGGGCTCAGTTTTTACACATGTTGCTTTTAAGATATCAGAGTTTCAATTGAAGGTGTCAAATCAGTAGAAGATTGTAAGAGTCCAGAGTTGGAGAGAAAAATTCTAGCAGGAGACAGAAATGTGGGAATCATGGGTCACACAGGTGGCACAGGAAGACATGAAACCCAGGTAGTCAAACATTAAGATAACCTGGCATTAACCATAGAAGTTGTCCTTGAGGGCCTGCCTAGTAGGTGTGGATATCAGTCCTAATTCCTGACCACTCGAGTTTTAAAAAGCAACTTACAAATGAATTCGTGCAAGACACTGCCTCCAGTGGGTGGGTCCAGAGCTGGAGTGGGAGAATTGGATGGTGCACGCTACTCCCTACGGTAGAATGTGTGTGTGTGTACACGTGTGTGTGCGCAGGGGGATGAGATACACCTGGCTTAAGAAAAAGAGCAAGTAAGTCTAGAAGCTGAAAGATGAAAGAACATCCAGATATGGTAGAGGGAACAGGGGAAACACTGTGTACTGTAAGACATATGCCCATAATGCCATTTCCCACCATCCTTTCATCAGGAACACAGTTGGAAAGGGGGGAATTATGTAGATACGTGTGATGTACACAAACTTTCTGACTATGTAACACTGAATATCTACATATGTAGCAAGTTAATGATATTTATATCTGCTTCAAATTTAAAAACAAGTTCACAACAGAGGGAAAATAAAATACTGAGGACTGGTAGAAGTATCATAGAAGGCCTTTCAATGCTCAGAATGGAAGCAAAAGCAGCTTCACCCCACAAAGAATGTCAATAAGAGTCAAGAATGTTTATATTTGCTTAAGAAATTGAGAGTTACAACTTCCTGCTTTAAAGAATTAACATAAGACAGATACCACACTATAAGCAACGTCTATACTGGAGATTTCTTAAAGCTATTTTAGTTCCTGCTTGTTCTGATGTACTCCAGAAACTCTGCAAAGAAAACCTTCTATTCAAAGGCTTAAAGGAATAAAAAAAAGAAATAACACTGCATTCTTTTCAGTGTTCTCTGTACTGAAAGTCAATTGCAAATGCAGCACCCTGCCACAGGTCTACATTTTTAACAATAAAGACCTTTGCGCAATTTTTCAATTGCTATGTGACTTTGGGTCAGTCTCTCACTAAGAAGCAGAATGGAGTACCAGAAAATGACACATCAGGTCTAAAACTACAGATGTGGGAGATGAACCTACACCAGGACACAGCTAAGTGGGAGGGTAAGGTTTACCTTTTAAGTTACCGTAAGTGCAGTTACACCTGCTCCCTGCTTCCCCTGTGAAGTGAAGAGCTGGTCTTTTCCAGAAAAGCTCTCATTCTGAGAACTGTCTTCTTTAAAATATTCGGAGATTCTCTTTTAAGGTTCTTTCACTTTTAAGCCTTTCCCCAACTCTACATCCTATAACAAGTGTAAAAATTATCCTATAGCCTATTGTTACAGAACATACTCTACAAAAGCTGAGGTTTCCCAGGGTTTGGATCCCAGAACTCTGCTACCAGATAATCCTAAAGCTTTCCTTCCATAACAGACTCTTCTGCCAATTCCCAGCTGCTGGCAAATTCGGCTTCTCAGACCAGGTAACTTTCTAACTCTGCCTACGAACACTCTGCTGCCAGTAAAGGAACTCTCAGACAGAAAGCACACAATGCCCCTAGTGAGGGTTGCCTCCTTCAATCAATCAAGATGCCATCACCAAGCAAATATTTAAACCAACTGCAAAACCTCTGAAGACAACTTACAAACAATATACTTTCTATGGAGGCATACTATTTGCTCTGGAATAGTGATTTCCATTGGAAGGAACAAAGGACCACATGACCCAAGCAATTTTTTAAAACTGCACATAACCATCCCTCTTCACGTGAGGATTCAGGCAAGACGGTCTTACAGGCCTAGGTGTAACAGAATGACAGCACCTCTAGGAGTAGGGTGAAAAGTAGCGAGGTAGACTTCTAGTGAAAGGGGGTGATGTAATAGGCCCCATCGCCCACTTACCTACCACCACAGGACAATCATCTCAGATCGAGAACAAACACTTTAGGAAACAGGTTGTTTATATTTTTATGGTATTCTGGTGGAAATAACGCCCTGAGTCATGTGAAGTTGTGGCTGCAAAATTGAACAGGGGACTGGACATTTTCACATTCAGGACAAAAGTAGCCCCTGGATAGCCACCATATCTGCTCTCCCCTTTGCCTGTTCACCCCAAAAGCTGCAGAACTCTCCTGCTTGCAATGACACCCACCACTTCTCATAAATTCTTGCAAAGTTCACATCAGCAGCTGGTGGTGTCAAAGTCGCCATTTGTACTGCTATGAAGTCCCTCCATTACTTTATATCCCTTCTATTTTCTTCGTTGTCTTCCTAGCTACACTTGCATCCACAAGATGGTTACCGCACTAACATTGCCTCTGTAATCAGTCCAGGATATAGGAAGTAGAGATTCAACTGTAACCAGTCCCAGAATACTTGTCATCCCACTCTAGTGTCCCAAAAAATACTCTGGCATCCCTCATCTCACTCAAAGAACCACTGCATTACTTAGAGGTTGTAAAATTAGAGGGCTTTCTCTACTGGGAAACACTGTGGCTTGTGGTAGAGTTGTGATTTCAGTTTTTGCAACTACTTACAGGCAAAAAGACATGGCCCGCAAATTTTCTTCAAGCGTTTGATATTTAAACTTTCATTAGATACAGAGCCGGTGGACTAACCGTAATCTATGAACATATGGTCATATTATCAAATAATGTTCATGTCTACCTTACAGACATGTAAGGACTTGGATTACACCTGCAGCCTCTAGGCCTTTAGAATTGGATGTGAAGCATCCTGTGAGATAAAAAACCTCCTATCCAGTCACAGAACACAATTACAGACAACATGACACTAATGTCACTGAATACTTTAGTATAGTCCATGTATGGTTAAGTTACATCTCCAATTTCTCAGAGCTGGAAAGGAGATGTCTAGAAAAGCTGGAAAAGCCCAATTACCAAAACAGCTCAAAAGTTAAAGCAGACTCCTGCACCTCCCAGAACAGAGGGCGGAGGGGGCATTGCCCACCACTCTGTCCTCCCCCAGGACGTGGCATGTGGGGAAGCAGGCAGGAATGGGTGGCTGGGACTCGGAGGTGGAGAGGTGATGAAAGCAAGAGTGGAACTGCTCTGGTCCTAGAACAACAGAGCTGTAAAAAGCTCGGCTTCAGTTCAACCAACTCCCTCTCCCACTTTCCCTCCCACCTACGTGACAAACAGAGCACAGCCAGGCACTTTCTGCCCATGACGGTGACTACTAGCAGGAAAGGGACCAGGATAAAAGCATGTCCTATAAAAGATCAGTCTGATTTTAAGGCTATGTTATAAACAATGAACAGCACTCTCAGAGTGGGACACTTGTGAGGCGCTCAAGTAGGGAGGAGGAGGTTGAGGATCCATTTCCAGCACTTCCATGTCTTTTATCACTCCTATTTCTGACCTTTCCTTTGCCACTTTTTGTAGCACTGCCATCACTGGCAGGTAAAGGGGCAGCAATGTGACTTGGCCGTTTGGCTGATGGGGCTACATTTCCCAGCAGTGGAATGAAAAGGCACTGGAAGAGGATCAGCTGGAAGATGTGCACTGCGGTCCTGGCCTGTGCCAAACACTAACCAGGTGATCCTGGGTTAGGCTCTTAGTCTCTCTGGGCTTCCGGCTGTTTACTTATAAAATAAGGTTTTGTCATTACACAAATATATCCAATATGAAATGTAACGTGAAAGTCAAACATAATGACATCTCACCTGCTTGCCTCAGGGAACTGTACAAGCACTGAACACTATGTGAATGTAAACACAGTCTTAAGAAAACTATTGAGATAAAGCGCTAAACTGAACATGGAGATAAAGTTTTTTGGATTTTCTTGGCTTTCTTTTTTAACTGCAACACTGAATTAATAGTTATTAGCTATAATCCACACCACCACCACTGCGAATAAATAAAGAAGGCAAGCACTGCCTGGATGCCTGTTATTGCCCGATGCTAAGCAGGGTGAGGGGTATAAAGGAGGCTGAACAAGTGAGTCTTCTCCAGTTACCAGCTAAGTGAGGAGACACATTGGAAATCACCCAGGAATGGTACCAAGTCAGTACTCAAATCCAAGATTACAGGCTACTGATCATAAACAGTACAGGAATACAAAGAAGAGCTAGAAGTATTTGGAATAAATTGGGAAGACTCTATGAAGGGGATGGGGCTCCAACTAGTTCTCAGGGCAATTCTAATCTGTTTTAACTGAGAACTGGATAGGAAAAGGCTGGTGACTCCTGGTTTTTAATAAGGCACAGGTTACCCTAGGAGGCTAAGTTACATAATGATTGGAAAAAATAATGTAAGTCCAAAATGATGAAGGGTCGAGACTCCCTGGCTGAGATCTGGTTGTGTTAAGTCTTTGACTTGACTGTAGATGTTGGAGCACCAAAACTCTAGGTTGACTGAAAGGGGGGGAGAGAATATCCAAGAATTCAGCAGAAGGAAAAATTCATGTATCAGGGATGAAAGCTCTTCATCAGAGTATCAGCAATCAGAATAGACACTTGAAACCAACAACATACAGTTCAAGAAGCTGACAAAATGTGGAGGGTGGTGAGAGAAAGACAAATCAAAGACCACTCCAAGCCTTTGTGTATTCAAGACCGGAAGAATGATTATCCCACTGAATAAGTGGAGACGCTGCAAGAAAAAAGATTATGAAATCAGCTTTAGACATGTTGAATCTGACGTATGAGCTAAGAGTAGGTTTTCTCTAAGAAGCTCAAAATTCAAAACTGAAGCACAGATGTTGAGTACAGACTTAAGATGCAGATGGACAAGACATGATAAATCTCCTAAAAGAAAACATAGGCAAAACATTATCTGACATAAATCTTAGCAACATTCTCCTAGGGTAATCTACCCAGGCAATGGAAATAAGAGAAAAAAATAAACAAAAGGGACGTAATTAAACTCATAAATTTCTTCACAGCAAAGACAACCATAAGTAAAACAAAAGGAAACAACAAACTACGAATGGGAGAAAATATTTGCAAATGATACGACTAACAGAGGCTTAATTTTCAGAATATATAAGCAGCTCATAGAACTTAATAACAAAAAAACAAACAACTCAATCTTAAAATAGGCAGAAGACCTAAAGAAGCATTTCTCCAATGAAGACACAAATGGCCAATAGGCACATGAAAGAATGCTCGATATCACTAATAAACTGAGAAATTCAAATCAAAACTATAATGAAGTATCAGCTCCCATCAGTCAGAATGGCCATCGCTCAGAAGTTCATGAATGATAAATGCTAGAGAGGCTGTAGAGTGAAGGGTACCCTCTTACACTGCTGGTGGGAATCTAGTTTGGTGTAGTCATTATGGAAAGCATGGAAATCCCTGAAAAAACTAAAAGTAGACTTACCCTATGACCCAGCAATCCCACATCTGGGTATATAACTGGAAAGAACTCCAATGTGAAAAGATACCTGCACACCAGTATTCACAGCACCACTGTAGACAATAGCCGAGACATGGAGGAAAGCTAAATGTAGCAACAGATGACTGGATAAAGAAGTTGTGGCATATTTATACACTGGAATACTACTCTACCATGAATAGGACAAAATAAAACCATTTGCAGCAACATGGATGGAGCTAGAGATCGTCATTCTAAGTGAAAGAAGCCAGAAACAGAAAAATACCAAATGATACCACTCATATGTGCAATGTAAAAAAAGAGAGAAAAAGACACTGTGAACTCATCTACAGAACAGAAACAGACTTGCAGACTTAGTAAACAGTCAAGGTTACCAGGGAAAGGGGATAGGAAGGGATAAATTTGGGAGTTCGAGATTTACAAATGTCAGCCACTATATATAAAAAGAGATTTTAAGTTAAGTTTCTTCTATATAGCACAGAAACCTATGTTCATTATCTAGCAATAACCTGTAATGAAAAAGCCGATACAGCCACCAACTGAGGAAGCAAGAGAAGAAAGGAGAGTTAGTTATGCTGGGCTCGAGCCGACTTCTAAAATCCTTGTCAGCCACTGAGGCTGCCCCGAGTACACTGAGCTTTCCTTCCAGGGACAGGCGGACATGACATGCGTCCTGCAAACCTGGGGCAGCAGAGGCCGTCCCCAGGTCTGGCCCTAGGGGAGATGGGAGCAAGTCCACCTGCTCCCCTTGGGGCAGCACCCCTCCCTGCAGCCCCCGCCACCTGACTGCACCACGCCTGCCTCTCAGGAAACCACTGGCTTGAAAACAAGTGGTCCACGAACATGGGGCAGCGGCAGGGAGATGGGCAGCGACCTGGCAAGCTGGTAGATTTGCCCCCATCTCCCCCACGGCCCGTCAAGGGCTCGGCCTCTGCTGCTCCAGGCACTGTCCGCAGGTCAGCCTGCTCTCGGGAGGAGGGCACGGTGTGGTCAAAGGCAGTGGCGGGTTATGGGGTCTGCCCATGGGAGCCCTTGGATTTGCTTCAAACTCCCCAGCGCATGGCCTGAGCTTGGCCTCTGCTGCCTCAGGTTCGTGGAACTCAGGTTACAGGTCAGCCTGCTCCTGGAAGGCGGGTGCTGTGCTGTCAGGGAAAGGTGGCGGCTGCTATGGCGGGATTGGGGCTGCCCTGTGAGAGCGGGGGTTGCAACAATTTCCCGCTGCTGCTGCAGCCATCCCAGCACACTGATCGCACCGAGCCCATCTCCCAGGAGCAGACTGACCTGTAACCTGAGTCCCACTAACCTGGGTCTTTAGAGGCCGCCCCCAAGGTCAGGCCGCGGGTAAGATGGGAGCAAATCCAGGGGCTCTCATGGGGCAGTCCCCATTCCATCCGAGGCCCCGCGACCGCACCGCACCCGCCTGCCAGGAGCAGGCCATCGTCTGAGGGCCAGTCGGAGATGCTCTGGAACCGTCCACGCGCCCTCCCAACTCCCGGGGCTGTACCTGCTCTCCTAAACCCGGGTAGAAGCGGCGGCAAAAACGCGGTGTTCAGGAACTACTAATACCGGGGTTACCACGAACCACAGCGGCGGCTGGGACCCGCCTCTGGGTCCTAACGGGACGCGCGGCCGGGACCTCACCTCCGCACCCCTCCCTGGGCGCATCCTCAGCTGCACAGCACAGGCGTCACCCGCCGGGTCCCCGAGAAGCGCGCCCCTACCAGCGCCCTCTTAACTGTCCGGCAGCGGCAGCCGAGCCGCGGGCAAGCGGCGGCCCAGGCCCCAGGCCGTGTTCCTCTTCCAGGAGCTGGTCCAGGAGCAACCGGCTGCCGCCAGCTTCCACGCGTTCTGGGTGGGTTCCGGCGTCCGCGCGTCTGTCCGTCTGCGCGTGCGCGCCCCTCCTCCTCCCGCCCGCAGCGCAAACTGCTCGGGTGGGTCTCCTGCTTTACCGGCCCTGGCCGCTGGGGACGGGAGGAGCCAGGTGGGGCCCCTCCTGCTTGTCCCGCTGGGTCTCCATCCCCAGAGCCTTCACCCAGCCACCGACTGGGTCCTGGCACAGAACTAGAACCACGACTGCCCTAGGCTAGGCCTCACCCACCCAGCCCCACTTCCCCTGATCAACTTCCCCTCCCTGTTACTACCCTCCCACCACTGGCCAGGCCCAGTCTCCCACCAGACCTTGAAGACAGGGCTCCTTCTCCTCACACCATTGTCCCTGCCCTGACACTCCATCCTGCTAGGTCCTAACCTATGGCCCCTACACCCACAAGCTTACCCCTCATGCCTCAACACAGGACACCCAACAACCTGAAATTATCCCCCTCACCTCTCAGCCAGGTCATTTCCACTCTGATCGGGCCCCACACCTCTCAACCTGTACCCCCACACCATGGGATCCCCTTCAATCTGAGTGCACCCCTACTCTGAGCTCACTCACTCACCCCTCACCCTGTGGTTGGGGTGGGGAAATCCGTGCTCCAGTAATGATGACTACTGCCACCAGTGGGGGATCGAGCCTAGTGTGCACCTTCATAGTTAATGTCTGAGACTACAGGGTGAGGCAGGCTGGGCTGAAGGTGGTTCCAATTCCCGCCTTGGCACCCTGATCCCCGCAGCCTGTGCCTCAACTGACCCGATGGGTCAGGTTGATCCCAGGCTGCCAGCCACTGGCCTTGGGCTTTGGGTGGTTGATGGTACTGATGGTGATCTGGACCCCTAGGGCGGAGGCACTGGGCACGCGGACCTTTGGTGTGGGGGAGTTCAGAGTTTGCACTTGATCCCAGGGTTACACAGCAGATGGTGGGCTGTGTGCATGGGGCTGTGTGCATGGCATGGACTCAGCACAGGTGGGTGCAGGGACCTTGTTCATTCACACCAGGCCAGAGGGAAGAGGAAAGGGAGTTTTTAAAGTGTCAAAGTGAGGAATCCAAAGCTTTAGAGCAAAGTAGGAAGGTGCACTGGCCAGGCCACCATGGATCTCACCGCGACGCTTGTCCCTTGCATCAGGGGAGACTGGAAGTTGACTGGCCAATGAGACATCCCCTGCTGTGGTATAGTTTACAGGCAATTGAAGGGATTTTGAAAGGTAATTTTAATCCAATAATTGTCAGTTTCTCTGCGGTAGATTAGGTCCAAAATCATGGTGAATCTGGCAAGGATCCTGCCTGAAATCCAGCCTGGGACAGTGGAGGACCCACCCAGGAATCATCCACTTAGCTCTCACCAAAAGTCACTGTAATAGAGAAGAACAAATCTGACTCCATATTGGATCTGTTCCTTTTCTTTAACCCTCTGCAGTGTTTTCTAGGCTTAGACTTGCTAGCTCTGCACTTTTTGTAAAACAGGGTTGCCTTTAGCCTGAAATAAACAGGAGAGCCTATTCTCAAAAGTCTGAGCTTTAAGGATATTAACACTTTGCACTCCTATAAAGATAACAAGTTGCAGAATAGAAAAAGTTAGTTTTGTTGCAGGTTTTGCAGAAACACCATGATCTGACCCACGTGGACAGCTGCAAAGGATTCCAAGAACAAGGAATTTCTACACCAACAAGTTTGCAACAACCAACCACAGCCCCTCCACTTTTTAGCAGAATAAGAGCCTGAAGTTGACATGTGGAAGATGGTTCTCCAAGATATTAGTCCGCCATTATCTTGGTTTACAGCTGTTTATGTAGACCAGGCCTCTGTAAGTCCTCTAACAAAACAAAAGTAGTTTTCTATTCTACAACCTGTTGTCTTTATATAAGTGCAAAAGTGTTAATATCCTTAAAAATCAGAGCCTTGAAAGTAGGCTCTCCTGTATATTTAAGGCTAAAGGCAACATTGTTTTACAAAGGTGCAGAGCTAGTAAAACTAAGCCTAGAAAAGAGGGCAAAGGGTTAAAGCCAAAAGGACAGATCTTCTATGGAGTCAGATTTTTTCTTTTCTATTATACTATATTCTATTTTTGTTTTAAGTATATAAGAATAAAGTTTAGCCTTTTTCCATTTTAAATTGTGCAATTTTAAGGAGCATTAATTGCATTCACAGTGCTGTGAGACCAGCACCACTTGTTTCAGACTATTTCCTTCCTCAAAGTAAAAGCTTGTATACAAAGAGCACCCCACGTCCTACCTCCCCCAGCCCATGACAAGCCCTAATCCCCTTTCTCTCTCTATGTCTTTACCTATCCTGGAGGTTCCCTATCAATGAAATCGTATAAAAGGTGGCTTTTTTTTGGTTTGTCTGCCCACATATCTTAAGTAGGGACGGGTGAATTATTTTTTTTCACGTGAATTAGCATTTTTGTATTTTGAGAGGAAAGTCCAGATGGATTAAAGATGAGACGTACCATATGAAGCCCTTTTAGTAACTCTGTGTATAATCTCGGGGTAGGCACTGCTGTTCTAAGTGTGAAATCAGAGCCAGAAGGGAGATGCTTAGCTCTTCTTGTGGCAAAATCAAACCAAACAAAAGCAGAAAACAAAGGCCAAGAAAGACAGCTGGAAAGACAAACCACAGCCTGGAAAAACCTTTCCTCATGACCCAAGGTCGGAAAAAAGCTTCACATCCCTGTGGTCCAAAAAGCTCTTGAAGCCCAGTGTTCTGAAAAGAAACAAAACACACAGAATCAGTTCCAACGAGAGGCAGTGCAGGTGGCCGGTTTGTGCTGGAGATGCTCGACCTCTCAGGTGAGGACACAGGCAGACAGACAGACTGCAGAGACAGCATTGGCCACCATCACCCTGGCAGGTCTTTAGCCCGGTGACAACCAGCCCTGGTGACAATGTGAGCAGGCAGAGGCCCCAGGAGGTACCCTGGAAGGAAGAGCAAATGGACGCTCCTCTCCAGCAGAACAAGGTGTAGGATACATCAAAGTGCCACAGGTGCATCCCTTCCCTAGCAGTGCTGAGCCTTAGAGAAGATCCCACCAAAGTGCTTGCACAATTTTCAAAGATAATGTTTCTTCAGTAACATGAATTCAAAATAATCAATATGTCATCAAGGGATTTTCAGAAGTGACCTGCCCTGGACCCGTACAATACACACACATAAATACACACATATACACATAAATATATACACACATACATACAGGAAAACAGACAGACAGACTGAAACACAGAGAAGCACGGGGAGACAGAGAAACAGAGAGAGAGACAACTCAGAGAGGCACTGAGAGACAGAGACCGAGAGAAAGAACACTGGAGCTGGTAATGAGTGGAACTCACATACATTTTCACAAGTCAGTCTATGTGTCAGAACCTGGTCCCAAAGTCGATCCACCCTCCAGGGGAGGGTGTGGGGATCCCACAAGGGTGTGGGAACAGAAGGCAAAAAATAGGAATCCATTGTGGGGCAGCCCACCACAGAGGCCGAGATGGGACACTGGGCCTGTATTTCAACATGACAGAATGACCTAGGAGGTTGTATGCCAGAGCGGACGATGTCAGAGTTGTATTTAATTTCAGTCTCACGACTGGGAGCGGGGAAGCAAGCAGCAAGGAAAGTGACTTTCTCCAGACCCCAGGGCAGACCCCGGCCTGTGTGGGGTGTGCTTTGAACTCTGCCAGCCCTCTGTGGGGTCCTTCCTTTGCTGAGTCTGTGCACGATCTCCCTGTGATGCCAGCCCGTGGGGGTGACAGAAGCAATAGGTGTTTCTAGGTCTAGAGACAGGATGGGTTCTCTAGGAAGCAGGGGCCAGAATGATCCCCACTGTGCTGATGGGGGATTGGGGAGGCCCTGAGAGGCACATGGCTTGTCCAGGATGATAACACTGCTGAGTAGGGGGAGCCAGGTCTGAACCCAGCTGTGTCTTCAGAGCTGCGGCACTGGTTGCATCCAGGCCTCCCCAGGGCTATGGGGGGGGGCCTGAGTTGGTGTCACTGTGTGTGGACATGGCATGGAGTGAGAAATGAGAGATTGGAAGCCCAGAAAGGCCCTTGAGGAGCTTTGTGTCAGGAGGAAGCTTGGAGAAGTGGACCCCAGGAAGTGACCTCACTTCCCTGGCAATAGAGCCCAACAGAACTTGGAACCGAAGTCACCAGGCACCCACTCTGTAGAGAAGTCCCTACTCAGCTCACCTGGTTGGAGACAGAGGCATGTTCTGCTGCATTCCATTATCCTGAGGCCGCAGGCCCCAGAAAGCCCGCAGCGAGGGTCTCTACCAACGCTGCCGGCACTGGGTCAGGTCTCACCCAAGGCACCTCTGGCCTTTTGGACAGAGAGACCCAAAGGTAACACAGGGAGGCCCAGGGCAGGCCCCTCCAGGCTGGGCCACCACTCAGATCCCATCCAGGTAGCCACACGGCCCCATCCTGCCTGGTGGAGGTGGAGCAGTCAAGTTGGGGATGGGTATCTGCCTCAAGAAAGAGAAGGACAGAGGCCTGGGGGGCCCAGTCACATAGACAGCCCAGGACAAAGCTGGCTGGCTGAGATGTGGAGAGGCTGGGAAGGGTCCTGCTGCCCGAGGTGGAGCCCATGCTCTCTGGGTATGTATTTTCCCTCCCGGATGTCTGAGCTGAAAAAGGTTCTGGTCTGATCTAGCAGCAGAGGGTAGAGTCTAAGGAATCAGGAGTGTTCCTGGCCGGGAAGGACTCTGAGACTTCCATGCTGGGTCAGCTGCTGGTCACTATCATTGCAGAGCCAGATACCACATATTGAAAAGAAGCTGATGAATAAGAACACCAACGCCCCCTCCCCAAGTGAAGGGCTGGTGTGTCACTCTTCTGAGGGCCAGCGCAGACTCCTGGTGGGTCTGGATATGGAGGGGTCCCCACCACCATGGCCCACAAATCAGTGGGGCAGGCCTCTGACCCAGACATCACCCAGGGCTCTCCCAGGGACCTACCCGGGGCTGACGGGTAGCTCAGCACACCCTGGTCTGACCTGGAGCACCGTGCCCACCTCGCTGCAAGTTAGGTGGAGGACCAGGAGCCCCCGAAGCAGAGACCAAAGGTCAAAAAGGCAGGGCTGGTGTATGTGTGTAGGTGAGGGTGGGGCAAAGGCTGGGCCACACAGGGAGGTGTCCCTAGAGGCTACTGTTGGGACCAGAAAAAAGAATGGCCTCAGACCACCTGTCTGGAAAAATTCAGTCACAGAACACATCCTGTGGGCACTTTCTGGGTGGGAGCTGTCTGGAAAGCTCTGGGAAGATTTCTGTCCTTGTAGAGGCACATGGAAAGGGAGGCAGGTGCGTAAAATTTTCCTCGCTCACAGCATGAGGTCTTCCACAAGACTTAAAACTCTCTCCACTTCCAATAGTTACAGAGGAGGCAGGGGCAGGGGAAGATGTCAGAGACCAAAAATGGGACGAACTGGATCCTGCAGGAGACCTCGAGCTACCTCCTGCCGCTCCTGCAGCTCTTCCTGAACCTGCATCTGCAGCTGGACTGCTGGGCAATGGAGAACCAGTTCAGGCATCACCACCACCTGGGGTAGAGCCCCCTCTGCACCCACCCACACCTTCTTCTCCAAAATGTTTTCCAAAATCCCACCGTCAGTCCCCCCACAAACTTGACGTCCCTTCCGCTGGAGATGTTTTTGTTTCATTTTCTTTAGTTTCCTTTGCTTGTTTCACATCATTTATGACATCCTTTATTTTTCTTTTTAGAGTTTCATGTAATAAAATATAGACTTTTCCCCTTTTAAATTATGCAATTCAGGAGCATTAGGGGTATTCACAATGTTGTGCGACCATCACTACCATCTAGTTTCACACTATTTCTTTTCTCAAAGTGAAACCTTGGATCCAGAGCATGCACTCCCCTCCCTCCTCACCCAGCCCCTGACAACCCCAAGTCCTCTTTCTCTTTGCGTGTCTTTACCTCTACTGGTTGTTCCCTGCCAATGAAATTTTAAAAAAGGATTTTTTCCTTCCTGCCCACATGTTTTCACCTGGGGCTGAGGATTTTTGTTTGTTTTCACTTGAAACAGCATTTTTATTATTTTCAGGGGATATCCAGGGGGATTAAAGATGTGATGCACAAAATGAAGCCCTTTTGGTAACTCTGTGCATAATCTCAGGGTAGACACTGCTGTTCCCCCTGTGACACCACAGCCAGAAGACACAAGGGAGATGCTTAGCTCTTCCTGTGGCAAAAACAAAACAAAACGAATCAAAAAAATTAGTAAAAGCCCAGAAAAATTGCTTGAAAGGCAAACCACAACCTGGAAAATTCATTCCTCATAACCAAAGGTTGGAGAAATTTTTCCCATCCCTGTAGTCCAAAATCCTTTTGAAACTCAGTGTTCTAAACAGAAACAGAACAGGCATGGGCAGTTCCAATGAGAGGCAATGCAGGTGGCCAGTGTGTGTTAGAGATGTTTGACCTCTCAGGTGAGAACAGAGGCAGAGAGAAACACTGCAGAGACAGCATCGGTCACCATCACACTGGCAGTTCTTTAGTCAGGTGACAACCAGCCCTAGTGACAATGTAAGCAGGCAGAGGCTCCAGCAGATCCCCTGGAGGGAAGAGTGAAGGGACACTCCTCTTCAGGAGAACAGGGTGCAGGACGCATCAAAGGGCCACAGATGCATCTCTTCCCCAGAAGATCTGATACTTACAGTTCATCCCAATAAAATCCTTACACACCTATTCAAAGATGCCTTTTCAAGGGTGTCCATCACAGCACTGGTTGAAACAGTCGGAATTAAGGCAACACTAATATTGATGGAGAGGGGATGGGGTCCATTCGTTCTGGTTCATGTGGATGAATGAATGCTGTTCAGTTGGAAAAGTGGGTGCCTGGTCTCAACCCAATGTCAAGGGAGGCCTCAGGGTGGAAGTATGCAGACCCACTCTCTGCATCCAGGGTCCCATCTGCACGACCACATGTGTGTGAAATCAATATAGATGGAAATTGACCTGATTGTGAGTGTGTGAGAGACAGAGATGGAGAGAGACATACTGAGAGACACAGAGACTGAGACATAAGCACCAAATCATTCATGACAGACACCGCTGTGGGTGGGAATTACAAATCACTTCTTTTTTAGGCAATATTTCAATTTTTTGTACTGTGTCTGTATTACTCTACTAATTCTAAAAGGATTAAAATCCTATGCTAATGTGACCCATTCATTACTCATCTATGGAGTAATTAAAGTACATTAATCCTATTTTTAAAAGAATTTAAAGCCTTCTCAGGACTCAGTTCCATGTCAGCTCAGTGGAAGCAGAGGTTCTCCAGGAGGTCGTGTCTCTTCTGAATCAGCATCCAATACAGGTGAGCAAGAAGTACCCGACTTGGACACTGAAGACTACAATAGATGAGAGAGTGTGTTGAGAGAAATTAAGACCTATATTCAAAGAGAATAATCCCATATTCATGGAGCAGAAGGCTTCATTCTACTAAGATGACAAAGGTCCACGAATAGATCTAAGGATTCAAAGAATGCCTACCCAAATCCCAGGTGGTATTTTGCAGGAATTGACAATCAATCTAAAATTCACGTGGAAAATCCAGGAGGTCAGAATACATGAGTGAATCTTGAAAAAGAAGAACAAAGTTTGAGGAATGGAAAGTCAGATGGAACCCACGGTTAATACAAAACCTCTTTAAGCTGAAGATAACTGAGATTCAAAAGATGCAGAAGAAAAGCTGTCATGGAAGCCAATTCTCTCCTTTCCCTTTTCCCTATTAAGTTAGGTTGATAAAAAAGCCTTTAACTTTCACCATTTAACATGGTAGTTACTTTTCTGGTTGGCTCCTGCGTGTGCATAAATAAAACGTTTCTCTCGTTCATCTCCTCTTTACTTCTGTGGGCTCTTTGGGAGGGACTCTGGATTATGGGGACCTGCTCTTTTCTCACCTTCTTTAGTGACATCTTTTGTCCATGGTGAAGTTCTTAAAAAAAAGAAAAGTCTCATTGGTTTTGGGTCAGATTTGGAACATGTATACCTTTGGAGACCCCCTGGAGGAACAAGGGGGTTCAATACTGCCTGGAGAATTCACTTGTCAAAATGCCTAACAAGACGCTATTTGCAAGGGTTTTTTTTTTAAAGATTCTTACCCTAAAACAAATCCCCTATCTAAACCTCTTGGATGATCAAATATAAAGAAAAAAGGAGAATCATGTCTGGCCTAAGAACACTTGCTTAACAAAACGGAAGGACAGAATCAGTTTCAGAGCAAAAATTAAAATGCATTTATACCATCAACCCTCCCACCCTTTTGTACACTGTCCTCATGTAATCTGCCAGATGGCCCCCTGGAGAAGGCCCTTTGCCCGGAACTCGTGCTCATTTTCAGAGCTCGGCCAAGCGGGAGGTTGGTCCCCAGGGCCTGAGAGGGGCTATGTGTGAAATCTTCTCTGCTGAGACCCAGCGGACTGAAGGTAACTGTGTTCTCTGAGGGAGAGAGAGCACACCGAGCCTCTGTGGAGGCATCTCTGAGACCCTCCCAAAGGCACAAATCTCTAACTCTGGACACGGGAATTTTTGATTGGCATCTTAGTTGGAAATCTCCTCCTGGATAGAAAGAAGCAGATTCAAGATGTTGCAATTGGATGGGCAGGTCGGCCTCTCGAATTAGTCGATGAGGAGGACACGCAATTCTCTGCAGAAGTAGGAACACCCATCCCTGCTCTGCTGACGTCATGTACAGAGAAACAGACGCGACTCTAGGGGGAATTCAAAACCCACCAACCTTTCTTACCGACGTCAACGTCCCCACTTTATTCTCCTGTCAGGTCTCTGCACAAAAACTGTGGCTCATCCCCAAATTTCACACACCCATCACCCTGTACCACTCTGTGTCTGTGTCCAACTCGAGCATTAAGGCCTGTGACCGTTACTGTTAAATCGTGTCCCCCTTTCTGCCCGTCTCCCGCCATCATCCCAGTCCAACCTCGGTGTCTCTCTCCAGGTCAGCAGCACTCTTCCCACTGGCTTCCCATCAGCTTACCTTGCCCTGTTTCCATTGCTTATTCCCCATACGTTACCCACAACGGTCTTATTAAAGTATGAATCAGATCAAGTAGTTCCGCATTGCAAAATACTTTCGTGATTTTCCATTGTATTCAGAAGGATATCCAGAGTCCCTACCAAGGCCCTATGTGATCCGGGCCCTCACCGATCTCTGCAGCCTCAGCTCTCACCGTTCTGCTCCAGCCCATCTTCACCGCCCCGATGGTCCCCACCAGGACAGCTGCGTTTCTAACTCCAAGTCTAGTACTTACACTTCTTCCGGCCTGGGAGGCTTTTCTTGTCTGTTACCTACGTGGCTTATTCTTTTGCTTTATTCAGGACTTTGTTCAAATTATTTACCCTCAGAGAGGACTTATCTGACCAGATTATTTAAAATAGCACACACATATTTCCTATTCAAACATTTTCTCTCCTAATATGCTTTATGTTTCTTTGTGGCAATTATTAGTACCTGGCAGTACATCATATATTTATTTGCTTACTGGTTTACTGTCTGTCTTTCTTACTAGACCTATATTCATGGAACCACAAATAACTGTTTTAACCAGTAACTTTCAAACCACCTTTAAATGAATTCTTTTATAAGATGAGAATTTCAGAGGCTTCCACGGGTTGCTTAGGGGAAAAAAGAAAAAGGATTCAGGTTGAACTAATTTATTAAGGACCTGAGAGTTGGTTATTTATTTTATACATAGTAGTGTGTACCTGTTAATCCCAAACTCCTAGTCTAGCAAAAGGCCTAGCTGACTACTATTTTTAAAGGAATTTTTTCTTTTTAAACTGGGGTTGTTTGAGATCTCTTTTCTTCTTCGTTATTTTTCTTTTTTTAAAGATTTTTTTTATTATTTTTTTACATTGAGGTACCGCAAATTGAATCCAGCATGTACTCTACCCCTTGAACTATACCATCCCCTCCAAAGACAATTATTTTTATACTTTGACAATACCATATTGAATTAAGATTTTTGTTCCATTTTCCCTTCATAGAGTTTATAACTGAGGGAGAGAGTCAGAGGAAGCTCTGGGCCAACCCTTCCTTCTCAGCGGGTCACTACACAGCAGAGGAGCTTGGCTGTCTCCAGGCCCAGCTCACCTTTCTGCTCTGAGGGCCGACTCAGGCCACTTCTCTTACAGGCGGCATGTTAGAAGCAGCAGAAAGCCAACTAGCGAGCAACAATGACAAAACTGACCCACCTGCAGTTGGACATCATCTGGTCTGAAACGTACCTCTTAAATCTCTTCTTCTTATTAGTGGATGGTTTTCAAAAATATTCCCAAGGAGATGAATCTCACTCCATTTTTTCTGGATTTCTTGGGCCTTCTATGACTTTAACTGCAGGCTTCATTTTCTGCACAACATCTGCAGGGAAGCCAGGCAGAAAACGTGAACAGACCCTGCAGGCCGCGGCTGAGGCCTCCCGTCAAACATCCTTGTTGTGCAGAGCCTACGTTCATGGGACCAGTTTCATTACTGCTGTAATTAGTTCTTGTCCAAGTGTCCCACCGGAAATGTTTCTAGATAGAACGTGGCCTGACGCAGATGAGCAGTGGGGATGTGGGGTGCAGATGACACACAGACTGGAAGGAGAAAAGGGAAATGTTTCTTCAGGCTTCAGTTTGGAAGATTTCTGATTTTTATATGGACATTAAACTTGGTCAGGCTGAAGCACCATTTGCTCTAAGACGGGGTGATGTACACGTATCTCTACAACTTCAAAAAATATGTTGAAGCTGGGCGTAACAGCCTAGGGGACAGACAGCTTTGAGTGACACCTCCGTTCCAGGATGCCTATGATCTCGGGCTCACAAAGAGGAAAAGAATACACATATTTTGCCTCTGTAGTTCTATGTGAAATTATTTTGACCCTTGCCGGATGGTGTAAGATCAGAGAGCATGTAGTCTTTCGTACATCGCAAAGACGACAAGTCTTCTTGATGAGTCAGCACACTGTTTCCGATGGCCCGGGGTCTATGCCAGACATTAGCTGTCTAGACAAATACCACACAGCCCCCCATCCCTCAAGGAGATCACAGTGTGTCGTGGAAGATACAAATTTAAATAGATTTTCAAAACAATGTGGTAAGAGTCACTTTGCATCATATATACTATATGTTCAGAGGGGCTCTTGCACTGCCTGGGGCTGTGTTCTAGAAGATAGGGAAGGTGTCAGAGAGGAAATGCTTTCTGCACTGACATCTGACGGATTCCAGCAAATCTGTAGACCAGGAGAGTGCATGGTGGGGACGGGATTCTCAGCAGCTTGCGTGTCTCGTGCAGACCCCTGGTCATGTCTAAGAGCACTTTGCACTTAGGGAAGGAACGTCAGTGAGGCTAGAGGCTGTGAGGAACTAACGGAAGCTGAGGCTGAAAAAAAGCAGCAATGAGGTGATGAGAAGGTGTGACGTTAAGTCAGGGAGCGTGGACTTCCTCACACACGCAGCGTGGAATTCTTTGTGGTTTTAAGGAGGAGAGTGACACAGATTAGTCATTAAAAGTGAGCAAAGTGGATTGTTCACTCTAAAGTACAGCACTGGGGAGACTAGAAAGGGGTGGGAATTAATGCAGTGGGGAGCGAGGAGCAGGGACTTAGTTGGGGGACATTAAGGAATAGAATTGTAGTACTGATGGGGGTGAGGGAGTGGAAAAGTAAAGGAAAACTCCCAGATGTTTGGCACAGAAAAGAGATGGGACAGTGATGCCATTGTTTGAAAAAGTAAAACTAGTTCTGGGCGAGTGTAAATCCAGACAAACAGAGCTTGAGATTTTTATGTGCTAACCAAATGTGAATGTCTACTTGTCAATTAGAAATATATTTCTGGGACTGAACTGAGATGTCCATGCTGGAAAAGATTTGACAGTTAATCATTGGACAGAGGGCAGTTGAAGCCATGGGAATAAATGCCACCCACTGACAGTTTACCAAAGAAAAGGGAAGGAGGGCACTTCTGGTTCAGAAAATATGGCAGACCAGAATCTTGAAGACCCACTCACTTAAGACACATAAAAACGTAGGACAAAATGCTGCCAGTGTTTTCCTGTTTTTTTTTTTAAGGGCACGTTTATTGTGGTATGATACCTGTACAATAAAATACACATATTTCACATGTACTACTTGGTGAATTTGATAAATGTCTACACCCAGAAAACCATAACCACGATCAAGATAGCTAACATTTCCATCACTCCCCAAGAGGGGCACTTTTCGAATCCCCATATTTATCCCTTCCCATCTCCTTCTCTCCCTGTGAACCGTAAGTTTGTTTCTCTATGTCTGTGGGTCTGTTTATCTTCTGTATTTAAGTTCATATGTTTCTTTTTTTGATTCCACATATAAGTGATATCATATGGCATTTTTCTCTTTTTCTGGTTTACTTCACTTAGAATGACTATCTCTACGTCCATCCATGTTGCTGCAAATGACATTATTTGTTTTTTCATGGCTGAGTAGTATTCCATTGTATAAATATACTACTACTTCTTTATCCAGTCACCTGTCAATGGACATTTGGGTTGTTGCCATGTCCTGGCTATTATAAATACTGCTGCTGTGAGCATTGAGGTGCATGTGACTTTTTGAATTAGAGTTTTCTTCTGACATATGCCCGGGAATGGGAAGGCTGGATCATGAGTTAAGTCCATTTTCAGTTTTTAAAGGAACCTCCACACTGACTTCTCTAGTGACAATGCAGCCCATCTTGTGAAAGCAGAGCCATGCTCAGAAAGTAATGGGTATTTCTAAGGGCCAGACATGAAGTGCAGTGAGTGTGGCCTGTTCAAGAATCAGAGGGCAGTCTGCCAGGGCTGGAGGAGAGTGACAAGGGAAGTGTGGTACAGGTAGGAGTCAGACCATGTGGGGACATGGCAGGCTGGGATAAGGAGCCTGGACTTCCAGTAATCCCTTGGTAACCATGGGGCACTGGTTCCAGGACTCACCCTGAAGTCAACATCCATGGATGCTGACGCCTCTTGTATAAAATGACATAGGACTTGCATGGGACTCATGTACATCCCCCCATCTACTTTTATATATATATACAAACTTTTTTTATTGAGTTATAGTCATTTTGCAAAGTTGTATCAAATTCCAGCATACAGCACAAGTTTTCAGTTATACATGAGTATACACATATATTTGTTGTCACTTTCTCTTTCACTGTGTCCTCCTGTGTACTTTAAGTTATCTCTAGATTACTCATGGTATCTAATACAACATGAATGTTATGTAAGTAGTTGCCAGTGTATGGCAAATTCAAGTGTTGCTTTTTGAAACTTTCTGTTTTTTCAACAATATTTTCAATCCACCGTTAGTTGAATCTGCTGGATAGGGAGGCCCTAGATATGGAGAATCCCCAAGCTCCTCCTTCCCACATCCTATATTTTCACTGCAAGCACTGAAGGGGTCCAAACATAGAAGAGACCCATCTACCTGCTGGAAACCCTGAGGAATTCCGTCAGCGTATGTAGAGCAGGAGAGAAGGTTTAGGGCCAACTAGTGGGAAAGGAGGGCCTGCCTGGAGAGGATGGAGGAAGGACAGTAGTGGAAGCCATCACGTACTCTTACTGGAACTAGCTGACAGCAGTGAGGGACGCCAAGGAACTGGGTACACGTCACGTGTGGGGCGATCCTGGCCACCAGGTGCAGGGTTCACATAACTGGGACCCAGTTTGCAAGATCAAAATAA
Source organism: Vicugna pacos (assembly GCF_048564905.1). Taxonomy (NCBI): domain Eukaryota; kingdom Metazoa; phylum Chordata; class Mammalia; order Artiodactyla; family Camelidae; genus Vicugna; species Vicugna pacos. Next base: position 969,764 of record NW_027328794.1, read on the forward strand.
CAAGGAGGCAAAGGGGCTGCCTCAGTCCCAGGATCCTGACAACGGCCACAGCGACGTGACCCCAGCTAATGCGGTTCCCCTAGTAAGCCAGAAAAACGAAACTCTGAGCCAAGATATTGCAGATTCCACTGCAGCCACATGGATAACTAGATCTCTAACCTGACAAAATGTAACCACCAGAAACAGGAATCTTTCCTTTTCTCTTCCTTTGGAACTTTGGACAGGGAGTCACAAATCTTTGACGGGAACCACCTATAAACCAATAGAGAGCTCACTTTTTCAGGAATAAGCATGGAGAAAAAGAGTGGGGTGATGGTTTAAAGCAGAAGTCAAAGTTGAAGCCCATCTGAGAAATGGTAAAAACATGTTTCTCAATGAATTCGAGTTATGGCAAAAAGAAGGAGGAAGGTTAAGGAAATCTCTATTAATATCCATTCACCATAAAAGACTAGCCAGCCATAAAAAGACAACACCTTAAATTAATAATTTTTTTTTTTGGTGATGAAAAACAATGCCTTAATTTAAAACAAGGCTTGGGCCATCAACAACACTCTGAGAATTGTTGACGAGGAGAACATAAATCTGCATATAGATATGTAAGTGTTCCAAGTCCACCACTCAAAAACAATTAGTCAATCATGTGTCCAGTTGATTGGGAAATCCCAATAAGTAAATAACTCAAAAGTGGGAAAGACATGGGATTAAATAGTGGTAGTGAGCAATGAAATCCAAGATGTATATACCTATATTTTCTTTGTTAATGTAACAAACTTAAAGCAACTGTCTAAAAAGTAGTAACTGGAGCACACAAACACACACACACACAATTTAGAACAACAGAGAGGTAAAATATGCTAAATTTATCATTATTGAGGAACAGGATCTAATAGATTATTTCATTTTTGAGACTCTTATAGGAATACTGGTCCAATTGCATAAAAATTTATGAACTTAGAGATGATTTATAAAGATTTAGAGAGAATTTTCTTTAAGAGGCAATATAGCTTCCAAATCACTGAAGAGAAAATTAACAATAAAAAAATTAATTAATCTAGGTAATATGGAGTAACACTGACCATATTTACCACCCAAAAATAAACCACAAAATGGATAAAATATATGAAGCAATGATTTTTAAGACACGTGGAAACGATCATCCACTAGGACCTTGCCTTGCCACCTCAATACCAAGGCTCCTAGTCCTCCTACTGCCATCACAAAGGATGTCCACCAGGAGGCGACATTTCCTTCCTCTGCTCCTACTGCAGAGCCAGTCCTGAGCAGTCCTTTTCCAGGTGTTGGCAGGCAGCTCCCAGAAGTGCTCTCGTGGGCCTTGGTCCCTTTTGGCCACCAGCAAAGGGATCAAGGATGAGCAGTGAGCCTCCTTCCTCATCCAAGACCTAGGAAACTATCTGACTTCTGAGCAGCCCTTCACTCTTGTCTGCTGTCTGGTACTCTCCACCCGGCTTCCCGAGTCCCCGGCACGGGCAGCCTGCACACTGGCCACAGCCCATCAGAATCTGTTCCCCCGCCAAGAGGCCACGCATGATCATGAGCAGGGCTCCAGGCCTCTGGGGCAGTGCGGCTTGGACTGGGTCCTGGCCCTGGGCGCGCGAGCTCCATGCCCTTGGTTGAGTCAGTCAACATCTCTAAGCTACAGTTTCCTCATCAGTAAAATGAAGACATAATCAATATGGAAAAAAAACAGAATCTGAGGGGGACTAAATTTCTGGTGATTGAAGATAATTTTAATTTTGATTTATACAGCAAAGGACATCATACAATTTTTACTACATCGTATTTCTAAAGGACAGCTTCTACTATTAAAAGTAATGCATGCACGTACACACAAACACACGTGCAGACACACTGGCTCTAGTCCACATACATCCCCACGGGCACACACACATGGAGTCATGTACCACCCACACACCCATAACATACGCACAACCACACACATCCTCAGGCGCACACACACACATAACATACAGAACCACATACATCCCCAGGTGCACGTGAGCACACACAAACACACAGTCATGTACAACACACGTCCCCAGGTGCGCGCGTGCACACACACACGTCTTACACACTTTGGCGTTATTCTAAATCAATTTACAATTGAGGGTCACAGTGTCCATTGTTTTATCCACTCAGAAGGTCCTGACTTTGGAACGTGAAGCAGGAGCTCTCCTCTCTGGAGATGGTCTTTACCAATTACAGTCTCAGTAGAGCCAACATAACTGCTCTGGACCTTTGGAAGTGCAGGCCAGAGCATACCTGGGAGCTCACATCCTGTACATGTAAACATGTTAAGTGCAGTAGGTTCTAAAGTCCTGCCTTTACAAATATACGTTCATTATAAGGGGGAAGACCAGGTTCAAATTTAGAATTCCAAGACACAGGGGAGTCCGGCAAAGAAAGTGAGCGTGTGGGGAGAGCTGATTCCCAGTCTCTGACCACTAGCCTGATCCTTTTCTTCCCAATGCTGGGTCCATCCCTTGCCACAAGTGGCCTTGGATGTTCACAGGGGGACACTCAAAACTCACATTTGGGATCTGCTCATACCCTCCATACATACAGCTGCCCTTTGGCCTCTCTGTGAGTCCTGGGAATCTGAGCTTCCGGGAGAGCCGGTGCAGGCACTAGGAATGGGTCAGGGGCTGCTGAGACAGGGCATCTGGGGTCCTGGGCTTCTAGAGCATGGGATGGAGCCAATGACCCTGCCCCCTTGGCCCTGCTGACTCCACCCCATGGAGGGCGTGGCCAGAGGAAGTGTCAGGGCCAGAGGGACCCTCTGCAGTGCAGGACCCAGGGCAGTGGGCCCCCTTGCCAGGGTCTAAGAGCAGAAGGCCTAAGGAAAGATCTGAAGAGGCTGTAAGGTATCTTCATTCCCATTAATTAAACAAAAATAAAAGCATACCACAGGCGTGAGTGGAAAGGGATTTGTTAGAACAAGGGAAGGCACTTGCCAAGGTCTGGCCATAGAGGGCTGGTGGGTTTGTCAGGTTGATGAGGAACCAAGAGGCTGTTAGTCCCTTCTGGGTCTAAACACCTCTTGAATTCCTCCGGGTGACACTGAAATGCAGTGAGACACGGAACTCTCTTAAGTTGTTAAAATCTTCATGGTGAACCATTCAACTCTCTCCTCATTCTTGGCTGCGAAAGCACGATAAACACAGGCCAGAAACTCATCAGCCTGTTGGTTGGTTCACTATCCGTCTGGCGCCTCCTCTTGTAGGAGCCTTTATCACATCACCCAGGGCTGACCCGGCTCAGGATTATAGCTGATTTTCCGCAGGTGGCATCACTTGCTAGTGACATGAAGCAGGCACATTAGCCACCTCCCAAACACTGAGGCTCCTCCTGGGAGGAGCCTTCAGACCCCCAATCCAGCCTCTGCACCACGATGTTCCTTAGTGTCACTACCGGTTTGCTGCCTTGGCCTCTAGCTTTGACCAGATCCTCGCCAGATTGTCGATAAATATCACCCATATACCACATCTAAGCTTGCGGTCCAGATGTGACCATGGTTCTTATTTTCTTCCCATCGATGGATTGTTTGATCTTTGTGTAATCATGTCGACAGCAAGGCCAGTACAGCCCTCTTGAGGCCTCCCCGAGCCGCCTCTGTGTATAACTGTCCTAGCACCCCAGGGGATCGGGTCTGAAGCCTGGCACTCAGACACGAGGATGTCAGCTGGAGAGACAGGAATCCACTCCTGCTGTGGCTTCTGCTGTGGCTCAATGTGGCCATAAAAACGGATCCCACAGGCCCTGACGTCACTTGATTCACTGCAGGGATGCTCCCACACTGCCGCGTTCCCCAAGAGACTGAGGGCTTTCTGCTTGTTCCGGAAGGCCCCACCCCCGAGGGGACACTGGGTCCAGTGGAGCGTCCAGCCTGCTTCCCCGCCAGCCCTTAGGGCCTTTGTGGGGCCTGGAACATCAACTAACCTCCCCTTAGGGACCCCTTTGTCCTTTGCAGCCAACAGACCTAGGTCATAAGCACTTTAACTCACCTGAGGGTGTTTTCCTCACTTCAGGGGCAGTGAGGACTGGGCTTCTTCACACTCCAAGTGCCCCCGGTCTGGATGCAGACAGTCTGGCTCTCCCCCCAGTCCTGCAGGTTCCGGCCACACCTCCTGCTGGTCACGGAGTCTGTGCTGTATTCTCTTCCAGGACAACAGGTGCACTCTGCCCCCCACCCTGTCCCCACCAGCAGTGGCAGAGGTGGAGGACAGGCGGGTGAGCCTGGGCCTGAGACACTGCCCTGAAATCAGTGCCCCAGAGGCCGCTGGTGACTAGAGGGACCACGGGGAAGAAGGCAGCATGGGATGGGAGGGGGAGGAAGGTTCAGGATAACGAGATGAAAAGGGGAACAGATAGCACCGTGAGGACCTCGACCATGAAAGGGAAGAAGATAGACAGTGACAGCTGGAGCGGTGTTGGCGTTAAAAGCTGCGGGCATTTTCATTTAATTTTATTAATTACCATTACATATAGTGACATATTTTTATTTGATTAAAGATTAGGTGCCATGTCATATAACAGGATATAGTATATTATTTATTAAATAATACATAATAGTAGATATACTAGCATGTTATGTTCTGTTTATTTATTATCAGATAGTATATAATACATATGTAGTTATTTATATACATAATATATAATTCATGCATCTATATAATATATAACACATAACAATGTAGGATTATGAATATTATATTTTATAACAAGATTACATAACAATAATGATGTAATATTATCCATTGTATATCTTGGCTCATGACACATTCTCACCTTAGGTGCCTGTCAGAAGTATTTATGTATTAAAATTAATATTATAAGAAACAGTTGTGAACCTGTCACCCAGCACCAGAACAGGACTATTGACAGTGACATACTGTGTCCTATCCTGCCCTAGGCCTCTTCTCACAGGAAGTAACCAGCATCCTGAATCCTGGCTTACACTTGCCTTGTGTTACTGTCACACACACAACATTTAAGATCAGTTAAAACAAATGAACTGCAGGTACATGCAACGAAGTGGATGCATCATACACCCTATGTTAAATTGAAAAAGTAAGCCCAAGAAGGTAGCCTATAGTGTGCTAAGCTTTTAACTGTGTATATATATGTCAACTAAACTCACTAAATTAAGAACAACTACAGCTAGAGTCCAGGTGGGAGAGGGACAGATAAAAGGTGAGGTGAGCAGATTTACTGCAGGTGAGCGAGTTCCCTTCAAGTAACATGTCATTCTCTCTGAAGCAGGAGGCAAGGCCATCTGCTGGGAGTCAGGGAAGAGACAGAGGGAAGCTTAGAGGTGTGCAGAGAGCATAGAATGTTGACACCACTGTGTGGCAAGTGGGGAAATGTGCTCACTAGAGAAATCCTGGAGGATTGCCTGGCAGTGGCAACATGCTGGGCATTGATTTGTAGTCTTAGAAATCTGTGCTGGGAGAGCCTGCTGCCTGCAGGCTCAGAACAAATAGAGCTGGGTGAACCGAGATGGAAGTCATCCTGGTGAGGAAATGAAAAGATCAAGGGTCAAGGGAGTTTTGTTTGTCATAAAGAGAGTGCTGACTGTGGATGCAGAGCTGGAAGGTGGGGAAGTGGAAGTAAGAGGAACGTGGACAGGTAGGAAAGCAGAGGAGTCAGTGCATGATGCCCCAGTGAGGGTGAAGGAGGGCCAACGAGGCTGGTGGAGAAACAGCTGGATGGCTAGAGTTGGGCACATAAAGGAGAGAGGCTGGACCTGGGGTGGAGACACGCCCGGGTATGAGCCCGGGGGTAGGGTGAATGGGAGGTGTCTGGCTCAGGCTGACGGAGAAGAAGACCCTACAATGACCATACTGGGTGGTGGAGGGAGAATCAACATTGACGTCTTGATGGTAGGCGGTGAGGCAATACAGAGTTGGTGGTCCAGCTGCTCCTGACTGAGGCAGATGAGCAGGGAGGCCAGGGTGGCAGGCACTGCTAGGAATGGACTGGGTTTTCCAGGTGTTCCCAAGAGAGGAGGAGAAATCACCTCATGGGGGAAAGTGAGCACAAGGAGGTCAACCCAGGCTCCTGATCAAACGGAGAGTGTGAGGGGGCAAATCGTCAACTCCAGAGATGGTGGCCTAGGAAGCAGGGACCATGGGTGAAGTGAGGGGACACTCAGAGAAGAGAGAGAGATGAGTCTTCTGGGTGTAGGGGGAAGAGAGGCCCCAGGACAAAGGAGCACAGGGGCACAGTGATGAGGATGGACTGGCTCTGTTGTGACACTGCAGGAATGGCTGGATCTTTGTCCTGAGGGCTTAGTTTGGGGGGGCTACTGGCCTCATGAGGGCCCCCCTCTCAGCAGCCTGGACAGATGCTCCCGCTCCTGATAGCTCTGTGGCCACCACTGTTCCCAGAAGGGCTCTGCCTCCATCTTCTATCAGACATTCCTGCCCAGTCCCCGACTGCCAGCGAGGGAGCCTGGGCCTCAAAGCCGTTTGCCGTGGAGGGACACAGGCTCCTTGGAGAAGCAGGCTGATCTTATTTTTCTCCGTAACCCACGGCCTAGCAAAGCGCCAGCCTATGGGTGGGCCATTCAGGGGCTCGGATACTTCTTAAATTAACTCAAAGCAGTAGAATAGCAGAGCTGGAGGAAGTGACCACTGAGCTCACAGAGTTCACTGCCCACACCCCCATTCTACAGATGAAGAAACAGAGGCCAAGCAGCCAAGGTCATGCTGCTCTTTAATGCTGGCCTCTGTTGGGCATACCAAGTGATGAGCTGCACTGAAGGGCCTGAGAGGGGGCTCTGGGGTCAGACAGCTTGGGTTCAAGTCCCACCCCTGCCATTTACTAGCTGTGTGATTAATGACTGTCCTTCCTGTAAAGTGCCACCTCATTTGTTTGTCATGAACACAGAGTTCCTTGAACAGCAGGACAGAATTCTTTAAAGGTTTGCTGTTGCTTTTGTTACTATTATCACCAAGTGAACCCTGAAATGAAGAACAAAGACAGCAAGATTTTTTATTTTAAAAGATTTTAAAATACGATGATGACTGTTTGATTTAATCTATTCAAGTTTGCATTTGACCATTATTAACAACTGCACAATGGATGACTTTTGAGGAAATGTTACTTCATGTCTTTAATTCTCACTAACTACACAGGCTATTCAACAGGAAGCAATTTTTTTTCCAGGAAGAGGGACAAAAAGTTAACAATATCTCTGTACCTCTCGGTTCCCAGTGAGTTGGTTGTGATCTGTCAACCCAACTTTGGGGAAATGCCCTCTCCTCCTGGGCTCGCTGCACTGCCACGTGGCCTCCAGGGGGCGATTTACCCCCACACGAATCCAGTATCTTGGTTCATATCTTTGCTTCAGATCCCTCAAGGACTGCCCATGCACCAGGGCCCCATCTGCCCCGCCAGTCTCACCTGCTGGCCTCCAGGAAACTATCCTGGGTCTCAACCATCCTCTGTTCCTATGCCCGCCCCACTACTCTTCATTTTGTCCTTCAAGTGTGGGCTCCTGTGGCTTGCCACCAAGCAGGGGTCTCCCAGTCCTCCACCTTGGGGAACTGCATCGTCCTGCACAGTGCCTAGCGAAACTGTGTGGAGGCCGGAAGAATACAGAACAACAGGTGCTCAGAGGGGCTGCCTTTCCCACTGCAGGGGCCCTGGAGAGCTTTCTCCCAGCTGGTTATTCACAGGCGCTGAAGCTGTGGAATCTCGATCTTACCAATTTAAAGGGCATCATCACTAATTACAAAAGAAATCATTTTTTCAGTAGCAAAAGGAGAAAAGACTTTGTGCCCCATGCCCCCATCTTTCTTCCTCCGCCTTCAGAGGTGATTCTCACTCTCTGGGCAAGGGTAGAAAGCAACAAACAGAATATTATTTTTCAATGATTCTTCTTTCCCACTCTGAAGATTGCATCCCAAGACTGATGAAGGCTAGGATGGTTTGGCTTCCCTGTACTGAGTATTCAGAGGCTCAGGGTGGAGGGGGTTAGGGAGATAATTCAGCATTATGGAACCAAACAGAGACATTAAAAGGTTCTACTCTAAACAGAAAGGAAGCAGGATGCTATAGAAATGGGAAAACCATCATTGGAAATGAAATAACGAGTTACAAGACAATAAACATGAAGATGTAAAAAAGAAAAAGTATATCAAAATACAAAAAGGTGGGAAAGGGAGATGGTAGCAAGAAAAGATAGATTTTTTTCTCTTTCTTTTTCCTTTTTCTCATTATTCTTAGGATGTGTTGGAGCCTACGTGATTATCAGTCTAAAGGAAATAGATATGATAATGGGTTGATATACTTGAAAAATAGGGTAACCACAAATCGAAAGCATATAATAGAGTTGAAAAAAAAAAACCAAAAAAGAAACAAACTCTAAATGGCTTAAAGACTTAAACATTAGACAAGACGCTAAAAAACTCTCAGAAGAAAACATAGGCAAAACATTATTTGACATATATCTCAGCAGTGTTTTCCTAGGGCAATCCACCCAAGCAACAGAAAATAAAAGCCAAAATAAACAAATGGGACCTAGTTACACCTATCAGCTATTTCAAAGCAATAGAAACCATAAGCAAAATGAAAAGACAACCTATGGAATGTGAGAAAATATTTGCAAAAGATGAGACTGAACATGGCTTAACTTGTAGACTATAAAAATAGTTCATACAACTTAATAAGAAAAAAAAAAAACAACCCAATCCAAAAATGGGCAGAACAACTAAACAAGCAATTCTCCAATGAAGATATACAAATGGCCAATAGGCATATGAAAAAAAGGCACAATATCGCTAATTATCTTAGAAATGCAAATCAAAACTACAATAAGTTATCATCTCACACTACTCAGAATGGCCACCATTCAAACATCCACTCACCATAGATGCTGGAGAGGCTTGGAGAAAAGGGAACCCTCCTACATTATTGCTGGGAATGTAGTTTGGTGAAGCCAATGTGGAAAACAATATGGAGATACCACAAAAGACTAAAAAAAGACATCATTTGATCCAGCAATCCCACTCCTGGGCATATATCCAGAGGGAACCTTAATTTCAAAATATACCTGCACCCCAATGTTCACAGCAGCATTGTTTTCAATGACCAAGACATAGAAGCAACCTAAACGCCCACTGACAAATGACTGGATAAAGATGTAGTATTTAGATATAAAAGAATATTACACAGTTGTAACAAAGAAGGAAATAATGCCATTTACAGCAACATGGATGGACTTGGAGATTATCACACTAAAGTGAAATAACTCAGACAGAGAAAGACAAGTAACATATGATACCACTTATATGTGGAATTTTTAAAAAAGATACAAATAAACTTATTTACAAAACAAAAACAGACTCACAGACTTAGGAAACAAACTTAGGAGTTTGGGATTAACAATTACAAACTACTATATGTAAAACAGACAAACAGCAAGGATTCACTGTAGAACACAGGGGAAAATGTTCAGTATCTTGCAACCTATAATGGAAAAGAACCTGAAAAAGAATAGACTATGTATATGTACAACTGAATCACTATGCTGTATACCTGAAACTAACAAAACAGCTGTATATCTGAAACTAACTAAACATTGTAAATCAACCACATTTCAATTAAAAAAAAAGATAAGCTCTAAATAGCTGTATTCAAAGAAAATCTTCAAATCTTACCTCCTACAAAAAGTAAAATGGGAAGCTTGAGCAGGACCAAATTATACTGAATGAGAGGTTACATACCTTCTCCAGCACGTGGCCCATGGTACACATACATCGTGTTTTCCTTCAGGTAAGAATGGCCCTTACTGCCCAGGGAGCGAGTCCTGCTGGGACAAGGCCTCTGTGGCAGTGGCCTCCTTGTCACCGCTCCATCTCACCAGAAGGCCAGGGTTTTCAGAGGGGAGGGAACACAGAGCTCATACACTTCAGATATATTTCCTGAGAAAAACTGTGGAAAGACCAAATTCACCTGCAGTGCAGGAAACATGAGCACGGCCCCTAAGCAGACTGACAAACCCGAAGCAAGACGGCCCGATGTTCACATCGGAACCAGAACAAAAACCGTCTGGCCCCAGTTAAACGATCACCATCTCACCTGCAATGAACTGTTCGTACTCATTGTCAGGGATGTTTCTGTTGAGACTTGAGAGATCAAAAAAGTCAGACCAGGGAATCCGGACCTGGTGGATGTCCAGGCTCTGCTAATGGTAGAGGCGGCCCCAAGGGGGTATCACCAGCACCGACTCTTCCATTTTCAGCAGGGTCTTCAGGAGGAAGGCGATGTGGATACAGACGCCCCTACGGAGGCTGAAGCCCTCCGGAGGGTTGACATAACACAGAAGGTACCTGGCAGGGAGCAAAGGAGAGCGGGTCTTCAGAGCCAGGTCTCTGCACAGGAATCCCGGCTTAGATAGAACAGATACAATGGGAATCTCTGCACAGCACATGGCCTAGACTCAAGACACGTTCAGCAGCTTCTGGTTTGTATAGTGGAGGCACTGCCCACCGATCTCTGTGTGGCCAATTATTTCGAGTCCGGGAGCACATGCAGAAGACATCTTGGCATCTGTCTATCAACGCTAAGCACCTGACTAGTACCTGAGCACCCGTTCTCCAGGGAATCTCAAACTTCTTGGCCTAAAGACCCCTGTACACTCTTAAATACTGAGGACTTCAAAAGGCTGCTGTTTATGTGGGTTAAATCTATCAATAGTTCCTGTGTTAGAAGTTAAATAAGAACTTTAAAAAATGCTTATGAGTTCACTTAAAAATAATAACAACCTACTACATGATACCATTAATACTCTTAAGCAAAAAATAAGTATATTTTTCTAAACAAAAATCATTAATGAGAGGAATAGCAGTGATTTTAATTTCTGAGAATCTCTTTTGGACTGGTGAGAGCTTAATTCTCTCTGCCTCTACATTACCTGTTTTGTGATATCACAGACTATGTTTTCCCTGGAAAACCCCACAGGAAACTCGGGAGTGCAAGAGTGTGCAAAAGGCAGGTGACTTCCCGGCGTTCCTAGGAAAATAGTCTTGCATCTCAGGGGCCTCGGACTCACTTTGATAACTGCTGCCCTACCCTAGGCGAGACTCTCCTACACAAGAGCCAGGCAAGTGTCCTGGCTTCTTTAATGAGTTACCGCAGCAACACCCCTCCCTTCTCTGTGTTAATGTTTCCCACAACCTCCATTACTGCAGATGAGGATGTAATCCTCAACTGAGGCCTCTAATCCCAGAAGACTACCAACCTTGAAAGGGAGGGCCCATCTACCATCTCTACACCCCGCACAGTCTATTTTGAGTCAAGCCCTAGATAACTGCTAATTGACACTGACCCTTGTCTTATTCCTGAGTTTTAGCGAAGGAGCCAACATCTGGATGGAACTGAAATTTCCCTGCTGATATACAAGGCTGATAAACCACCCTATTCCAACATCTGATTCTGGGGCTCTTCAAAACGCGGGTAAGGCCCCGCTTCATAAAAGACGGGTCCTCCACCTGCCCTTCCCAGGGGTTCTGGGAGGCCGCGGCCACGCAGGGCTACCCGGAGTCGCGGTCCAAGCCCCAGAGCCCGAGGGTGAGGAAAGCCGGAGGCTGTGCCCCAGCCCTGTCCCCCCCGCCCCAACCCGCTCCCCGGCACCACAGCCCTCCCCGGCCGCCACACCAACCCGGATCCCACCCCGGTCCATGTCCACTGGCCCCGCCAACGGCGCTGCCGTACGTTTACCGTCTGTGAGACGCCGCCCTAGAAAGGATGTCGGCCGCCGACTGACGCGGCCAGAACTAGTGGCCCGGCCAAGCAAGCCGCCATCCCCAGCAGCAAACACCGCCATGGTCCCGGGCAGCTGCACACTTCCGGAGCCCGCTGCCTGCCCCAGAAGCGCACGCCAGCCCGCGAGGAGCGCGGCGTCTTTATCCATGGCAACGCCGCGGGGCCCTCCCCTAGCGCTTGCGTCTGCGTCCTCCCGAGGCTAGACGTGCGAGAGCAGAACTTTCGGAGCCAATGGGAGCAAGGGCGCGGCCAGGACGGGGGTGGGGGGAGGCTTATGGGGCAGCTGGGTGGGGCCGGGGCGGGCGGGGCCGCGCGGAGGTCCTCAGCTGCAGGTGGCACCGGCCGGAGGCTGGGGCAATGCTGCCAACAGTGGGCGGGGCGGCGGGGTGGGGGCACCCTCACCTGTCCTTGTGCGGGGCTCAGCCAGGGCTCCGCGGCCTCCGCTTGCACCGGAAGTGGACCCAGGCTACCGGTGGGCAAGATAGAGGACTGAGCCCAGGCAGGCACGGCTGGCCAGGTAGGGCACCTGAAGTGCAGATCCGCCAGGCCGGCTGCCGGCCTTGAATACGCGCTGCTAGGCAGTTTCCAAGAAAACGGGATCTGTCCCAAGAGGGGAGGTAGGGCAGGGTGCCAGATGCCTGGTTGGGTGCGGTCTTACAGGAGAGCCACGTTGAGAGGGTGCAGAGCAGCCCCTGTGTTGGCGGGGCTAGGAATTTGGGGTATAGGGTGGGGATGATGTGTGCCATTCCCTGTGGTCTCCCAAAGAACTCGCACCCCCAAGCAAAGGACCCTGCTCCCTCCACCCTTCACTGCATCCCCTGCCTTCCCCAGCACCACCGCCCCTGCCCCCGGAGTGTCCCATGACCTCTCCCCACACCAGGCACCGTCCCTGTTACAGGTACTTATCTCCTGGTGGTTCCAGCCCAAGGGTGGGGGCTGTATCTGACCAGTTAGGATGCCTGGAGCCTTTGTATGAAACCTCAGACTATAATGCAGGCGTGCACAGAGGCCCCTCAAACAGGATTCCCTGCATTCCCTCCCCACCACGCACCCACAGCGCAGCTGCCACACCAGGCCAAGCCTGCAGGAGGACCGCTGTTCCCTCTCCTCCTGTCCCTGATCAAGAGTGCACCGCCCACACTGCTGGGTATTTAGTGGGCCTTAGAAGAGCAGCTGGTATTTTCATGGACAAATATTTGCTCTTTTGGGAAGAGTTGAGTGCAAAGGGATGTAGGGTATGCCTTTTCTGTTGTCCTGGAACTGGTGACTAGGATGCAAACTTAAGTCAAAGCAGTTTTTAGAGAGAGCCGCAATATATCTTACCCAAAGATCACTGTTCCCCTACAAAGGCAACACCACCTGGCGGGTGGGGTCCTGGTCCCTCTTTCTGGAGGTTGGGCTTTGCACCCTCCAGCTGGGACAGAGCCCGAAACAGCTCTGAACACGCTCCAACAGGCTTTCCCAGCACAAACTGCCTTTATTTTGAATCTGGCTGAAGGAAGCAGCTGAGAAATCTGGGTAAATCTTCCTGGGTGTAACCATGCCTTTTGTGCTGAATGAAAGAGCGGCTCTCCACATGCTAACAGCTTAGAACTGAATGTGTGTCGAAGCCTTCATGCATGTAGCATGTTGGGAACAGCGTTTCATGGTGAGGGGAACTCTATAACTTACATGTGTATGGGGAAGCCCTCACTCCAACAGGGTTTTCCTGCACAAACTGCCTTTATTTCGAAATTGGCTCTTGCTGAGAAATCTTGGTAAGTGTTCTTAAGTGTAGCCATGCCCATTATGCAGGATGAAAGAGCGGCTCTACACTTTTTCACATCTCAGAAATGAATGTGTGTTGAAGCCGTCATTCATGTAGCGTGTTGGGAACACAGAATTTAGTGGTGAGAACTATGTAAATTACATGTCTATGATGAAGCACTCTCTCGAGCCGGGTATTCCAGTGCATACTGCCTTTATTTCGAAACTGGCTTCTCAGAAGCCTGTGGTCTCCACTGCAGGTCTGTCTCCAAACCCAGGGCCAGCATGGTAACTCTGCTCCCCCTGTCTATTCTGGAAGTTCTAGGTGTCCTCCATGGCCCTACCACCATTATATTTTTGGAAAACCCCGCAGATGGAATGGGCCTGAGAACAGGAGAGCTGGATGCCAGAAGCCACTGCCCAGTGTGAGGCTCCTGGGAGGGGCATCTCCTCTCCGTGGGCTCTGATCTAACCTCCCCTCTCCCCCACCCCCACCCCTCTCCTCCTGCATTTCCTGATTGATCCCTGGATAATGGTCCATACCAGGAATGACCTGGGAGAGGTTTTATGAGTCTTTAAGTGGAAAAAAAAAAGAAATCTTTAGACAAGTTACTGAAAGTAACTTCCAGCTTTACCGGGAAAGACCTCATTCCAATGTTTAAGGCTAGTTGACAGGGTGTCAAATTGCTTAACCACTCACATCTGAGCAAGTGCTACCTCTCTCTCCAGCTCCCCGCAGCATCCACCTGTGGCAACTTGGCCAAAAGAAGGCAAGAAAGCTCTTTCCCCTCGCCAGCACCAGCGTGGCTTTGGAGTCAGTGGAGGCTGAGAGAAAGAGCCCTGCCCTGAGGTTTGAGGGGCCTCCAGCCACAGCCAGAGGAGCGGGGGTTTTCAGAGTGGCCCAGCAGGGAAACCAGGCAAGGCCACCTGGCCCAAGTCTTCCCTGCCCAGAGAGCCCCATGAACTGCTTTGGGCCACACTCCCCGTTTGGGCCCCCTGCAAAAAGTTACCACGGGAGCCACACCTGAGAAGGCAGAAGGACAGCCCTTTAGCCTGGGGTCCCAGCAGGTGTGTCCTGTGAGACCTGTGGCCACATAAGTTCCTTGTCTCTCCAGGTCACTGAAGGGACTGTGCTGGGCATCTTGGTGGTCAGGGACATGGGAACACCTCTAAACTCTGAAGAAGGACAGAGAGACTCTTCCTGGAAGCAAGGATTCCAGGGAGACACCTTGCCCAGAACTGGGGGACTGTGTCCTGAGCAGACCCCTGGGAGGCAATGTGGGGCTGTGGGGTCCTCTTCTGAGAAGGGAGCAGGTGAGTTTTCCGGGGGTGGGGTCCTGCTTTGTCCAGATATGTCCTTGTGTAAGACTCATTTACAAACACCTCCAAGTCCACCTAGGGGTGGCCCCAGAGGTGGGGGTAGAGGAGGAGAGTGAAGGGTGCAGACTTAGGGCCCCCTGAGCCACCCAGGGAGCCAAGGGTCAGTGGGAACATCTTGGGAGTCTAGTGCAGGGGTGGAGGACGAGCACTAAGAACATGCCAAGTCATGCAATAAAGTGACCCGTGACCACGAGACACAGGTGGCCGTACACCAAAAGAGGCAGATAGAAATTTAGACCCAGGATCTGAGAACCTTGAGAGGGGCTGGAGGGTCCCAGGAACCCTCAGGAACAGCTCTTCTAGGGGCACAGACATCCCAATACACACATTTCTCATGGAAGCTTTTTGGGGTGCAGAGTGAGTTACCAGGATCCTGAACTTAGTATGGAATCCCACCCCCTTGTTCATCACGGTACCTGGCAATAAATTGCTGTCATTTGTCCCTGGACATGCACAGGGGAGCTGACTGCTGTGGGGGTCACTGCAGGACTAGAATCTTCTGGTGTCTGCTCTGTGACCACAGAAACCCAGGGGGATTTCTCAACGGGAGAACCTGGAGACCATGCCTGCAAGGACCACCCTCATGGGATGGCCAAGGAGCTCGTGGTACCCAGGTCACCAAGTGACGAAGTTGTGAGGTTGCCTGGGGTATCCTGGGGGCATGTAGATTTCTGAGGTCAGCACGTGGTCCCAGCACTGCTGGATGGTCTGCACAAAGAGGGGCCTGCCCTCCTGATGATGGCTCTTAACACCTGCAGGGAAACTGCTCCCAGGGCTCCTGGAGGTCCATATTGAGAGTGTCCTGTCAGCCTTGTGGGGTCACCTTCCCCTGATGCAGAAGCAGACCTCTCTCCCTTGAGGCCCAGGGGACACCTGGCTCAGGTGCCACCTGTGTGCCCTGGACACGCAGAGCCCCAGAGCTCTGGCACAGCCTGGGGTGTGGTGGTGTCCGGGCAAGAAAGGCCCTGGGAAGGGGGTCATTCAAGGGCAGAGGCCACTCTGCAGGGATGCTGGACCTGGCAGCAATGCACTGCTTCAGTACTCCCTTGGGTTGGGTCTCCAACCTGTGGGATGGAAGGGCCACTCCTTCCTGTGTTGCAGTCGGGGGAACTAGATCCATCGTCAAGGTCAGCCCTGAAAATGGAGGCTGCGCTACCTCCATTCCTGGAAAGAAAATCAGTCCCCTCCAGTCCAGGTGATTCAGAAAGTCATTCAGCAATGTTCGGGGCCCCCACTTTAGGCTTTGAATTAGAGCTGAGCGGCTTAGGAGGCCAGATCCCTGTCCGTGGCTCCAGGAGCAGGCTTTCTGCTGGGGGACAGGATCCTCACAAACACCTGTGTCTTTGTGGGACACTCCCCTCTGACAAGCTGGGAGGCAGGGTGCAGTTGTGGGAAATCGTGTTTACATGAGCAGAGGGCCACCATGTGGTGGGGGCACAGGAGACTGTGAGAATGAGTCCCACAGCCTTTCTGGAATCAAAAAACTGGCAAATGTGAAAAAGTGCATAATTTGTTTTATTGAACAGGCTGCTTATGTACGTTTGGAGGACCAGGTTCAAGGACTCAGCATCCCTCCAGGACAATAGCCTCAAGAGAAGAACAGACAGAGCAGGAGGAGATCTGGGGTTTCTCCTAGGAATGAGGTGGAACAGGGATTTCTGCAGATTTGCAAGGAGTCCCCGACCACTGAGCATGGGGTTACAGCCCCACGAGCCCCTGTCATGTTTGGCTTGGGCTCTGGTTCTGGCCTGCTCATGTATTCTTCCAGCAGAGTTCCAGAAACTCAGAGGGTGGAATTAGAGGGGCTGCGTTTGGAACCTAGTGAGGAGTTGGAGGGTCCTTTATATTGAGTCCCTTCATCCTAATCACCGTAGCTGAAGCCCAACACCCCCCAGGCCCCCATGGTTGCCGTGGAGGGAGAACAAGCCTGGCAGGCGACCTAGGGGTCCCACTACTGTGTCCTTCCCTTGTCTTCGTTCCCTTTCACCCCGGAAGGTGTGATTGTCTCGTGTCATGGTGGCCTCCACAATGTCCCTCCCAGTAATCTCTCTTCTCCATCAGGTGGGGTTCCCAACCCCGCTCAGCCTTCTCTGCATGGATGCTGAAGGACCAGGCCCACCTGAAGTTCTGAGCTCGAGCAGTAAGGTGGAAACAAAGAAACCAATGGAAAAAAGAAGCAAGTGATTGTGGCAAAGCTCCCCACCACAGAGAAGCTGCCCTGAGTGGAAGGGAGAGTGTGGGCATGCCCGTTTGTTTCCTATCTCCCAGTGCTCTTAGCTTTCTTATTGCCTACCTGCATGGTTACAACAAAATGATCTGCAAAACTGAAAATATTTACTCTCTCGCTTTTACAGAAAAGGCTGGCCAGCCTCTGGTCCGGTACCAGGCAAGAGATTGGAGTTCCTTTCCAGTTTGGAAACATCTTGGCAGGCCCAGGTTTGCAAAGGTCTTTAAGAGTAGTTACGGAGTTTTGCTTTTAAACTTTTTTACGGCTCTATATACTTGTGAGATGTGGTTGTGATGTATAATTCTGAGTCGGGATTTTCTCAAACTGTTTCTCACTTCTTATACCAGACATTCCTAAATTCCAAGTGGAACTGCATATTAAGGAAGCCATGGAATTTAGCAAAAGGATACAGATCTCATTTCCTTTTAAGCATCGATGTACCTCCATCATGGCAGTATTTGTTATGTGTTATTGATAGGGGAACTAAGTAGTAAACAGATTAATAGAAAATAGGGGATTTTAGGTACACAGGTTCATCTTTTCAACATTGTTTGTAATATTTGCAGTTTAAGATGACCATTCCTGAGAAACAGGCAGCCTCTTAGAATGAAATAGCATTTCCTCTGAACCATAATTAATTTTTATTTTGTAGACAGCAGGAAGGGTAATAACACGTCACACATTTGGGGACGTCAAAGAGAAAATGTAACTTTCTGGGAGCGCACTCCCCCGCCTCCCCCTGCCCTTTTTACTGTCCCATTCTCCCTGGAAGGCTCTTTCTTATCTTCTGCTCATGGCTCCAGTAACTCTTTCTTCCTCCTTGTTCCTCAGCTGGTAAGGTTAGTTTTCTACTTTGAACAAGCAAACAAGCCAACAGAAGAGAAATTTCACAAGCAACTCCCAGCACATCCGCTCGCCTTCTGATGTCTGTGACCTCACTCTCGGTGCCCCACCGCTTATTAAAAGTGGCATCGAAAGCCAGTTCCTCCAAAAGTCCCCGAGGCCCCATCCCTCCCATCTTCTCTGGGTTGTCACTCCCAAAACCATCCTCTCTTTCACTGCCTCATCTATTTTGTTCTCCTGCTAGTTGGCACCATCAGTATGTAAACGTCCATCCTCTTAAACCAACAGCACTCCTTGACCCTAATTCACCCCCACCAATTGCCACCCTGTGTCTTTGCAGCAAATCTTTAAGGAGTTGTTTAAACTCACTGTCTGCATCTTCTCTTGAGCCATCCCCTTTTACACCCATTCTGGCTTTTCGCCTGATCCCTCGCTCTATGGAAACTGCCCTGTCAAGGCCATCAGTGACCCCATGTTGCTAAATATAGTGGTCAATTTTGACTCCTCATCATGCTTGGCCCCTCGGCAGCATTTGACCCAGCTCTTCCATCCCTCCTACCCCGTGTTCCTGCTTCACTCAACCCCCAGCCCATCTCTCTGTCTGTTTCTGCTTTTGGCCTGCTGGCTGGTCCTTTGCCAATGTCTCCTGTTTTTTCCAAACATATACTGTGGGTGTTCCCCAGGGTGGGTTCCTGGGCCTCTCCTCTCTCTCTCTGCTATTCCTTTGGTGGAAGCAACCCAGCCTTGGAAATTGGCATGCCATCACATCAATTTCTCGATTTCTCCAAAATTCCCTGATTTCCCCTTTCCATCTGAGCCTTTATCCCTGAGACTCACATCACATTCTTTTCCTTTCATTCATCTTGCTTTCACATTCATACATATGTTCTACTATGAAATTACTTTTCCAAATTTTGAATCAGTACATATATATCATGTAAAATGCTCAAATATGTATTATTTCCACTAAGATGCTAATTCTACCTTAGAACATTTCTGCACTTCTGTATTTATGTGAATAAAGCGAATAGTATTTCTACAAGCCTCATAGTTAAACACTGTTAGTTTGGGGCTATTATGTAACATGAAATAATGGTACATCAACATAGTCGTTTTTCATTTATTTTTATGTAACACCGAGATGAGGTTTTTGCCCTGAAGACTGGTTTTATTGAAATTTTACCTACGTTACGGACAGTCAGTTTATGTGAAAGCCCTCATTTCTCCCCTTTTTGATATATGCTCCATTTGGCTATATATAACATATAACTTGGCATGAAACAAAATTCCCAAATCATTCACATAATACAATTAATATGTTTAATTATATTTTTTAAATGTTAAAAAGAAAAAGAAAACAGATTCCTCTACCTATTAGGCACTTCTGTGGCAATATGTAACACACCCCTTAACCATGACATTGAAGAACTGAGCTGATACCAGCCCCTTTCCACCTGCTCAGCCCCACCTTTTCCCATCCCCTTTCCCATCCGGAGAGGACATCCCTCCCATTGTCCAGGCCCAGATGTTGGAACCATGTCCTTTCTCTCTCTTTCTTTTACACTCACAGACAGCAAATCCAGCTTGTTAGAAAATTCTGGATATTCTGTCTTAATTAAATACCTGCTCTCTGCTCCCCGCCCTCCTAAGAGCCACCTTCAGCCTTTCCTGGATACCAATAGCCTTCTGTTTCCATCTTTGCTTTCCTACAATCTCTCATCCACACAGAGTCAGAGGGAGCCTGTAAAAACATACATTGGGGGTGGTGGGTGTTGCTCAGTGGTAGGGCGCATGCTTAGCATGCTTGAGATCCTGGGTTCAATCACCAGCACATTCATTAAAATAAATAAATTACTTCCCCCCAAAAAACACAAACACAAAAGCATAAGTTGGACTACATCACCCCTCCCCTCAAAACTCACTAAACGGGTCACCATGTCATTAGGAGCCAAAGTTGTCACAAAGGCCTCAGGACCCGGCGTGCTCTGCCTCTCTGCCCACACTCTCCCCCTCACTCTGGGGGCCTCTGGCTCCGGCTCTTCCTTCTTCCTCCGGATCTATTCTGCTTCAAGTTCATTACTCCGTGAGATCTGCCAGGATTGCCTTATTCTCTCCTGCCTGCCTCCCACCCCACCGCCATCACCCGAGTTTGCTCATATCACTCTTTTTTAAAAATTTATCCAAACTCTTGCTACCCCAACATGCTGCCTGTTTCCTCTGCTAAAATTCTGAGCCCCCAGTGATGGGGAGTCATGTCTATTTTGTTGACTGATAAAGCCCGAGAGCCTTGGGAACGGTCTAGTTAGGAGATTCCCGTATGTAGTAGGAGCTTATAAACATTTGCTGAATGAATGTAGATGCCCTGGTCCAATCCGATGGAGCACTTCTGTGACGTGCTCAAAGAATAACTCTCCTTTCCACCTGAGAGGGGGTGACAACTTCCCTGCTGATTAAAGGCAAGAATTTTTTGCTTTATGCTGTTAACCTTAGGCGGGGAGACTGGGGGATCTTCATATATATTTTTAAATTTGGTTCACTCTGCAGTTGGTCTTTGGTCTCTGTATAATTTTGAGAAACTCTTTATGAGTGATCATTCTTTGATCAGATTGAACAGGTTCCAGGGGGAAGGACCAAGCCTGTCCCATCAGCCATTCTATGTGTCTTGTCCTGGGACCCAGTGGATGCTCAGCATGTAAGTGAACCGACAGGAGTGAGTGAAGAGATGGGAGCATCTCATTATTGTGGCGGATCTCTGTCCAATGCCTTGAGATTTGGGGAAGGGTTTACGAGTGCAGAAGGGAGAGGTCAGGTCCTCTGTGCTTTTCCTGAGTGCCCTGGCCTTACCCATTCCCCCAGCCCCCTCTGGGCAGCCAAGCCAAGGAGCTGGGCCACCAGGGGTTGTGCTGATCAATAATCCACCTTCACCCCAATTCCGGGGGTAGGTACACATGGTTGTAGACACTGGAGTCAGGTCCTTGGAGGAATTCCTCACCGAACTATGTTTTGGACCTTTTATTTTTCTCTAGAACCTCCAGCTGAAGAAGATTGTTTTAGACACATGAAAGTTGAGGACACCTTCTGTCCCCTCACAACCCAGGTGGGGCTGGGAGTCTGCTGTTTCTATAGCCGGTGGGCTCGTGTTGATTTGGGCATCCCTGTGCCTGAATTCCTGCAGTACACTCGGTGGTAAGGTTGGGGGTGCCTGGCAGGGAGGGAAGCGGGTTGGGAGACTGTACAGCTGGGCTGATGTTAACCTGGGGTGAGCGGGAGCTTGCTGATGCATGGCATCTCGGGGCAGGGAACTCTCCACACTCAAGAGGGGTTCCCACTCCCGCAGGGTCCCTTTGATCAGGGTGCTGGGCTGTCAGGGGACCACAGGGGTCCCAGTGAGGATTAGGGTGCCTTCAGGCAATGGGAAGTGTGGGGTCCAGTGGCAATTGAATTAACTCTGCACCCAAACCCAGCCCCCACCTCTTTCAGCCTGTTTCCTAATCTGCAAAACTGGAATGTTATTAAACATCTCACGGGGTCATTGATGGGCTGGGACAGACTAGACAGTCAGGAGCTGGAATTCCTCTGTCCCCTGATTGTTTGCCTTCTTTCTGACTATTTGCTCTCACAAGCTCAGTCTCTCTGTCTCTCGCTCTTTCACTTCTAAGTTTCTCTCATGCTCTGGTTTCATTTGATTTCCAACCACCGCCCCTCCCCTCCGCCAAACTCCAGATGAGTGAACTTGATTTCTATGTGTCAGTTCCAAATTCCCAGGAAAGATGCTCTGTCACCCTCTGGATCTTCTGTCCAACCCATGAGTTGTGGCCAGATGAGCGAGTCCCTCTGGGACCAGCAGAGGGTCTCTGCCCAGCCCCCAGCCACCACTGTGGGAGCACTTAGCTCTCCGTGGAGGAAGTACTGGCTGTGACCTTGTGTCACTAAGTGTGAATTTATGTCTTCTCTTGAACCACCTTCATCCTCCTAAACAAAGATGAAAATTAAACACTCCCGGGATTTGTGTCATGGAACACTCAGGGTGGGGGCTAATGGGGTTGGAATTTCTGCTGTATTTAAGGGGCTACAGTGAATCCCCAACGAGAGCCTGCAAAGGGAACAGCACCAGCCCCACCCGGCACTTAGGGCGCTGAGTCTGCGTGACGTTGAGCCAGGCTTCTGACCACAGCTCAGGGGTCTGGTCTGACCAGTTAGCCTTTGAAACCAACCAGCTTTGGATTCCTCAATCCCACCCTGAGGTTTTACCTGAACCATCAGCTTCTGTATCTCTGAAGACAGATGCTGAGGACCCTTCACGTAAGCCGTTCGCACAGCCCTGTTCAGGCCTTTGTGCTGCACGGTCTGCCCGGCGAGCTGACCGAGGTTGGTATTTTACTGATGTTAGAAGTAGTCTGGTTTCCCGATGTACTGTTTCACTGAACAAGCAACAGAAGCCACTTCTCGCTGATAAAAGCAGAAAAGGGACATAATGAAAAGATACTGGGAGGGTGTGTGGAGTGGCCAGGACCGGAGCCAACCCAGGAGCTGTAGGAGGTGTTAGGGAGCCCCAGGCACCAGGCTGGGAGGGGTGCTACCGGGCCCCCTGCCACCCCAGAAGGGACCCCCCTCCACCCGACCCTCCACCTCACTCACTGCAGGTTCATGTCCCGGCAGGGCCAGGTCACACTGAAGCCACCAGCACACACCTCAGTTGGGGAGCTGGCCCCGTCTGAGCTGCGGGCGTGCCTGGTGTGGGGAGAGGCCCAGTTAGAGGAAGGCAGTTCCCCTACTGTTCCGAGTTAAGGTGCAAGTCAGTGCCCATCACTCAGGAGAGCCAGGCTGGACGGACCTCATTGTGGTGACTAGGCTGTCTGAGTTCACTTATTACTTTCTACGTTTGAAGGCCCTGGAGGGAGAAAAAGTGAAGGTTCTAGTACTTATTTTGTGGTTCCCACGTACCAGGTGTGGTAAACAAGCCACTTCAGACAAGGCCCGGAGCAACCACGTAAATAGGCCACGGAGCAAGTCGTGCAGTCAGGCCTCTGTGGTCCCGAAACCCGTGTCCCCATCGGCTCCATAGTTACCAGTGGAAACTAGGGGGATTTATGGGACTGTGTGCTCCTGTGAGGGCTGGGATATGTGTGTTTAAGTCCACATCTTCAGAAACTCGGCTAGAACCACAGCCACTGATTGCACGGTGGCAGAGGAAGGGAGGATTCCAGCCTCTGGTCCAGCTCGTGTGGAGCTCAGAAGTTCTTCCTCCTGTCCTGAAAATAACACCAAATCTGAGGGAGCTGCAAACCCACTGCTCTTCTTAGATCCCAGAAGACTGAGGGGGAAAGCTGCTTCCAACCCAGAGAGGTTGCAAAGGGAACAGCGGGCAGGCTTGGAGAGTCACAGCTCCCAAGGCAGAACCTGCTTTTGTAAGAACCCCGGGGGCAGGCAGATTTAACAGGTCCCTGAGGCCAGCAGGAGGCTCAGTGTGGGGAAATCAGAGTGTGACAACTCCAGGGGGCCAGTCAGAGGGGCCCCATGCTCTTTTTCATGTATTTTACATCCAGGACCGTGTCCTGTTCTCAGAATGAAGGTCAGAGGATAACTCCTCATGCTTCCTGCCTGGAGAGGAGAAAATAACTGTATTGAAATACACCCAGAACATTCTGTTTCATTGGGGGAAGTTGTTTTTTGTTTGTTTTATTAATGAGAAATTATTTTACCAGAGCCTAACCAACCTGGGAGAAGGGAAATCCCTTCTGTGTCACCCAAATTGGGGTGGGGGGAAAGAGACACACTTGTGGAGGTCACAGCTCAGGGCACAGGCTCAATGAGAACTAATCACAGGACTGCAGATGCCCTGCTCTGTCCCGCTCCCCCAACACCTTACCTCCATGTCAGTAGGGCCCGTGTGTAATAACAGGAATAATACTAACAGAAGTAAATGTCTCAGGAGTGTCTAGGGAAAACCCAAAGACAGCGGGGAGATGAAAACAAGGACACACAGGCTGTTTTAGCCTCTCACACCAATAGCTGTAGCAAACTACACACAGCCCAGCCCCAGTAGATAAACAGACAACCTCACAGAAGAAATTATTTATTTTGGTTCTCTTACCCAGTGCATTCCATGGTGCATCCTCGCCTAGAATTGAGTGGAAGCAAGTCCATCTCAGAAGGGACATAACTGAAGAGGGATGGCTTCCCAGACTCTGAGGGGCAGAGAGAGCACCAGCCTGGGTTAGAGAAAGGTGAGGGGTGGGGTAGGGTGTGGGCTGCCTTCTTCCCCATATAAGGAACCTTCCTGAGGCCAGCACAGTAGGAGGGAGGGCCATGGGGTGGAAGCAGCCAGACTTCATCCTGAGAACTGTTGGGATGCCTCAAAGGGACCATTCAGGTGCCCAAACTGGGCCCTGATTGAGGGAGCCAGTCGGTCTGACTCAGAGCCCAGGACTGAGGTGGGCTCACAGCAGGCCGGTATTACTTGGCCGGATCCATTTCACTTCTCCGAAGCCCTGTGTAAAACATGAAGCGTGGACGGCCTGGTGAGCACAGCTCTGCCCTCAAGACCGGTTTCAACTCCTCTCTTCCCAGAGAACAGCATCTCTGAACCCGTCCTGGGTGACCTCACAGAGATCACCCTAGTGGCCCAGGCTAGTGACCGGGAACATGTACCTTCCTGCAGGCAAACCCTGACGTCCACTGATGCATCATATACTGGCAAAGAGTGAGTCACTGTGCATTGGTCTAACAGCAGAGACTCTGCCAAAGGCCCAAGAGGTGGTGTGTGGGACATGCAGGGGTGCAGGAGTGTAAGCAGTGCAAAAGTGTAACTGGGACAGGGGTGCAGGGGCTGTGGAGGGCGCAGGCATTTCAGGGGATGTGGGGGTGGAGGGATGCAGAATTGCAGAGAGTAGCAGGGGTGCAGAGGTGCAGGGAGTGTAGGGATGCAGGGAGGTGCTCAGGGACCTGGCCAGGATAAGAAGGCAAGTGCACATCCTTGCAGTCAGCCTGACCCCGGTAGGCTATTGCAATGCTTTTGGGCTGCGGCGGCGGCGGTGGCGGTTGGGAGGCTGCCCGGGCAAGCCGATCGATTTCTTCTCTTCCCTGCAGCCTGGCCTGGGGTGGGGCTTGGCCGCCGGAGATTCGCCAGATGTTGCACTCCAGGTAAGCTTGCTCCTGGTAGGTGGGGCGGTTAGGTCAGAAGGCAGTGGCAGCGGCAGAGGGGCGGAGCGGGTCTACCCCTGGTGAACGGGTGGAATAGCTGCCTTGTCCCGGCTGCTGGGCCTGGGAGTGGCCTCTTCTTCCCCAGGTCGCCGGACACTCCTGTCCCACTCAGCTTGCTGAGTGCGGAGTGGGGGCGGGGCCGTTAAGGTGCGGGACCCACGGGGGGAGGGAGGCTGCCGCGGGGGAGCCGATCAATTCGCTCCGCTCTCCCCAGAGGCGGAGCCAGGGGCGGCTTCTGCTGACCTAGAGGCGGGACGCGGGTCTCCAGATGAACTTGCTCCTGGGAGGCGGGCGGCGGAGGCGGCAGGGGCAGGGGATGTGTTCCAGGGAGTTGCTCCATTTCTTCTCTCCCCCACGGCCTGGCTTGGGGGCGACGTCTGCCGCCGGAGATTTGCCTCAGGTCCGACTCCAGGTGAGCTTGCTCCTGGGAGATGGGTGCGGTGCGGTCAGGGGGCTGGTAAGGTGGTGGCTGCAGGCATAGGGAGGCTGCCCCGGAGGAGACTGTGGATTAGCTCCATGTCTGCACCGCGTGGCCTGAAGGCGGCCTCTGCTGCTCCAGGTCCCGGGACACCCCTGTCCCACTTTGCCTGCTGGGGGCGGGAGGCAGGGTAGTCAGGGTGCAGGGGTGGCGGTGGTCGGGGGCCTGCAGCGGGGGAGCGGACCATTTGCTCCCATCTTCCCCGCGTCTTGTCCTGGGGGCGGTCGCTGTTGCCCTGTGTTACGAGACGCGTGTATCCTAGTCGGCCTGACCCCGGGAGTTGGACTTGGTACTTTGGGGGTGGTGGCAGCAGCGGCAGGTTTTCCCATGGAACTTGTCCATTTGCTCCCACTTCCCCCCATGGTTTGCCCTGGGGGCGGTCCCTGTTGTCCCAAGTTCGTCGGACGTCCATCTCCAGGTCAGCCTGCTCCCTAGAGGAGGCCACTGTGAGGTCATGGGCAAGAGTGGTGGCTGCTGCGGGGGTAGGGGCTGCCTTGGGGAGCTGGTGGATTGGCTCCCGTCTCCCCGATGGCCTGGTGTGGGAGTGGCCTCTCCTGCCCCAGGTCACCAGACGCACCTGTCCCACTCAGCCTGCTGGGGGAGGGGCGCCCTGGGCGGTGCCTTTAAGGTGCGGGGGTGGCGATGGCGGGGGTAGAAGACCTGCAGCGCGGAGCCTGTCAATTTGCTCTCCTCTTCCCCGTGACCAATCCTGGGGGCGTCCTCTGCTGCCCAAGAAGCCGGATGCCCGTCTCCAGGTCAGCTTGCTCCTGGGAGACGGGCCCGATGCGGTCAAGGGGCAGAGGCAGTTGCGACGGCCGGCTGCCCCGCCTAATGGGGCCACTTCTTCTCCTCTCCCCTGACCTGGCCTGGGGACGTCCTCTCTGGCGCAAGATTCGCCTGACACCCCACACCTGGTCTGATTGCTCCTGGAAGGTGGGCGCGGTGAGATCAGGAGGTGGAGAGGACAGGGGCTGCCCCTGGAGAGCTGGAGGATAAGCTCCAATCTCTCTGCAGGCCTGACGTGGGGGCGGCCTCTGCTGCCCCTCGTTCCCAGGTCACACTTCTTCGGGTCATATTTCCCCGGGGTTGCGGTAGGGTGCGGGGGCGTCGGGGTGTTGGCGGGGGTATGGAGCCTGTCACTCGGGAGCTGGGGGTTTAGCGCCCATCTTTTCCGCAGATTGGCCTGTGGGCAGCCTCTGTTGCTCCAGATCGCAAAGCAATTTCCCTGACAGCTTAGCCACCAGAGGTGGGCAGGATGGGCTGAGAGGGCTGAGGCAGCCGCCAAGGCAGCGACGGAGGGGGCTGTCCCTGGCCAGCTGGTCAATTTGTTCCCATCTCAACCTTTGCTGCCCCAGTTTCGCAGAACGCCCTTCTCCAGTTTATTCTTCTCCAGGGAGGTGGGCGCAGTGCATGCAGCCCGAGGTCTGGGCTCTCCCTTGGGAGGGGCAGAACTCTCTTGTTCTCCTTTGTCTTTATTCTTCAGCGAAGTGGTTACTGGACGCAATTCTTAATTCTGAGAAAGTGTAGCCTGTGTTATGGAAGAGCTGCTGGACAGTGAGGTTTCTGGGTGGATTTTCACATCAGCTGATGCCCCAGGCAGGCAGGAAAGCTATTACTCAGAGCTTCTTAGTCTGGGGTTGGGGATGGCCCCGCCATCCTTGCCATGCTTTTTAAAAATGTGTTACTCCCCTCTTTTTCCTAGGTGACATTTTAGGTTATTGGGTCTCAGATTGCTGGCACACTCATCCCTGTTCTCAGACATCTTTTAAACTTGGGTGAAGTGATAAGTAGGGGAAGATGATTTACTGAAAGCTAAGAATACTTAAATTCGCATTAAAGCTACATTCTGTCAATCTTTCTAAAATGATTTTCCTCTGATTCTAAATCCACGACCTAGTGAATGTTGTACTCCTGTGTAAAATCATTGATCTTCACATCACATTTGTTGAGTGGTCAACGAGATTTGTTAATTAGATTATTCCTGAAAGGAAAAGTTCAGGCTTTTCAGAATTCCTTGTCTGATGTCACCCAGGCAGTCACAGTAGAAGACAGAGCTGATATAAAAATCCCTCAGCTGCCTGAACTGCAAAGCTTCTGGGATTACTGATCCCTGAAATGCAGGTGACTCTTGATGATAATCTGGGGGATGGTTTAAATGATCAGATTCTTCCAGTCCTATAAATGGGTTCCGTGGCCCCAGCCCCGGGAGAACTGGACATAAGGGCCATATCGTGTGTGGTGGGATGGGAAGGCAAGGTGTAAGAGCTGGAATCACTGAGATTCCACACTCGCTAAACACAGACTCCAGAGCCTAATTGTTGTCAGGTTCTGTTCTGGATTTGAGAGTGTGTTCATACATGATTCTTGCCCTTCTGGAGTCACTGCCTGGGTGGAAGTAACCTTTACATAGATCTGTGGAGGATGACATTTAAGTAGATGGGCTGTTATGGTTCTCAATGTGCCCAGGCTTGCTCTTCCAGGCACTCGTGGGACTAACGCGAGTCATGTTATTCACTCATTCACTGATTTATTACCCTTGAATTGATCACTCGTCCCACAGTAAGTGAAACAAGGTAACAGGAAGCTGAGTTTTGTCCCCTCTCCTATCACTGATTGTTTTTCAGTCGGGCGCCCTGCGTATGCATTGTGAAACGGTGGTATTTCGTGCCCAATGGGGCAGCACTGTCAGTTCTGAGAATCAGGGGAGACACATGGGTAGGACAGCACCCTGACACACATGGCACCCCCCATCCCGTGAGACAGAATTGTCGATGCTCAGGTGACCCGATGTAGACTGCGGTGCTAAACCTGAGCATGTTTAGTTATCCTGGTGGCTATGAAAATACAGACTACCAGTCGCTACCTCTGGAGACTCTGAGGGTGTGCACCCCAGGATTCTGCATTTTAAGAAGCACTTTAACGAATCCTGATGAAGAGATCTGAGTGTCCCACGGAGAAACACTGGTGTGCGAGGCACCAATATTGAGGATTCTCAGGGAACGATGTCTTTTTAGGATGGTCCATGGGCCCTCACTTTAGACTTTTGCCTTGAGTTTAATTGTATGTGTTCAGAAGTGATGTCTTTCAATTCCAGTGCATGTCAGCATGCTCTGTGCAGGGATTTACTCTCAGTAGATGGCAAAAACTATGATTCTTCAGGTCACCGAGCTACACTGTGAACGATATTTTATTTTGGTTTTCTTTGTAGCAATGCAGAGTCTCCCGAGAAGAGATTTAGACTCAACAGCTTTGTGTCAGACTTTGGAAGACCGCTGCTGCCCAAGGTGTTCTCTGGCAGTGCAATGATGAATCTAGGTCCCTCTTTCACTGCTACATCAATGAAGTGGACCACTTGGACAAGGCCAAAGCTGGTATCCCTACCATAGCCCTTTACAGTGTTATTCGGCTCCAGGAAGCCATCAGATGCAGCAGGTGGCCAGAGGAGGAGCCGAACAGACTCATGAAATGTGACATCCCCAACTTTATCAACACGGACCAGAACTCTGCCTTTGTGGAAGATGATTTCCTGATTTTGTAACTACCGATTGTTCTAGAAAATAAGCCAGTTGCCCAGAACTCACACAAAGACTTGAATTGAGAAACGTGCTTTCTCAGGTATCTTTCTGAAGATGTGAAGTCTGTCTTTGTATGGAAGGAAGTCCCCTTTCACAAAACTGAATGTGTTTGTGTCTGAGAGAGGGAAATGGAGACAGAAAGACGAAGAAGCAGAAGAGAGCCCCCTCAGAAGAGATCTAGTTAAGGTGAGTTTTTGTGCCTTTAAAAAACATTTGGGGTTTTAGGGGGAACAAAGTATTTACACTGTCTTATTCTCCTCATTGGAAACCTTGGCCCCGTCGTCAGAGTCAGCGGCCTTGAACGGGGGTTGCACGCTGCGTTTCATCTGGCACTGCCACTTCCACGCTCTGCCTTTAGCACGTTGCTTTGCCTGTCAGGGTTGCCACCCTTTTAACTGTAAGGTGAGGAGTCTGGAGTAGATGATCCACCCCAGCTCTGCTGTTTTGCAAATTTCTGATTTCGTATTCGGATGAGTCTGGGATACACCCAGAGCAGTATAAACCAGGCCCTACCTCCTGCCTATTGCTGGGGCATCCCTCAGGTCTGTGCCTTCTACTCAACCCTTTACTGAGCCCAGCTTTTGTCAGGAGCCCAAGTGCCTACCGGGATGGCAGGGGACTTGTCTTTCGTGGTCACGGTGGCCAAGAATTCTATTGGTGTGCTGAAACAACTCTTCTGAGATCCTCCACCCACCCCTGCTCAAACCTAATGACAGCACTACGGTTCCTTTCCTAGGAGGAGGATCAATCCATGGTGCATTTTATGACAATCCTGTCCCCAGGGATGCACGGAAGTTTATCAGCTGAGTGAGGGGAGGTGCCTCTGTGTCCCTGTATCTCTGTCTGCTGACAGTTCGCTGCCACCGGCTACTGAACAAGAAAAGTGCTATTCACCATGTTGTGTGTTTTCCAAATGTGTAGGTGATGGTCTTGTGGCTCGTGCGTGGGCTTTGATTTGGGATGGTGAAGGGCTTATAAATACCTCATCAACATGTATTCGAGGTGGCCTGGTGCCACACAGATTTGATTCATGAAGGCATCAAGCCTGCACACTGGTTTGGAAACAACTTGGTTTTGATCATTCACACTGCATGCATGACTCGCTGCTAATCTCTGGGTGGTTTTTTCATTTCAGATTTATTCACCCCATGTCTTGCTTAAGCTGAAAAATACATTTATTTCACCAGAATATTCCCTGATTCTTTGTTTACACACATCCAGTTTTTTTAATTCCTTTAAAAATGATTCTGTGTTTATAATGCCTCCTAATTTCTATCATCTCTATGTTGCCAGTGGCCTGAGACATGCACCAGATTTGATGCCGGAACAGTTCCACCAAAAGAAATCCCTTTGCCGTAATATCTTTTGAGGAAAATATTATTCTTTAAGGCTCTAACAGTAAATCGTAGAAGAAAGCATGGAACATTTCTTGTAGTTAATACATGTTCATGCGAAAAGAAATGATATTTTCATTAAACAATGTTGATTTTAATAACTTTTACAAATGTGAACATTATTATTCATAATTTAAGTAACCAGATAAAACCACAGTTATTTATTATGAAGATTGAAAACTATTTACATGGTCTCTTAATTAGAAGTAGCTTTATTAGAAGACTGAAGGGTATTTAAAAGATGGAAAAATACCCATGATGACACCATCATTTTTATTAACTAAATATCAAGAACTGTGCAGGGATAAGATTTAACCCTCTGCAAACTGCCAAGTTAGCATGAGGTAGTTTGTGGATGCTGCCAGAGGACAGGACACTCCCCCAGGATCAGAGACAAAGGACTCCCTGCCAGCACAGAAGGCAGCCTGTGGTTCAAGTTCATATTGGTTCCTGAGTTCCTTTCCTATTGCTATTGTAACAAAGGACCACAGACTCAGTGGCTTAAAGCAATACACATTCATCTTCTCACTGTTCTAGGGTGCAGTAGTGCAAAGTCAATGTCAGTGGGCTAAAACCAAGGAGTGGCCAAGGCTAAGTTCCACACCTAGGCTCTTGGGAGGGATTCATCATCCTACCTTTCCCAGCTTGCAGAGGTGCTCACACTCCTTGGCCCAGGGCCCTGTGTCACTGTGACCTCTGCTGCCACTTTACATCTCTGTCTCTGACTATATAGATATAGAGGAAGAGTCTTCTACATCTGGTATGGACCCTTTTTCCTACATGGACATTGTATCCTTATTTATGTGCAGATGAAAACCCCTTCCCTCCAGGGTGCGGTGGCATCAGCTCACAAGATGACCACTCTGGGCTTTAAGTGTCCTCTTTGTATTGTCATCAGGGAACTTCTCTTTCCATAGTTAGCTCTGTGTTACTTTGTTGTTATATTTTACCCAGAATTACTGAAAGTTTTACTTAAAAGGGATCCTAATTAGCTCTGTTTACCTGTTTCCAGAGCTGAAAGCTTCAGTTCTAGAGTATCAGTTTGATTTTTCCTAAAAATACATTCCAGTATATTTCTCTGGTGAAAGTCTCTACCCTGTTATCTATTCTCCCATCATTTCCTTATTTTCTTGAATATATTAAAAGTATTTTATAGCCTTTATTGGTAACTCTGATGCCTACATCACCTGGGGTTTGCATCCTTTGTCTAATGCTCCTTATTCTCATGTTATCTGTCATATAGTCTGGACATGTTGCATGTCTAGAAATTCTTTATTACATGGCAGACATTGCAAATGAAAAATCCATGTTATCTTCCGTGAGAGCTTTTCTACCTTCCCGTTAGGCAGACAGTGTGAGGGACTGATCATGTCACTCCAATCAGGCGCTGAGGTGGATCAGGACTAAAGTGCCTTTTTTCTTAAAACAGCTTTGAGGTATACTTGGCAAAATAATTTTCACACGTTTAAAGTGTACAGCTTAATATGTTTTGACGTAAGAATATCCCCAAGGAACCATGACCACACTCAAGACAGTGAACATACCCATCACCCACAAAGCTTCTCTCCTGACTTTTTTTGTCCCTCCCTCCCTCCCCGTCTCTTCCCCTGGGAACCATTGATCTGCTTTCTATCACAACATATTGGTTTGCATTTTCAAGATCCTTATATGAATGGATTCATGCAGTATCTACTCTATGTTGTCTGACTTCTTTCATTCAGTGTAATTATTTTGAGAATCATCTGTGTTGCTGTATTAATAGCTTATTTGTCTTATAGTAGAGTATTGTTTAGTGCTGAGTTTTTACTGAAGAGTTTATTGTGAGCAGTGTTTGTATAGACCATCATTTCTTTCTGCATTTACTTCTTGATGGATGCATGGGTTATTTACAACTTGTGCTATTATAAATAAAATAGCAGTGAATATTTGGTTATAAGTCTTTGTATGGACATATGCTTTTCCTTTCTAAAGCACCAGATGAGGAATGTCTGGATTATATGGTACATAGGTGTTTACCTTTTTAAAAGAATCTGTTAAAGACTTTTCCAAAATGGTTGTACTATTGTAAATTCCTCGTGGTGTGTATCAGTTCTGGTTGCTCTACTTCCTTGCCAGCACCTTGTAAGGTCAGTCTTTCTAACTGTATTCATTCTAGTATGTATGTGAACTAGTATCTCACTGTGGTTTTTAAAAGTATTTCTCTAATCATTAATGACACCTTTAATCAGCATCTTTTCATATGCTTATTATCCATCTGGATATCTTTACTGAAGTGTGTTTTCTGGCCTCATTCATTCAGGTGTTTGAATTATTATTGAATTTTGAGACCTCTTTATTCTGGATCAGATACAAAGAGAGACCATTATCAGATATATGATCTGCAAATAGCTTCTGTCTATGACTTGTCTTTTCATTTGCTTAGCAGTGTTTAGAAGAGCATTGAAGAGTCTTCATGTTCATAAAGTTCACTCTATCAGTTTCTTTTTAAAATAGATGATACTTTTGGTGTCATAGCAAAGAAAAATTTGCCAAACCCAAGGCCATAAAGCTTAAGCCTATGCTTGTTCTCCTAGCTGTTTTATAGTTTTAGATTTCCTATTAAGATCTATGATCCATTTTGAGGTAAATTTTGTATATTTTGTGAGGTGTGAATCAAAGTTCATTTTTTTTTTTTGCGTATCACTATCTAATTGTTCCAGCACTACATGCTGAAAAGATCCTTTCTCCACAGCATCCTTTTTGAGAATCAATTGTCTGTATAAGTCTTGGTTTAGTTCTGAACATTCTATTGTGTTCCATTATTCTATTTTCCTGTTTTACACCAACACCCTAATTTCTGATTACTGTAGCTTTATAAAAAAAAAGTTTGAAAATCAGATAGTGCAAGTCTTCCAACATTGTTTTTCTTGTTCAAAGTTGTTTTGGATTTTTGGGATTCTTTGAATTTTTATATGAATTATAGAATAAGTTTTTAAATTCCTTACATCCTGTTCTGCCAAAATTCCACCCATGTCTTTGGCCGTCTCCAGAGCCACATTTTCTGAAGAAGTCTCTCTAGATCCCAGGTGAAAGGAATTTCCCTTTCGTCTGTGCTCAAATCACATTTGATATTATTTGATTCCATTTAATCATATTTGCCTGTATGTACTTGTCTGATCTTTCCAGCCATTTAGTAAATCTCAAAAGATTAGGAATCTTGACTTGGTTCCCTCTGTGTGCTGAGAAACTAGTTCTATGCTTTGCAGGAGTGAGCCCTGCAGTAAGAGGTATCTGCAGCACACATCTAGCTCATTGCTTGAATATTGTCAAGGAATTCTGCAGATTTAGAATTGTTTATTGATTGTTGTCTCCAAGACGGCTCAGTCTTTTTTATTTCTATTGCTACTGCTGCAGTTTCAAAGAACAATGGGCTAGTTATTTTCCAAATATCAAATCATACTCTAATTGTGTTGTCACGCAAATTATGTGCTGCTGTGTCTTAACAACCTGCTTAGTGTTCACAGGCTCCTTCACTCATGGAAAATTTGGGAGAATGTCATATCCTTAGAGATAGCAATGCTGTCTTTGGCGACCTGAGCAGCAGTATCTGAATTCACTCCTGCTATTTTTCCAGTGTCCCCTCTAGACCTCCTCCAGCCCTCCATGGGGGGCCCTGCAGTTCTGCCCTAGAAAAGCCTGTTGCTTCTCAGGAAGACTTCCCTATGAAACATAATCATGTCCTTCTTGTGGGGACATTCAGTCCAGAGACCTGAAAGCAGGGGAAAATGTTCAGCCTGCTTTTGGTAGAACCTAAATTCTTCCATACTTGTTAGAAGCAATTTCAATGAGGAAACTGTTTTGGCATCTAACAAATCAGCATAAATGACTGATGAGGAAGATCAGCTTCCCCATCCCACTCAGTCGTCATGTTGATGTGACACACACATTGGCAAACATTTTCCCCTGTGAGCAACGTAAAGTTCAAGACGTTATGAATGGCTTTTTATTTTTATTTCTTAGTCTTTCCACATTCACTGTGTCTCGTGAGATTATATGAATCCTGCTTATTTTCAGCCCAGCACTAAACTTTTTAAAAGGATCACGTGTTTAAAAGGCTAGTGGACAATTTTTTAGAAGACAGAAATCCTTAGATTTTGGTCCCAGAGTTGAATCTTGGTTAGTGGTGAATGAAAATTCCCGTTAAAATTTTAAATTCAGTGATATAAAGTCTTAAAAATAGTTAAATATTAGTCAATTTCATTAAACACTATAAGAGTTATTTACCTTTAAGCCTGTTTCTGGGGCAATTTTGCAATGATTCCCTCCCTTTATCGATTCCCTCTTTATCAGAATCCTTGAGAGGCCCCTGTCATCATTGTCAGTATCATCATTATCATCATGGAACTGATTCTTCTGGAAGATTCTAGGAAAATAAAGAGATGGACGGGATTATGTGTAGGTCAGTGTGTGCATGTACAATAAGAACAGCTGTCAGGCATTAGATGCAAGATACCCATTTCATTTAGGGGAGAATGTGGTCATGAAATCCTGATGTGGTGAATGAAGGAAGCGGTGGGAACAGGATAGTCAATGCAAAGGAGGAGGAAGTGAGTGAGTTGGAGAGCATAGATCCTTGGTTAGTTGATCAGCACATTGGTAAGAATGAGGGGAGTGTGATGGCAGAATCATGTCCCTCCCCGGCCACAGGGTAGCCACCTGTGACATGTTACTGTACATGGCAAAAGGGATGACAGATATTTTAGGATTAAAAATCTTAGAGGATTTCTGTCTCCTAAATTGTCTATTAGTTAGCCTTTAAACCCATGATACATTATTATAGATTAGTGCAGGGGCACAAATAAAAAGGATTCATATAATCTCACCAGACAAACTGAATGTAGAAAGGATAAGGAAGAAAAACAAAAAGTCACTTATAAGTGCCTTGAACCATAAATTGCTCATGAGGAAATGTTACACAAGGTGAATGTCACAGCCACATACATACTGCCTGAGTGGGATGGGACAAGGGGATCCTGAGATGAGACAATAGGGTGAGTAGTCTGGATTGTCCAGGTGGGCTGAATGTAATCACAGGGGTCCTTAAATTGGAGGATATTTCCCAGCTGAGTTTAAAATCAGAGGGAGGTGTAGCGATGGAGCAATGTTCAGAAAGGCTGCTGACCATGAAAATGGAGGAAGTTGAGGGGCACAAGCTGAGGAAGGTGGGTGACCTCTGTAAACTGGAAAAAAAAAAAGGAAACATTCTCTTCTAGACCCTCTAGAAGGAAGGAACCCTGCTGGTATCTTGAATTTATCCCAATGAGAACTGTGTTGGATCTCTGACATCCACAGCCATAAGCTGATAAGTCTGTGCTGGTTTAAGCTATTAAGCTTAATGGAATTTGTTACAGTGGTAATAGGAAAATAACATAGTGAGCGGTAGTGTAAGGGATTAAAGGTCTAGGATGGGGTGTGGAGAGAATTCTGACATTTACACCTAAAAAACAACCAGGTGAAGTGGGAAGGTGTTTTAAGGAAGTCCTACCTGGCAGGGCTGTCAAGCAGACTGGAGTGAGCGAATCCTTGGAGTTAGAGGAATCAATTAAACCTCTACAAGGAAAATAAGAAATAAAATGTAGCAGGGCTTCAGTGTTAGTAGATGTAGGAATGGAAATGGGCAGAGAGATATAAACATTATTTTGAAATTAGCTACAGGTTTGATGACTGCATGTTTGGGAGAGTTAGCCGATGTGTGGACTGAATGCATCCCCTCAAAATCCATATGTCGAAACCTCATCTCCCAGGTTGATGATATAAGGATGCGGGGCCTTTGGGAGGTGATTAGTAGGATAAAATGAGGTCATGAGAGTATTGCCCTCATGAATGGTATTAGTGTTCTTATACAGGGCCCCAAAGTGCTTGCTTCTCTCTCCTCTCTGGGCCATGAAGATAGTGGGAAGACAGCCATCTTCGAGCTGGCAATCCTCTCCCAGATACATTGACCTTGAAAGCCTCAGCCTCCAAACCATAAGGAATATGCTGGTTGTTTAAGCCACCCGACACACGGTAATTTGTTACAGAATCCCAGACTGACGAAGACAGTGGAGAATGCCACTGCGTTTGGCACTGATTGCCTGGAGAATGCTGAAACCCAGGGAAGTGGGCAGCACAGACGTTTACTCATTTAATCCTGCCAACACTGTAGGGGATAGAGTCTACATTTTCCTCGCTATTTAAAAGGTAAGGAAAAAGAGGCACAAATAATAACAATGACAATGACAACAACAACAACAACAGCAACAATAATTTGTCCAAGATTCACACAGAACTCCCTGGAGGGAGAGTGAGAATTAATACTTATGCAGGCTGGCCCCAGAGCCCCTGCTCATAACTACTAAGTCAGATCACCTTGCTTATTTAGATCAGTTTTTTTTCAACTGTGATATGAGTGTACTGTGTCCAGTAACTTATAATTTCAAAATACCTCACTGTAAGGGAAACATTAGTTGCAGGCATTACAACCCACAGAAAGCTAGACATACAAAAATAACTTGTTAGGGCAAGATAACCAATAATGTTTTTAAATATTATACCTGCTGACCCTTTGCAATAAAGTGTTTATTTATAATTCTGTCTGGCTACAGAATAACATCATAATCCTGCATGTGGCTGGTGGCTCCCGTGTTGGACAGCAAGGGTCTAGAGAATTTAAATGACTTGCCCAGCCTTGCCCAGGAAGCTCGTGGTGGGATCAGAGCTATAGTCTGGGACTGTTCCTTCCTATCCAACAATTCCCTCATGGAAGTTTAGAAGCTTCTCCTTTGGTGCCCAGCTGTCTATCCGTACTTATGACATCTTGTCAGGTGCCACGGCCTGCTCCTGAACATCAGCCAGAACCCACTTCTGCTCTTTTTTGGCCAGGTAATACCTTCTAGCAACTTCCATTGCCTTCTTGGCATCAGTTTTTACATGGAAGGGTAGTGGCTAGAGAAGGAAATGTGTCCACATGACAGGTTTTTCATAAATATAGTAGGAGTGGTCAAGAGAAGAAAACCTCAGGAATACGAGTGGAAGCAGGTCATTTAATATACCAAATGCGTACTTTCAATGTATGTTTGTGTTTCCGAGTCCACGCTTGTTCTACTCGTGCATTATAGGCCAACACATCAGGAGACAAGGATTTGGGGCAAGAAATAGCGGCTTTAATTTGTAAAGCCAGCGGAGAAGATGGTAGACCAATGTCCTGGAGAACCATCATCCCAAGTCAGAATTCAGGCTCTTCTTATATTAAAAAGGGGAAGCGGGAATGCTTGGTTGTTGCAAACTTGGTGTATGAATTCTTTGTTGTTAGAATCCTTTGTTCTTGCAGCTCTTCACCTGGGTCAGATCCGTGTAAACCTCCAACAAGCAAATGTTATTTTCTATTCTGTATCTTGTTATCTTTATACGAATGGAAAAGTGATAATATCCTTCAAAGTCAGAGCCTTGAGAATAGGGTCTCCTGTATATTTCAGGATCTAGGCAACATTGTTTCACAAAAGGTGCAGAAACAGCAAGACTAAGCCTAGGAAACAGGGCACAGGTTTAAAGTCAAAGGAACAGATCTAATATGGAGTCAGATTTGTTCTTTCCTATTTCAGTAGTGCCATGGAGAAGGCACTGTGGGCAGCTTTCTGTAGGGTCCTGGAGGCTTTCTCTCTCAGCCTCTGTGCGCCTCTATTGAAAACCCGTCATCGCTATCTGGCCTGCTGGAAAACCAGTCCGCCTGTTTTGCCCTGAAGTTGTGTTCTGTTTATAACTCATCTCTACTCCTTGGAAAACAACTCAATAAAAACTCAGTTGGTTTCCCACCAGCCCTGAGCAGGGGTGAGGGATAGCATGTTATTATTTTATTAAAAAAATATATAAAAGAGTTTTAAAACAGCACTGGGCACATAGGAGAGAGACAATCAATGCTTCCTGGCTTAAATCGAAAATGATGACTCAGTGAGTCTATGGCTGCTGTATTTGCTGAGCTAGTTACTCCTTTGCTCCATTACACATTTATTTTAACTGAAAAAGAAATATATGCATATGGTTAAAAAAATTCAAACAGAGCAAAAAATACTCAAGTGAAAGAAGTTTTCCCTCATCCTCTGTTCTTACACGCCTCCCTGGAGATGCCAATGTTTACAATCCTTTGTGTGCTTTTCCAGATATGCTATGCAAGTTCCCACCAATGTATGTAAATTCCTTTAAAGTTTTACTTATTTTTAACTTTAAGGGATTTAAATCCTCAAGTGGCTTCTGCCACAGTAATAGAAAAGAAGAAATCTGACTCCATATTAGACCTGTTCCTTTGACTTTAACCCTGTGCTCTGTCTCCTAGGCTTCTTCTTGCTTGTAAAACAATGTTGCCTAGAGCCTAAAATATACAGGAGAGCCTATTCTGAAGGCTCTGACCTTTAAGGGTATTTAACACTTTTCCAATCATATAAAGATAACACGTTGCAGAATAGAAAATAACGTTTGTTTTGTTGGAGGTTTACAGGGATCTGACCCAGGGAGATAGCTGCAAGAACAAAGGATTCTAACAAGAAGGAATTCCTACACCAAGAAGTTTGCAAAAACCAAGCACATAGGAAAGCAGCCTGAATTCTGACTTGGGGAGATGGTTTTCCAGGACATTAGTTTGCCATCTAGGTCTACAGAAACTTGCTATTCCATGCCCCAACACTTGGTCTCCCAACTTACTGGCCTGTCCTGCACTGAGGAGAATGAATTTGGACTCAATAACACTTCTACCTACCTAGCAAGTTGGACACTGGGACTGAGGGCAGCTCTCCCACACACAGGGGCCTACGGTGAGCCCTTGATTATTCCCCGAGGTTGGGGTGTGGTTTACCCAGGAGGGATGGGGACTCTACACCAACACTCAGGCAGTCTGCTCCTTCTGGGGCTCTGACATTTTACCTCCCGCTCCCTGCCAGCCCAACATTTGGGACAGTGGAGCTAAGGCAGAGATCGTGCCTGCCTGTTTCCCAGCGTGTAAAAGGGGAATATGTACTCTTCCCAAGGTAGTTCTGAGAAACAACACCTGCGGGTGCTTGGTTCCCTGAGCAACAGTAAACCTAGCTCCTTGTGGGGGCAACGGGTATGATACCCGTAGGGTTTCTGCAGAGACCTTAGCTGGAGGGCTGGGCCAGGGACGTAAAATATGAGCTGTGGGCAATGACGGGTAAGAGAAGGGTGTATAGGCAGGACTGCTGCCTCCTTCGGGGTGCCACAAGAGGTAAAACGCTTTCTCCCCATCTCTGTTACTCCCCTCCCAATTCCAGATAACTGCCTTCCCTCTGCTCCTCCTGTCCATGTGTCTCCCTCCACTTTTCCCCGCCTCCCCTCCTCCTCCCCTATTCTCCCTCCCTCGGTTCCCCTTCTCTCTCAGGACCCAGAGCGGATCGCTGGCCCTCCTGCGCATGCGCAGTTGCTGCCAGCTGGACCGCGGGTTGGAAGCTCCAGCTCCGAGCCGGGGATCGGCCCCAATGGCTTCTCAGCTCTGTCGCCCTGTAGGCCTTTGGCTACTGCCTGGGGCCGGGGCCTCTGGCTGTGGAAGTGCAAGGTGAGGGGATATCGGGAAAGGGGTGAGGCGGCTGCGGGAGGGCGGTCGGCGTGTCACAGCCCCCCAGGGCGCCAGTCAGCGTGTGTTCAGCTCGATTGCTCGGGCCAGACCCCTCTGCCCGCGCCACCTGCCCCGGCGCCCCGGTCACAGCTGTCCAGGGCCAGGTGTGCCCCTGCGCCTCTTGGCCCAGCCGGGCTCCCCTCAGTCCGCGGCTGGCGTCCGCTTCCCCTCTCCCGCCCGCGAGTCCTCCCCTCCCGGGCTTCCTCTCCTAGGCCGCCGACCCGTCCCCACCACTGGGCGGGCTGTGTCCCGGGCGGGCGGGGTCTGCACACCCGGACGGGGCGGGCGGCTTGGGCTGGGGCTGGGGCTGGCCTCCGAGCGGGGCTGCAGCCCGCACCCCCCCTTTCCCTTCCCCCTAGGGCTGCCCTCCTTTCCCTTTCACCCTCCCTCAGGACCAGCTCAGTGGCGTGTGTGCTGCTCCCCGGACTGAGAGCCTCTGGCTGTAGCGCCCAGCTTCACCTGGTGGAGTCGGGAAAAGGGAGCATCAGTGCTGAGCAAGCTTCTGTCTCCTCCCTCAGTGTTTCTGCCGCAGGTAAGTATCTTGAACACTTTCAGGTGTTATGATGGCGGTGCTTGTTGATGTCACGTGTTTTTATAGTGAGAGGGATTAACAGTGGTGAAAGCAGGGCTTGGTTCTGTTAAAAATGAGCTGAAGGCATGAAGCTGTGATATCCTCCTTCCTTCCCTCTCCAAGGGTGAAACGTGTGACAGTCAATTTTAAAAAGATAGTTACAGTCCCTAGCTAGCCCAGCCCAGCTAGTGTGTGTTAACAGGAACAGCATCACCAGAGGCCTTGGAGACCCAGGGATATTGCAGTCCTAAAGAACTCCTGGCACAGTTTGGTTTGTATTGGTTTTTTGTTTTTCTTAAATTGTGGGACAGACTAGTGGTATAAAAAGAAAAATATTTGTCAAGAAATATTTTTTCATATAACAGCGTTATTGTGATATAGTTCACACACCATGAAGTACATCCATTTAAATGGTAAAATTCAGCAGCTTTTAGCATATTCACAGTTGTGCAACCATTATTATTCCAGAACGTTTTTATCACTTCAGAAAGAGCAGTGGAAATTAATGACCTATCCACCCCTCCCCAGTGGTGGTTCTAAAGAAATTTCTTGGCTAATCTTGACCATAAATTCACTTGTTACATTCCAAGAAAAATCTGGTAGGAATTCTAATCAGAATTGCAATGAATCTGTCTATCAAAACAGGAAGAATTAACGTCTTTATGGCACAAACTTCTTCTACCCATGAATATATTTCGGACCCTATATTTTCCTCTGTCCAGAGCCTGGCCCATGGGAAGTCCTCACTACTTGTTGGGCTTGTGAATGATGAGATTCTATACATCGTTAGTTGCAGCTGTAGCCTTTCACAGAAGAGAAAAGAAACCTCAGTGAAGCAAGTGACTCTCTGATGGTCAGAAAGAGTGACAGCCATTGCTGGAGTGATCCAGTGGACTTGGTGTTTACAACCAGAATTCTCCACCACCTACAGCTAAGGGGATTAGAGTGTTCTTTTATTTTTTCTTAATGGCGTTGCTTTTATTTTTACTTATTTTTTAAAGTATTTTTTATTTAAGTGTAGTCAATTTACAATGTTAGTTTCAGGTGTACAGCAGAGATTCAGTTATAAACATATGCATATGTATATACATATGTTTTAGATTGTTTTTAGTATAACTCATTACAAGAAATTGAATATAGTTCCCTGTGTTATATAGCAGGTCCTTGTCATTTATTTTATATTTACTAATTTGTATCTGTTAATCCCTCCTTTCCTGCCTGCTAAATACAGTTTGCTTTCTATGTCCATGAGTCCATTTATAGGAGCACCATTTTTCCTAGTAATATATGCTCTTTGGCTGCTTTCAGTTTCAGTAATTCCATCTTATCTGTGGGCGCTTTTCTTCTGGTTGCCTTTATGTGGTTTGCACACGTGGTAATAGAGATCTTTATTTGGGAGAACTCCAGGTCTCGTGTAGTCCCTGGTACAGAATGCCCACTGAATTGATGATTGAACTGGGAAAAAAGCACAGTAAATGCTGGAATTTCCACTATGGTTGAGAATTCCAGGTTTCAATAACCTGTTTAGACAACCTTACTATTGGCTGCACCCATACTGGGTAATTTGGTGGAAATTCATGGTATGGTGGTGTAGAGACGGGACCTTATATTCTTCTTCTCTTTCTATTTTCTAACACTCATTTTCCTGGGCCTTCCAGATCCTCCCCCAGAAGTGCCCAGGGCTGGCTTAGTGCTGCACTGAGGCAATATTTGTTAATAACGCCCTTTCCTCTTCTCCTCTGAGCCTCCGTTTCTTTCTGTGCACAATGAGCGCTTAGACTAGATAAATACTTTTCAGTTTCTTTTAAAGCCATGTTTCCTTTGAGAAACAGAAAATGCAAATATCTCCTCTCAACCCAACCCTTTAGATTTTGGTATGTCCTCCAAGGAGTGACATAGCTCTTTGTGAAAAATTGATGTGATTTTGATTGCAGGTGACACAGAAAAGACTCTTCAGAGATTTATTGCAGGGAGAGGGCAGGAAAGAGGCAGTATGTGACACTTTCTAGTGTGAGCAACGGAGCAGGGACT
The DNA here is from genome assembly GCF_048564905.1 of Vicugna pacos. Taxonomy (NCBI): domain Eukaryota; kingdom Metazoa; phylum Chordata; class Mammalia; order Artiodactyla; family Camelidae; genus Vicugna; species Vicugna pacos. Next base: position 1,012,639 of record NW_027328794.1, read on the forward strand.
TGGATTTAAATACGGTGTCTGACGTGGCCTCTCTCTAATCTTGTAGAATGTGATAAACTTCTCTACCTCAGTTTCTTGATGTGTCAAGTTGGGGTGATAATATTTTAAGGCTTCTGTGAAACATTATACAAATAAGACATTTGTGTCTCGGTAGAAACAAGATCTGCTAGGGATTCAGGGATTTGTTTAAAAAAAATTCTTGTCCATAGCACTCTGTCTGTGTGTATTTAGACGTTCCTGGAGGGTGAGGGTGAGTCTAAAGTCCATTGTGGGACAGGTGGCCCATATTTCTCCGTGTCCCAGTTTACCCCCTACTCCCCAGTCCTCTTCCTCAGTCCAGGATGAAGTTCCCTAGTAGATTTACACAGAGGTCTTGTGGAAATGGCTTTTCATTTTATTGTTTCACCAAGAAGGGCTGCCATCATGATCTCTGTGGTCAGGTTTTGAAGGGCTGCCATCATGATATCTGGTAAGAATTCTATGCAATTTGGAGTTCCAATTTAATGAAAAGAAAAAAATTACAAATAGAAAATTAGAACAAGGGTGGTGACAGGGGCTCTTTTAAGTGGACACCATTAGCTTTGTTAGCTTCAGGTGCTGTGGCCTGTTGCCACGAGGACCCATCCTCTTGCTCTGAAGTTGGAGGGACTAGTGGGCTCAGTGGGAATGTTAACTGAGTGTATCTCATGGGCTGGGCATTGTCCTATTTGTACTGTGTGTTCCTTATTTGAGACAGTGAGCTCACCTAACCTCGATAACCTCTTTAAAATATTAGACTTTTAATTTTGAGATGTAATGTAGATTCCCATGTGGTAGTAAGAGATTATATGGAGAGGGCCTATGGGCCCTTTGCCCAGTTTTCTTAATGGTTCCATCTTGCAGTGTTGGGGTACAATTCATTACTGACTCACTAACAATTTGAGGTTTGTGTTATTGCCCTTATTTCTATTCACGATTAAACTGGGGCTTCGTGAAGCACGCAGGCCTGTCCAGGTCACCCACATTGTTAATGCAGAGTCGGGTGAACGTGGGCTTGGGATTTCCAGGCAGTACCATTATGATGGTTTGTGGCAGGGAGCAGCATTCACTTTGCTTGTTTATTCATTCATTCAACAAACATTTATTGAGTAAACTCTGTGGGTCAGATGCTTTCATAGAGTTATCTGATTCTTCAGCAGTACTGAGAATCAGGTAATGTTTATATTTTTTAATCTGAGAAAATTAGCTCTGAGAGGTTATAACCTCCCCAAAGGAAGTATAACTCATAAAGGAGGGATAGAACATGTGTACAGTCACCTCCTTTTATGCAGGTGGTACCCTATGCATTTTACATTTTCAAACATCCGTAATCCAGATATATTCTTGTAAGGCAAGGCTTTTTTTTTAATTGAAGTATAGTCAAGTTTACAATGTTGTGTCAATTGCAAGGTGTTTTTTGACTTTTGAATTAAAAAATACTTTTTCAGGAGGGAAATTAGGTGTATTTATTTGTTTGATTTTTTAAAATGAGGTACTGGGGTTTGAACCCAGGACCTCGTACATGCTAAGCATGTGCTCCACCAATGAACAGTACCCTCTACCCCAAGGCAAGTTTTCTTATCCATTATTATGAAGCTTAGGAGTTCAAATAAATTGAATAGGAATCCAGATCTTTTGATCCTACTGTGGTCCTTCTCTTTATATTCTGCTGAAGGGGGTTGGGGAAGCATTTCCTTTGTTCATTTCTTTATTCAGCATTTTTGAGCAGTGACTTTGCATCAGGGCCTTGCTAGGTGCTTGGAAATAGAAAATAAGAAATGACCTTTCTCTGCAGAGGCAGGAAGCCTAGACCAAAAGCTGGGTAATGTGATCCGAGCTACAGTAGCCATATGCAGACTCTGAGGACAAACTGTACCCTTGGATTTGCTTTGGCTTCCCTTGTCTTCTGGCTGGTACACACCAGGTCACCACAACCCAGATGGGCCCGTAGCACACAGCAGAGAATGTACCTCGATCTCCTCTCCCCTCTCGGCAGGGCCTGCAACATGAGCATCCCTGACTACGTGCAGTGTGCTGAGGACCACCAGACTCGTCCCGTTGTGGTCCAATCCATAGAGATCATCTCAGAGGAGAATTTCTTTTGCATCTATCAGCTACTCACCTCGGTTAGCCATATCAGCCCTTGTGGCTCCCAGTGGACACTCTGTATCCACTACAGGCACCGCTATGTGCCCGAGAATCGGTGGAGCGTCTTCCAGAAACACCCCAAGGTCGTGGGCCTTGTCACCATTACCGAATGTCTCTCTGCCAAGGCCTTCGAGAAGCTCCACATGCAGAGGAGCTGTATGGTGCATCGCTTAATGACTCTCAGCTTTTTGTCTTTGTGCAGCATGGGGAGGTAGCCGAGCAGACACGCACCGACGTTGCCTTCAATCTAAGAGTACTGCAGGGTGGTGGAGAAGAGGATCGAGGACTTCACTGAGTCACTCTTCATCTTGCTCAAGTCCAAGTGGCTGGATGGTGGCCCCAAGAATTCTGGGGACAAGATCCCCCTCCCCTGCATCCCGTTTGAGAAGGAGGACTTCATGGGACTGGACACAGACAGCAGGTAAGTTTACCTGGAAGCCAGTCCACCTTGGCTGTGTGCTGGATTGCTTCCCTACATCCAGAAAGGGATCAGCAAGGAAGAAGTCAATCTTGTAGCCAAGGGGGGAGGGAGGTGCAGCCCGCCGGTTTCCAGACATTTCAAAGTGAATCCGCCTTTATTTCAGAGAGATCCTTTTAGGGTTAGTGTGGACACTTACTCCCGCTTTACAGCCAGGAACATGGTGGGACCCCTGGAGTTGCTGTCCAATAAAGTAGCCAAAGCCACATGCTAGGAGCACTGGGGAGGAGGCTGGACTCAGCTGAGATGTACTGTAGGTCAAATGCACATCAGACGCTGAGGCTTGTCTAGTAAAAGTACATAAACTATCTCTCTACTTCCTATATTGATTACATGTCAAAATAATAGTATTTTACATACAGTAGATTAAGTAAGATCTGTTCTTAAAATCACATTCTAGTATTTGTTTTTTGTTTGTTGGTTTGTTTCTTTGTTTCAAATTTTAAACGTGGCAACTGGGAAACTTTCTTTACATGGCTCTCATTTCATTTCTGTTGCGCAGCCTGTCCTGGTACATGCTCATCCCTTTGCTTATAGATGAGATGCTGAGCCCCGAGAGGCAGAACGAGGCGCTGGTTGAGCTGCGGCTGGAGCCGCTGTCACCTGCCTCCCAGGCCCAGCACCTTTTCAGCTCAGGCCGTCTCTTCCTGCCCGACAGCCACCATGCCAAGTTAGGACATCAGAAACACCGCCAGGGACTTCCTAATGAACTCCTTATGCAGGGAAAGGCGTATCACGGTGTATGGGACAGAGCAGGGAAATGTTCATTCCCACTTTGTCCCTGTGATTAAGTCAATGGCCCCACTTTGCCTCGGAAGTACAGATGAGCTCTTCTGGGCTGCCTACCCCCCACCTTCTGCTCTGTTTCCCCGTATATCTATCATGTTTTCCCTCGGGCTGAAGAGGGTGAGATGCCTTTGCCGAGACGTGGTCCCCCTTTGCTGGGGTGAGTGAGGGAAGCTGTGTCCCCCCGGCCTACGGCCTCGGTCCTTGAGTCTGGAGAGGGCTCATGGTGGTCCCACAGGTGGCGGTCAGAAGACCTGGCATGTGCTACCGGGCCCGCTTTGGAGGTGGTGCTCTGTGATTCTTGAACTTACCTAAGATCAGATCCTACTTTCTGGTTGTTGGTAAGTTGGAGGAGAAGATGCTAGGGAATTAATAAAAAGAATGTCTAGACCAGCCCTGTGAGTGAGAAGCACAGGGGACACTAGTCCCACCTGCGAGAGCCCACCTAGCAGGCTCTGGATGAATTTTCTGTTCCTCCCCAGAAATACCTCTATGGCTTAAGGAAGAGGAGAGGCATGTCGTGGCCATGATCTGTACTTGTCCTCACAGGGCCCTGTGATCTACATGCCCGCACTCCCCATCTGCTTCTTGGAGATGAGCTGGCATGTTTAGGAGCCTGGGCACTGCTGAGGGCATAGCTCCCAGCACCGTGCTACACAGAGTCTCGCTCCGTTCACCTCATCTGTCAACTCCTGCTGAGGCCCCAGACATTAGTCAAGTAGGTGCATCAGCGAAACCTAAGCAGGGACCACCTTCTCCCCCTGGACAGACTGGTGAGTGAGCAGTGGAAGCCTGGAGCCCTGCCCCAGCCCCCACGCCAGTGCCACTTCTTTTGTCATAGGAGGCACTGGTGACATTTTTGCTCAACAAATGCTTGTCTCTGAGTCTGCAGACCCACCAGAGAATGCCAGCTTGTTTTTGCCTTTTGAAGTCTGCCCTTGGGACTTGGCGGAGTAGCCGGATGTGTACTTAGCCCACAGTGGTTCAGCGCATTAAACCTGCCTCCTTGTGGGTCTGTCTATTCTGGTACCATAAGGGCTCAGCCAGCATCTGAACGTCATTGAGATAACGCGGCCAGTGAGCTCGGGTCAAGCACATTCTCCTCCAGTCACTTTTACTCCATTGTTTCTTTTACTATTCCACAGTCATTAATTTTTTAAACAATGCTTTGGTGCAGGAGCAGAGCCTCATTCTCTCCTGCTACTCTTGGTGGAAGTGAGTAAAACGGTCCAGACTGAAATGCGACAATAATTTGTAGCTCAAAAGCTGCCTAGTCGCTTGTAGGTCGAATTTTGGTTAGGGGAGCTGAACACGTTGTGGTCCCCCGGCAGCGCCGCTCCCCTCAGGCCCCTGCTTTCCCTTGAGCAGGAGGTGAGGTTGGGCCTCACCATCCCCGCGTCCCTGGCCTCACACACTCACATAAATTCTTGTACATGCAGTCAAAATTATTTTTGTTCTTGTGTGATTCTAATTTTCTCTTGTTCCTCTTTTCCTTTTTCTTTACTCCTTTTTCACTTGTACTGCCCAGTGAGCATGTTGTTGCTTCTGAAAATGTGGGCTGTGCACACCCTGCATTGGAAATAGCCAGATTGCCCTCCGTACAGTCTCCATCGCTTTAAAAAGCAACAACTTAACAGCTGTTTTGATCCATCTATTATCTTAGTCATTTTTTATTTTCTAATTTTTTGGAATATTTGCTTTGTTAGCTCATCACCCACTGGTGTTTGATACCTGTTGAAATCCTTGCTTTTGAGGAACATGTTTGGTCCTCCTTTTATTTGATGACAAATGCGCCCTTATTAAATTTGTTTCATTGTTTTGAAGAAGTAAGATGTGAATTGATTTAGTCGGCTGCTCAGGGATTCTTTTCATGGAGTATTTAAACTTGTAAGGTCAAACTCTGCAGCATTTTGCTCGATTCCTGCTTTTACACAAACGTGCTCAGCACGCGGTTCCTGGCTGTCGCTGTGTGACGTGCGTGACGTCGCTTCCTGGCCGGCGGTCACTGGTGAGGATGTGGCCGCCACGGAGGTGACAGCTGCAGGGGACGCTGTTGGAGGAAGAGGTCACCGTTTGGTTCTTTAATTTTTTTTTTTTGCATTCAACTTCCCCGTGCCATTTACTTTACTTTGCCTTCATAAATGGGCAGAATTGGGTCTAAAATCCATGCCACTATTTTTTCCCTTTACGAGGCTGGTTTTTCTGAGTATCAGGACAACATGGCCTTCTCCTAAGTAGCTGGCTTACCTGGATCTGTTGGGCAAAGGGACTGCTAAAAGGGCCGTAGCTTCCTCTCTGCTCCAGCCAGTGGGCATTCAGAGCTGGGTCTGTGGTTTGCCTCAGCAGCCGTGCAGACCTTCCTGCCTCGGCCTTTACTTTTAACCCATGTTGGCAGTAAAGAGCTGAATCCGTTTCTGTTGCAGCTGACGCCCACCACGTGGGCCCCCTAACGTGTCGTTAGTTTGTGGTAGTCAGTCCCCAACACCCCAGTCAACAATGAAGGAAGATGATTTGTCCAACCCAGGACCTTGGATTCTCAACCCTACCCTGGTTCATCTCACCTGGTAGAATTGTTTGGCCACCACCATCATGCTGACCATGAGGCCTTGTTTCTCCTTTCATGCTCTGGTCCAAATGTGGACACTTCATTTTTCACTGAATTTGTCTCGCTTGAGACAGGCCAGAATATCTGAATGAGTCCATCACATTCTGGGTGGGGAACAGAACAGAAGTAAGTGTCGCAAGTAGATGGAGTCTAGGCTGTCCGGGTTGGCAAATGCAGGCTGGGATCTGTGATGGCTGGGCTGTACACTGGACACAGGCCTTTCCCGTGGCTCCTGAGAGCCCATGAGTTGAAGTGATAACAGCCTTGCGTGGGTTCCCCCATCCTCATCTGCTCATTGGCAAGTGTGTCTGCTAATTAGGAGCTCCCCCAGACCTCGGGCCCTTCAAAGCTCAGACCATGGGAGAACCTTGAGTCCCTTCTCCTGGGCCTCCTGTGTGAGAATCCACTGCCTTCTGAGGTGACCAGCGGCAGGAGATGCCTCCCCATCCAGGGAGCACCCTACGGAGGACTGTTAGTGCACCATGCTGTGAGCTTGTGTGTTTCCGGCCATGGTCCCTACAGAACTACACTTGAGATGGGCTTATTGATGGAGATAACAGGACTGATTCCAGGGCAGGGCCTGGGGGAGGGAACAGTGGAAATTGAATGTGACCTCAGACACCTCGGTGGGTGCTGGGGCTGTTACTAAAATGGGGAGTCTGGGAGATACCTGACAGGAATGGAATTCCAGAGTAAATGGTGGACATGAGGCATTTTTAAGATGCCATTTGTCATCCAAATTAGGACTTCAAAGAGGCACTCGGGTCGATGAGCCTGGGGCTCAGGTGAAGGAGCCGGACTAGAGATACACGTTGGGAGTCGTCATTCTTAGCTGGTGTTCACAGCCTTGCATGTGAATTAGATCATCTCGAGAGCTGCAGACTGAGACTGAGGGGGGCAGGGCTGTGTCTTGGTTGGAGGAAAGCCCAGACCATACAGCTCTGGTGTGTCAGTCAGTGGCGTTTGCCATTTTCAAAGCAATGCCAGTTATCCTTAAGGGGCCAGGGGCTGGGCAGGGCCAGCCAGGAAGAAATCTGAAGGGAGGGTCGTGGCCACGTGTGCGTCTTGGGAAGGTGCAGAGGCTGCAGGGTACGGGAGGGTAGACTCCTCAGAAGCTAGAGTTGCAGTGAGGAGTGGGGAGAAGTTAGTCACAATCACCTGTGAGGGAGGGAGGGAGGCCTAGGGAGCCCCACCTTACCGGACTCGCTTTCCCATGAACAGAAGGCAGTCAGACAGAGGATCTGAGGTGAGAAGGGATGGGCACTGGGAGGGGAGCCAACCTGGAGAATGGTGCTTGCAAAATTCTGGAATAGTCTCCCTGAAAAATAGAGTTAAAAATACCCAGACTCTTAAGAACATTGTTAGTGACTTGGGAGGAGGCAGTTGTTTTTCTGGCCTCCTAAGGGTAAGGCATGTATCCAGGGATACACAGAAGATACGGGCAGTCTGTTCCGGGGGCTTGATCGTTACCGGGGGAACAGTGCAAGTTTAAAGGGGGAGAAGGGCAGCGGAGGGAAACTAGCCAGGCCCCGTGTCAGGTACCAGTCGGCCGCCCTACTTGCGTGTTTCATTCACATCCATGCCTCCCAGGTGGGCGGTGGCAGCCCCCTTTTGGGGATTGGGAAGCCTTCTCAGAGGGGTTAAAGAATTGGTCCATTTAGCGACTAGTAAATGCTGTAGCAGGATTCAAGCAGGGCCTTGTCAGAATTCAAGGGCATGTTCTCTCTACTGTTTCCAGTACTTCCCTGTTATACCTGGAATGGTGAAGTGGGTCAGTTTTGGAGCCTTTCAGAAAAAGTATGATTTAAGCGCCTCTGGACTGTTTCACAAAGCTCAGCCTTCTTTGATGGTTCTGAAGCACGCAGTGATTTTCGTCCCAGAGAGGTAACGTCTAACTCCTTTGATGATGACGTGGTTGCAAATGGTGTACAGGTGCAAAACCAGACTTTGCAGCTTCTGAAGGGAAACTCTCCAGTTCTCCCTTGGTCGGCTTTCTTCCACGGGATGTAACTGTGCTGCAGCGTAGGCCTGAGCTTTCCATATGGAGTGAGAGTTTAATATCCGATGTTAGCATAAAACGGTCAGATGAAGAAAATCGAAGTTGACAATTTATTTTTGGGTTTCATTAGTCAAGATATACTATCAGTTAATGGCCCATATAGCAAATGAAATTGAGTACAGGACATTGCATTTCTTACTTTCTATTTAGAGTTCTCTTACAGAATAATGTTGCCTGCTTTGGAACATCAGCTCCACCACTCACGGCACCTATCAGTGTGTTGGTGTGATTGCATTTACAGAGTGAATGTAATCTGGGCTTCCTCAGCCCCAAACACTTCAGTGCAGAATCACGGGCTGTAGCCGTCTGTTAGTCACGCAAATACTTCTAAAATTATATGATTCCAGAAAAGAAAGAAGAGAGAGAGATTGCCTTTATAAATTTCCTTTCAGTTCTAAATGAAAACTGTTGTTGAGCAGCTCTGGTTTCCTTTGGATAAGAATATATACATTTCTTTGCATGTAACCTGGGTTTTGGGCTAGAACACCAAGTTCTTGCTGTCCACAAGCCACAAAAATAGTAGCCAAATGGCACACGTGTGAAATAGTTTATACTTTTTTCTGAGAAAGTATCCTTGAATTTGGGACTTGGGCTGTGATTTCTGCTTTTTGATTCCCCCACCTGCCTTGTAATCTCTCACTCCTTCCCACGTGGTTCCCAAGTGTTCGTGGTCTCAAAGGAGCGGGCAAACACCCAGTTGGTCACCATGTACTGCTGCTATAGATAGAGCCCAGACAAGACCTAAAGGACATTATCAGAGAGGACTTCCTGGAAGAAATGGGCTGTACATTCAGTTGTGAGGACAGAGTAAGAGTCAGCCAAGAGAAGGAGTCAAGAATGTGGCTCAGGTCGCAGGTGCAGCCCGGGCAGAGGCCTGGAGGCTTTTGGCGTGGGGACCCGGGGAGAGTGCCCTGTGCGGTCCAGGGTGGAGGGAGCCCCTGCTGGGGAGGACACTGGAGAGAGTCCGGGGTGTAGGGCTTTGGAAGAAGTTGAGTTTTACTAGAACTGACACAGTAGGCAGTGAAGGGTGTCAACAGAAGTGACCCTCAGGGAAGGTACTTCTGGTTTTGCTTCTGATATACTACAGACAAAAGGGTCGGGACGGGTGAGAGCAGGTATGTCTGTCCCTTTGAGATCCAACCCGTCATTCATTTATTCATAACACGTGCACTTCAGTGAGTCTAGGGGAGAGAGAGTGTAGCCACATAAATAAGCAAAATGTATTTGCTTCTTGAGATCTTAGCGTTGTCAGTTAGCCTAGAATGTTCTAGGAAGAGAGGAACAAATTGTGGAGGTTGGAGGGAGGGAAGGCTTCCTTGGGAAACAGTCAAAATGAACCTGGAGGCAAGTGGGAAGTAGGAGCAGGTCAAGGGGCTCCTGAGGTCACTGGGGACCTATGTACTGAGATGAGGCTGGGCGAGCAGGGTCTGGGGTGGGGCTAGAACTCTACCAGGGAGCCTCTGAACTGTTTGAAGTGGGGTTGATGTAATCAAATTTGTGCTTTGGGAAGGCTGTCGTGGCTTTGTGTGTGTGTGTAGCGGGGAAGAGGTGGAGGGTGCCACCAACTGGGGGATCATTTGAAGACCATTCACAGGCTGGGATATGGGCTTCGGGGCTACTTGGGGACGGCAGGGGCAGTGTGGATGCCGGCTTTTCTTATGGGGGACTTGTTAGCGGGGCTGCCCTAGAGGCACCTTGTGGCTGGAAGAAAACTGATGGAGGCTGCCAGGGGGACATTCCTCTTCTCTCTTTCCATGCCTAGTGTGATTATCTTAGCTCAGCCAACATTTGGAACAAAAGAGCTAATCTCCAGGGTTGCCCAGGCCTTTGTAGAGCTCCTTCGAGTGAGATCTGATAGGATTTAGGTTTGTGTTCAGATCTGGATGTTCACTTAGCTAGAAACGTCCTGTCATTTCGATTTCCATAGGGGTTTTTATTCCTGATAAAGATTGCTTTCTTGGTGAGAGGAAAATTATTACAGCTGTTGTCTTTTTCAAAAAAAATCATATGTTTTAAGAGCTTTAATATTCAAAAGAACAGGAATATATAAAATATTTAAGGAAGTCTTTGGTGTGGTTTCTTTGCTTTCTGAGCTAATGTGGACTTAGAGCCTTTGTATTACTTAATAGCACATCCTTGTCAGTATTTAAAGAGCTGTTAGTGAGCACCCCAGGCCCCACCTCTCAAAGAATCGTTAAAGTTTGCTCTGAAATAGTGAGGTCATAAACGTCTTGTTTTCAGAAATCAAAAGGTTTTAAATACGCACCATAGCTCCATTTATAAAATAATAATAAGTTCAAAATTAAGAAAATGGAGGATAATTGATTTTTTTTAAAGCCTAAACATAAACTTTCTTGTGCTAATTTTGCAACTGGAAATTTTGAAAAGAAAAATCCTACTGCAATATCATCTACGTGGTATATATATATGAGTTTCACGTTTGAAAAGTAACTGCGCAGTGGTTTTCAAAGTCAGGAGCATTCCAGCTCAAATACTGGCAGTGGTGGCTGCTGGTTTTCAATGGAAGAGCCTAAATTTGCCTTCTTAGCTTTTTTTTTTTTTTGTACTGAGAAGGTTGAGTAGTGCTTTGCCAGCATGATTTTCGGGCAATTTGAGGGCAGATGTCGTGTTCCAGCAGTGAGATATTTCCATGCATTTTATTTTCTGGACATCACCAGGGCACATGTGGGGTTTGTGCCTGCAGGCTGGAATGCTGCAGGACTCCCTAATCCATCACCATTATGTCCTGGTGCTGCTCCGGTCAGTGAATGATTTTCTGTGACTTGGAGGTAATGTGGTCTGATGGTGATGATCAGACGTGCAGTTAAATGCTATTAATTGAAATAAGAGTAACCTAGAAACATTGCTCTAACAATACAGGATGAGGGAGGAGGATTGGCTGAGCTGCTTGCAGTGGGATGTCTTCTCAGGTGACTCCCTCACCGTGATTCCTGCCAATATCCGCCCCAGCCCTGCACGGTAGTCCTGCCGAAGCAAGCAAGCACTTTGCTCAGAAACGCACTGAATTTCCTTGCGCCTCTGTTTGTTGGCTTCTTTTTGAAAACACATTTTGCCCTTTGCTTAAATGCCATCCATGCTAGTCACCCCTTACACTCATTCTTCTGGACCTCGTCCATACATAGCTGCTGAATGGATGAACAGAATGTAGTATCTCCATGTAGTGGAACATTATTCACACGTAAGAGTGAATAAAAAAGAAAAAAAAAAGAGGAAAATGAAAAATGCCACCTGTTTTGGGAAGTCCACCCTGACTGTTCAACCCACACTTTTCCCTTTGAAACACAATCACTTATGCTCCACTCTACTCTTTTTGATAGTACTTACCACCTTCTAATAATCTTTAACGTTTCCAAAAAAAATAAAAAATAAAGAGATGCTGATGCCACTTCAAAATATACAAGCCTTGCTAACAGCATGTTAATTGAAAGGAAGCAGACACAAACGGCCAGATATTGTTGATTTCAGTGATCTGAAAAGCCCAGAAAAGGCACATGCAGAGGCAGAGAGCAGGTGATGGTTGGAAGGGGCTGGGTGGAGGGGGATTACGGAGTGAATGCTAGTGATAGGGGGATTCTTTTGGGCTGATGAAGTGTTCTGGAAATAGAAGGTGTTGAGGGCTGCACAACTGTGATTGTGCAGAAGACTGCTGAGCGCTGTGTCTGGGAGTGCCTGTTGTTGGGGCATCTTTATTTTGTTCACATCCTGCAATGTGAAGGGCCATCTTCTGCTGTGGTCATTCTACTCCTGTGAGTGGTGAGGGTCAGGACTTTGTAGAGTCCTGTTTCTTTTCTCCCTCTGGCTGAGTGTAGGCAAAAAAATTTAAGCCTGAGAAAGTGCTCCATCTACAGAAATGTCTTTCAGATTTGCCTGGTGTAAAAATCTTGAGAGCTTTTAACCGTTGAGGCTAGTCTGTGGGGGTAAATAGCCTATGAAGCCTGGGTGAGCCCAGGAAGAGCCGCGCTTCCCTCCCAGACACGGGTGGGGATTTCACCCCCTTTCAGGCAGTGAAGGGCCCAGACCCGTGGGCAGACTTGACAATCGTGAATATTTACGTGTATCCGCTGCTTCATCTTGGATATTAATTTCAAGCTGAGTCAGTTTGTGACGGCAGCCTCATCCTACATCAGGAATTTATAGTATCTGCTCTTTGAGGTGAAGACCTGACAGACTTGATTATTTAACAGTCTGCTTTGAATTGATATCTCAGATTCCTTTGTCAAAAGCAAAACAGCAGAAATACAGACGTCCTTTAATTCCAATGTGGCCTGGAACGGGTTTAGTGTCTGTGCCTCAGTGGCCTTATCTGCGGGTGGGGTAGATGATAACAGTGCTTCCCTCAGAGGAGCTGGTGAGGGGAGAGTGAGAAGCACAAATGGAGGACTTACACGAGATGCTCATAAATGACCGAATTTAGTGCTCTCCGCCTGGTGAGGCCTTAGGGGTAGAGATGTCAGAACAGAGCAGTCCTAGCCGGAGCTCGATACATGATGGTAGCTGTTATGATCAGTATTACCACTGTGTGTTATCAGGTAGTTTTAAGACTTGGTAATATTATTTCATGAATAATGTTAAAAGACTAGACATCTCAGATCCAGTTTACATAGTCCTCAAGATTTCTTCTGAGAATTGGATGGTTTCTTCCCTATCTTAAATCTGAGATGAGTCTCTAAAAATTTCCGTATTCCTCCATCCTTTTGCTTTAATTCTCTATTTCTTAAAAAACAAAGTTTTTAGATGGAGTTACTGGGGACTGAATTGAGGGCCTCATGCATGGTAAGCACATACTCTCCCAAATGAGGTATAATCTCTTCCCTGATTTTTTTTTTAAATTTACATCTTAATTTTCAGAGGTTAGAGGCCTCTAATTATTTTTCTGGAGACTTGTCCATGAACCTGTAAATCTACAATTAATGGACAAAATTTGGTTTATTAAAAAAAAATCTATAGAATATTCTACAGTCCACCCAAAAGGAAATACTCATGGACTTAAAATGTTTCTCCTTTAAGGTGATTTCTCCTGTTTGGTCGAGCTTAATTTGTTAACAGCCATCCTCATCATCATAATGACCAAACTCGCTGTGAGTGGACGCCTAACTGAGGCTAAAATGCTTTGCTCATATTTTACTTCATAGCAAGTGTTTGATTGTAGGTATCAGTGTCTCCTTTTTTGTAGCTGAGGGATTGAGAGATGGGTCAGCTTGCCCCAAATGACACGCAGCTGGCGGTGGCTAGCTCGATGCTGGAATCCAGGCTGCACAGGATGAATTCTCAATTGCTCCTCTAATCAGCTTCCCGTTGAGTGTTTTCCCGAACTCCTGTGAGCCCATAAATGACCGATTTTAGCTATCTCAGCCTGATGAGGTCTTCAAAGGAGAGACACCAGTGAGAATGAGAGGCAGAGTGGCATAAATTAAAATTGTACATTTTCACAAATGTTTTATTCTCAGGTAATGACTTTAAAGGTAATATTTTTTTAATTTAGTGCTTTGTGAGAACTAAAAACAAAACATTTAAAATAATTATTGTGCAAGAGAGAAGTGGTCTTTGAAAGTCCAACTGTTGCTAATGATGTTACTTGTTTTTTCTAGTGGTGCTTATTTACTGAAAAATTTCCAAACACTGAATTTGTTTTATGTAGTCTTAGTATGAAAGAAAACTTTGTCAGTGAGTATTGTAAGTAAAATCCTTACTCTTTTCTTTCCTGATGATGAATATCTTAGTTGTTTACATGGCTTAAGTATATTTCGTCATTTGTGAAATTTGAGTAATATGGTTTACCTTGTCTGACTGTGAGAGCTGGACGCCTTGTATACAAAGCACCGTAGAGGTGCTTAATAAAAATGTGCTGTCACAGTGACTGATAGTTTAGAAGTATCAACTCTGAATACTAAAAAGGGTAGCTTATTTCTGATGCATATTCAATATGTATATATATGATATACATTATTATGGCTTAAAGTAACTAGGATTTTTTTTTAAGTGCAGTATGAAGCTTTAATGAAATCTGTGTCATTCTAGTGAGACAGGGACTACTTAAATTGCCTTAAGCAGACGACCTTGAAGATTATTTACACAGAATGTGTATTGTTACAGCTCAGAATTCATGTTGCCGTGTAACCATCCATCAGACATTTAATTTCTCGGGATTCTGACCAGAACCATTAAGTTTAGAAAAATCCACATTGATTATTATCAGGGAATAAGCTCCTCTCTTTTGTGACTAAAGAAAATTTTGATTTTTTTCTGCACTCTTTTCAGGTTTTAAAATTTCAAAATTTTGATTTGACATGTCACTTTTTTAATAGAGAGAATAAAGCTCATGCTGTTTTAATATGTAAATAAATGTTTTTGTATTTCAATACCCTTCTATGATTTCCTGGCTCTTTGAGAAGTATTTTGCAAGATACTTAGATTACCTACTGTTGGAAAAATACAGACGTGACTTTTATGAATATAGGCGTAGTACAGTTCTGTTGGTTTTTACTACAGTGCAAGACATGAGACCTAGGAGAGCTTTGCTGCTGATTGCCAGGAGGACAGATCTCAGGTCTCAGTCTCCCCTCGTGTAAAATGAAGTGGCTGGACTGGATTCTTTCCTCTTCTAAGATGAGCTTCCATGAGCCTATGTCTTTTGTTTATATTTAGGAGTATTAGCAATATCAGATTAAATACTGAATACCCCTCCATCCCCCCGAAGCAAAGTGCAGTATATGCTACATAAGCTTCTAGTTATCTGATTCTCGTTTCTCATCTTACAGTCAATTTTTGTGTTGCATGTTTCCCGGCAACCTGGAAGATCTTTTTAGCCATAGGTGGCGCTGTTGCAACTTTTTACAGTCTTAATTTTTCTGTTTGTAAAATAAGGCTTAAACAATGTGATTTTATTTTGATTCCTTTGCTTAATGCTTCAGAATAGCACAACGTCCATTATGTCTTTCTACCTGGAAAATTTTTTCTGCTTATATCATAGTTTTATTCTTTTATCTCGCTGTGAACATTTCAGACTTGCTGTGCAAACAATGGCAAAATCGGGCATTTCTTCTAGTGTTAGAAACCAGTGAGCCGGGATATTTTAAAACAGCTAGAAGCTGCCTCTGGAGCACCATAAAGCTGAAAAGTGTGTTGAGTTCCCTGAGTATTGACCTCGCCGCTGTGTGTTAATTGGTGGGAGTTGATTTGGTACATATATGATGGGGTGTAGTTTCTTGACTTGGGTTTGCCTGCACGTGCTGACACTGAACCACGTGATCCTGAGTCAGCTCGTTCTGAGTTTTCCCCTCGTCTGTGAGAAGGGGACACTCATATCTGCTTTGTAGAATTGTGAGAATTAGTAATTATGTAACATGTTTACCACAGTGGGTATGTCAAGAGAGCTCATAAACTTTAGCTGCTGTTTTGTGTGCAACCATCGTTTTATAGTCTTTGGTAATTACAAAGAAACAAGAAAATAAGAAAAGCTGATTTTATGATGAAAGATATTTGAGGACGTTCCATAATTCCTACACCCATAATTTAGCATCAGCAGAGTCAGAACTGTTACACAGTCACCCTGGACCAACGTTAAGCCACAGAAATTTTTGTTACTTCATATATGTTGGGGCCTAAGGAGAACCAATACTTATACACATGTTGTCTCCAGCAGCCAACTGAGAGATGACACAAGAGTAGGCAGGTGATAAATGTCTTCTTTGTTACTGATGAAGCCACGTTCTCCATGAACTTCAGGGCTGTGGACAAATGAGTGTCATGATACTGTGTCCCAGAAGTAGAGACTCACCCTGTCCCAGGTATCTCTGGGCCACAGCAAGCCTTCCCTTGAGAGAATGTGCCCCATCATGCACAGGGCTGTTCTGCAATGCAGCTGAGCATCCAGGGTGCTTCCCTAGGGTAGTCAACACTGGAGGGAAAGGAAGGGTTTCACATGCCCTGCTTGTCTCCCTGGAATCACAACTCAATCTGTTAATGTGAGGAGGGCTAGCTGTGGGCCAGGGGTCAGGGCTGTGATGGGAGTAGCACTCTGCATGGCCTAGAGGATTGGGGAGGAGGTATCCCTTCCATCAGTTTAAACAGGTGGTGGGATGGAACAGAAGGGTGCATCCCATGAGTTTATAAAAGGAGAAATAAGAATATCCTTTGGGTATTAGTCTAGCCAGGAAACACAGAAGATGATTAGGAAGGAGACTTGTAAACCACTGTAATATTAATTTGACATTTGTTGAGCACCCAAAATGTGCTACATTCTTTTCTGAGCGTTTTACAGAAATGAATCCTTCAATCTTCTCAACAAGCGAGTAAGGAAGGTTTGATTGTTATCCCAGTTTTACAGTGTGGAAATTGAGGCACACAGAGGGTAAGTTGACCAAGGTCACAGAACTAGTAAGTGGCAGAGCAAGTATTTTAACCCTGGCTGTATGGTATTGTGGCTCCCAGAATGGGCTTTGGGTGTTTAGATGTATCTGCATCCCTCGATTTCTGTACGTCTGTGCATCAATTAGCCCAGAAAGGACAGGGAAAGGAGAGTTACACAGGTGCTCACAGTCGTGTCTCGGCAACTGTCCACGAAGAGTGCACCGTGATTAGAATTAATTGTTTTCCAGGCAGCAGATCTGTTGGTATAACAGAAATTTAGTCCATTGAATTCATCTAGAAATCCTTCCTGCTCTGCTTCTGTCCACACTTGCCATGTGACTGCCTGCCCGTGTTTGGGCCGTGGAGGAGAACATATACTCATGGTTGAACTCTGATATTGCAGTCTGGTTCATAGTTTCACATCTTCTGTTACATTAATAAGTTAAATTTCTGGTTTTCTTGCATCAGTGTCTCATGAGTTTGGTTAATGTGAAACCAGTCCATGGGAGCCCAGGGGTTATGATGGTATAAATTTTTAGCACGTTGTGGCACTTCTAGCCATGCAGACATGACTGGGGGATGTACGCCTTTCTCACTGATTTCTCCCAACAGCAGGGTCCTCTCACGGATGTGAGGCTGGGAGCTCTCTGAGTAGCTCAGTCAGAGGCCAAGTCCACCAATCCGAAAATGATGAAGTACCTGGAAGTGGGTTTAATAAAAGTAAAGGGCTTCCAGGTAGTCCGATGGGCTGTTCAAGAAATTTGGTGAAAAGCTGTCCACTGTCTGTGGTTTAGCTGCTTCTTTGCTATTGAAAAGTCTGGAGTAGATGAAGGGATTTTAAAAAGCAGAAAGGAGTGATTTCAGGTGGTACGTCCACACCGGTGAGAAGTGATGGATGACCGCCTGTGTGAGGCACAGACAGAGTCTTACAAACTTCATAAACCAGCTTCAAATGCTCTGCCATCTGAGTGCGCTTCATATGGGGTCCAGTTCATCACTGGTCACGCTGTGAGGGCAAGTAACTGACGATGGCAGAAAGGACACGGAGGCATCAAAAAGGTCTCACTCATGTTCCCTGTTTAAAGAATGTGGCACAGTGTATTATATTTGAGCTGGTTTTTCACTGAACAGTTTTTAGTGTTTTCTGGGACTCCCCAGTGCCCCAAGGTTCCATGCAGCTGGGTGTCCCCTCATTGCAGCTCCGTCAGCGCTTGCCCTGGGCTGATGTGGTGTCACGGGAAGCAGGACCGTCAGCGTCCCCGGCTCCTCTGAGCTCCGTCTCCTCATCTGCAGAGCCTGGTTTCCCATCCGTGTCTACTTAGTAGGGTTGCTGAGAATCACACGTGATGGTTATCAGGTGTGATTTCTGGTTGTCTATGCGATTGGCAAATAGCCAATAATTGATAGAAACTCTTGTTTTTTTTTATTGTAATTGTGTCTCCTAGATTGCAGTGGTTTTTAGTCTGCATTTTTTTATAACTTTACTCATTTTTAAATATGCCCTTATTTTATTTATTTTTTTTTGAGGTACTGGGGACTGAAGCCAGGACATTGTGCATGCTATGCAGGTGCTCTACAACTGAGTAATACCCACCCTCCTTTTCTGCACTTAAAAATAAATATTGCAATACACAAAATAGCTCTTAAACTCCATCATGGGACCTGGTCTCTGTATAGGCAAATGAACACGTATACTATTTCAATAAGAATAAATGCTGTTGAGACATAAGTTTCTGAATCTGTTAATGTGCTTAAAAACGATCATAGCTAGTGATAAACACGAGACTTAGATCCAGGACTTTTTAGGGTATGTTTTGCCATCATGGGAAATTACATTCTACCGAGAAGGCTAATTGGGTCTCTTTGATATTTGGATGGTTTAGCAGGTGATCAAGGCTTTCCAAAGCTGACAGTTTTGTATTTTAAACTAACTACAACGTTATCTTCTAGAAGATGGAAATCCTAAGCTTGTGAATTTCCCAGTAATCCAGGGGGTATGTGTCTGTGTCTGTGTGAACGTTTGTGTGTGTGATTTCAGGAATGTAGAAATAAGTTCCATATAGACTTCTGATATCTTTCTCTTCCAGTTCAAGGTTTAAGCATATACTTACACAAATAAATTGATTTTCTTTTGTCATTTGGCATATTGGCGGGAATAAGAGGTTCTCATACTTGTTTCAGAAGGGTTGGGAAGCATGAGCTTAGAAAACGGGAGGAGAAAGAGGCAGGGAGACACTTCACACTTTGTGCAGTATATGAGAAACGGTAGCTTTTCTTTTCTCTTTTCTTCTAAAGCAAACTGGCTCTGAATTGTAACACACTATTACTCAGAATTGCTTTTCTAATCAGATACAAGTGCCTCAGATTTTTCAAGGCAACATGAATGATGAAATGTGTTTTAGCATTTATCTTTAAAAGTAGTTTTATTTCTCAAGTAAAAGACTATAGCCTGTTTCTTCCAGCGTCTCAAGAAATTCTCATTGATCTATGTACATGTTCTATGTGCTTCTTTTCTTTTCTTTTTTTTTAAGTGCTTGTTTCATTGTGGTGTGAATCAATGTTTAAAATTTCTGGATTTTGATCTTTAGAAAATGCTGATATATCAGAACTGTTAAAAACCTGATTGTTCTTTGGTCCTTGTTTGGTGGGGCACCCTATTGATTACTCTTGTCTGTTAAAGAGAGAAATTCTTCCTCTAGCCTGCAGATCATTAAGTGTATGGTTTGCAGTATGCCTTTAAATTTCATTGAATGCATTGAACATGATTGTCCAGTGAATTTTGAGTTGACTCATAGTAATGACTTTGCTTTGATTCTGTGGCTTTTGCTCCTCTCCACAAGAGCTTGAATTCTCTGTTGCATTTTGTATACGTGTTCTTCACAGTGGAAGAAATTTTGCATTTTTTACAGAGGTGGTTTTTCCTAACACCTCTGAATGCCTTCTGTAATTGATACAACAAAAATCTGTTATTTCAATGCTTAATTATTTCATAAACTAGTTTTTGGCTTAATCAGAAACAATGACAGAGTGATAATAAAAAATAGGAAAACTTTCCTTCCTTTGAAGAATAGAAATCAGGTGGTCAGGCTCACCCATGCTTTGGGCCTGACACACTTAATCTCATGTCATTGTGTATCATGATTCGGAGATGGAGTTGCTTCAGGTTTATTGATTTTTGTTTTAACATTTGTGTTGAATTCTTTCTCCAGGCTTATGTATCCTGTTGGGTTTGTTGAAACTGTAGAAGGGAAACAAAAGCTTTTTTTGGTTTCCGGAGGCCTGAGTTGCTGATGATAAGGGTTGAGGGTGGGCTGAGGAACAGAGTGACACTCCCTCTGCTCCCAGCTGAAATTGATGAACAATGAAATCAATTAAGTGTATCGGTATTTGACCAATAGAAGTTAGCGAGCCCAAACTGGCTAGTTATGCCCAAAGAAAGTACTGAATTCACCTGCAGAATTAGGTGCTTTACCAAGAAGAAGCAGCTTAGAGCAATCAGAAAAATCAGTCCTATGATGAGATATAAAGTAAATATAATATCTTTTATTTCTGAAACTTTTCTACGTTAAGTTGTGTAGAGCTAAAATTAAGTTTCAAGCACCAGGAGTTAACAGTGTAGGTGGTTCTGTATGATCATTATTCAGGAATGTGCCTAGACTCTGCTAGAGTGGCTGAAGCTGGCAGGAAAAGACCCAGAGCCAGGATTTGTCACCTTAGGGTGTCCTCCATAATGGTTCCATGTGGGAGCCCATGATTGGGTTAACAAATTGTAACAGACCCCAGCCGCCTGTCAAATTTAAGAAGAAAACGTATGCTTAGTAACTGCTTTGCAAGCAAGTGCCTGTGCATCCTCACTCCTGTCTCCTTGCCTTAAAAAGCAGAGATAATGCTTTGCTTGCGTAGATGATGTTTTAGATAGCACTCTGCTCATCGCAAAGCAATGACCCAGGCCCACAGCTATAAAGGCTGGGCTTGTGTGCAGTTAGATACTCTATTATCCCCCAAGCAAGGACCTAGCTGGTCTGGTGGTCTGCTTTGTAATTCACATGTCTAAAGAATGTATCTTATTCCCCTCACCCCATGACTTACCTAAAGATACACTAAGCCTTTGTACTCATGGTGGATTCAACAATCTCTGTCTCATCCTTCTTTCCCCAAGTTCCTGCTTACTATCACACAACTGTTAATGACGTTTTCCTTTGATTATACACAATAAATATGGGATCATTTGAGAGGCTCGTGGAGTTGGGTCCCTACGCCCTCTCTCTTTCGTGACTTTTTCCACAGAGTCTTGAGTATTCATTCCCTGTACGTAAGACTTCTGCCAGCCAGAACCCACAGTTCCAGGTGAGAAGGATGCAGGCTTTATCTCTCCTACCCGAGGGAGAGAGAGTAGAAAATTGAGATCTGCTCTTCCGTGGTCCCTTCCTGCCCCAGGTCTGCTCCAGTTCACCTGCAGCCTTCTGGCCTCTGCTCACACTGCCTCTGTCCCAGGACTGACAGCAGCCTTTTCTTCCCTGGTAAACATTTCCTGTGCCTTTTAGAAGTTGGTCTCTTCTCTGCAATACAACCCTGGCAGATGTGATGGTGGTAAACGTGCTGGAGGGCAGTCACTTGGGGACTGCCAGGAGCCATGCTGATTCTCCTGAGTCTCTCATTCGGGGTTACAGAACTGTCGAGCAGCAGAGGAAGCCCTTTAACGTGAGGCCAGCTCAGCATTGCATCACTTTCATTTTATTTTTGAATTTTCAGTGGAGAAATTATTTGTAGCAAACTGTTCCAGATTTTTGGCTGCCTGCTTTCCTCACCACCATTTCCTTGTTGGCTCTGGTGCTTGTTGTAAGAACCAGGTTTCTTCTCTGGTTATTTCTAGCAGCTGGGCTTGCCGAATCCTTGATCTGCATTTGAAGCAGAATGCTTCTTCGTGATGTCAAGCTGATTTTCCTATTTCTGAATATTTCGTGTACACTCAGCAACTCTTTCAAGTGAAATGCTCTTGTCCAATTCTGTTAACCCATATTTGCCGATCTCCTGCTTTCATGCTGAGGGCAGTTTCTTCTTCCTGTAATAAAAGTTAGCAATTTGCATTTACTATTTGAAGGTTCTGGCCCTAGGTGCTTTTGTCCTTAACAGTTTTAATACAATTCACCCATTAAAATGTTTTTACTCAAAGCCCAGAATTGTGCATCGCAGTCAATCTTAGAATATTTTCATCCCCCAACAGGAAGCCCTGTATGCACAAGCAGTCATTCCCATCTTCCTCATCCTCCCCCAGCCCCAGGCAGCCATTGTTCTCTCTCTATGGATTTGCCTGTGCTGGACATTTCATGTAAAACAAGTTATTTCATGTAAATGGAACTGTCTATTGTGACTGACTTCTTTCACACTGAGTAACTTTTTCAATGTTTTTCCAGGTTGTGGCCTGGGTCAGTACTCTATGCTTTGCTATTGCTGAATTATATTCTACTGTATATCTGGGCCCTACTGTTTACCCATTCATCAGGTGATAGTCGTTTGTGTTGTGTCTGCTTTTTGTTTGTGAAGAGTAATGGCGCCGTGAATACTCCTGTAGGAATTTTTATGTGGACATTTGTTTTCAGTTCTCTTACTTGTGTGACCAGAGAGCAGAAATGCTGGGTCATTCATAAACCAAATGTTCAACTCTCTGAGGACCTGCCAGGCTGTTTTCTAAAGTGGCCACCCTGTGTTACATCCTCACCAGCAAGGGCTGCGCGCTCCGCTTCCTCTGTGTCTTCATTAGTGCTTGTTACACATTTTTTTTATTATAACCTATTGTAGTAAGTGTGAAGCGGTTTCTCCTAGTGGTTTTGACTTGATTTCTTTTACAGCTAATGATATTGAACATCGTTTGATTGTGCTTATTGGCCATTTGTATATTTTCTTTGAAAAATACATTTTCAGATACTTTATACACATTTTAATTGAGTTCTCTTTTTCTTGTTGAGTTGTAGGAGTTTTTTCTTTTATTTGAAGATACAAATACTTAATCAGATAAATAATTTGAAAAAATTTTCTCCTCTCTGATGTTTTTTCACCTTCTGGATGGTGTCCTTTGAAGCAAATTTTTAACATTTGATGAACTCCAATTTATCACTGTTTTCTTTGTTCCTTGAGCTTTTGGGGTAATATTTAAAATCTGAGGTATTTTATTTAAACTTTTATATAAAAAATAACTTAATTCTTAAGACTGTTCTAGGAGATGGGTGCTGTGGCTCTCCCCAGTCTATGGATAGGAGACTGAGGTGCAGAAAATTTCACTGAAATATCAGTGTCACAGCTACCCAGTGCTGTGGGATTTCAGACCCTCATGTTTGTCCCCAGCATTTGTGATCTTCACCACCATGCTCCACTACTGCCTGGAATCATTAATGAAAAAGTTTTCCTTTTTTGATTTCTTGATTGTTTGTTTTCTCATTGGGGAACTCACCTCTTCATTTTCCTTGCAGAGATCTGTGTAGGTTTATTTTAGATCTCATGTACTTATTTATTACACAGTCTCCAGCGATGATTGTGCCTAGTTGATCTAATCAATTCATACTCAAGTCTTTCCTGCTCATGACACTAAAAAGAGAGTCATGATTTACATAATGCCCAAAGAAGAATGTACTTGAGTGATTTTATTTTTCTAACCAATCAAACAAATCAAATAAAAACCCGGTGTTGGAACAGATTATAAGCCCTGCAGAATAGGGTCACTGTCTTCCTTGTGTTTCATTTGATTTGTCACAGTGTCTGGATAGTGCCTTGCTGTCCAGCAGTTTTGTGAGTATACGGTGCTCGTGAATCATTGTAAGGAAAGAATTTTGACAACAGACTGTGTTGTTCATTTCACAAGGGAAAAGATCATATAGAAATACTGCTCAGATTTATTTTAAAATTAAGCTTGGTGTTTTGAGAAGGGTTCAAGAAACCATACAAAAATCTTTTTCACTAATTTTAAATCTATCTTAGACACATTATGCATACATAGCAGAGTAACTTATCAACTAGTTTTGACAAGAGGAGTGTATTATTGATTATCTATTTTAGTTGAAATATTCTACCTGGGATAAAGTAATCAGTGCCCATAAATGAACAAATATGTTTGTATTTCTATGCAACATGGGGGCAGACTTCATATGTTTTTATATAATATATATGACTGTGTGTTTTAATCTGTCTGTCAGTGTTTTTATAGTTTTTCATCAATGTTGTAACTTTAGAATTCTTCTATGGAAATCACCCCCAATTCTAGTGCAGTTTGTACTGTGTATCCTGTCTTATGCATGGGATTCCACTGTCCCCTCACTGAGGAATTTCCTCTCCTATTGAGTTAGTAGCAGAGTTAAAGGAACTGTGATTTCTAGGCCTTTGCTCTCCATGTGTTTGCAGTTGGCTGTCAATCAAGATTTTGTCTTTCGTGAGTTTTCATTGTTCAATTAGAATTTTGGAAATAACAATTAATATGTTGCAACACTCTCCCTAGAAACTTGATATGTTTGTGCTCTTCAGTTTCCAATTTACAAAAAATGTAAATGCACTCTTGTTTTTAAATAGTCCTTTTTCACTAGATATTTGTTTACTTCTTTATAGTCAAAATATTTTTTTCCCAATGAATGAATAGGTTTGCGTGTTTTAAAAGATACCTTACTTTTTAAATTTCTTATTCTAACAGGTATATTCGTTGTACAGAATTTAGAAAATAAGGATAAACACAATTATAACTTAAAAATGGCCTCTAATCTCACCTGGAGATACAGTTGTAAGGCTTGAAATTGAGAATTACAAGTCCTCTCAAACTGTTCTTCTATTTCAAGTACGGTTTGGTTACTGAGATCCTCGAATTCCCATATGAATTGTAGCAGCAGATAGTCAGTTTCTGCAGAGGAACCCACTGGGATTGTGATCGAGTCCATGTTGAATATATGGATCGCTCTGGGGAGCACTGCCATCCCAAGAATGCTGTCATTTGATTCAGGAATGTGCGTGGTGTGTCTGTCCAGGTATTTAGGTATTCTTTAATTTTTTTCAGCATTGCATAGAGTTTACATTGGATTATTTTACTATATATTTTGCCTTTATACTGAGGACAAGTGTGCAAGGTACCGGGATCAGAAGTGTATTGGAGCTCCGCAGCTTGCTGCCACCATGGACGCTGTGCTCTTGCTTCGCCCACTGTACAATGTTGCACAAAATAGGACCTAAGTAACTCTCTCTTGAAAGAATGATTATATGATTGCTGGATGATGCTTGAGAGTCCTTGTGATGATGTCTTTTTCCCAGAATTTCCCCTCTTCTTTACTATGCCCTTTCCCTTCCTTTCCTCCAGCCTGTGTTTCAGCCTGCCTGTGGCATTGATTTTCCTTGTCTGTGGACTCTTCCTTTCACTAGTTCGTGATAATGTTACATGTGAGATGTGGAAACTTGCTAGATGTCAAAAAAGAGGAAATCCATTGCATTCTAGTTTTTTTAGAGTGTGCTATTGTATTATCGATTGAAATGAAATCAGGCTGACCCATTGAGCCATCCCCTGAGCTCTTTTTGCCTTCCTACAGGTGATACTGCTCTCGTTGCTGCATGTGCCCTTCCCCCAGACTTGGTTTTGGGGTTGAGTAAGTCACCGTCACTGGAGCCCTCTCTTTAAATGATGAAGAGAACATTTGCTCTTTCTCCCTGTTTGGGGACTTGGATGAGATGAGGCAACAGATAAAGAATGGAGCCCCACCTCATTCTGACCCCCGCTCTTTCCGTTCCTTTCTCCAGGGGAAGAGTACAATTCAAAAATATAAAGATTGTGAACTAATGAGATAGACAAGACAACCGATCATTTATTAAATACCCTTTCATGCCAGAAACAAATGTATTATACACACAAAAAGCACATAAAATACGGTAGTACTGTGGTTACAAACGTGGGTCCGAGTTCGAGTCCTGGTCTGGAGTGACAAGTCCTGTGAGATGGAGAATTGGTAGGTCGGCTTAGCCTCTCTTGGACTTGTTTTCTGTCCTGCAGAGATGGGGCTCGCTAGGCGTCCCTCCCCCGTAGAGGTGCTGAGGGGTGTAAAAGACACGTGTAGGCAGACCGAGCACAGCTGCTCTTTCCTCGTAAGTGCAGGATAGCATCGCTTTTGCGGTGATGGCTTTATGACTGCACCGTGTAGACTCTCAGTGCTCCAAAGGGATGCCTTGCAGATTGGAGATGGGATTCTCACTTCTGTATATACCCAAGGATTGTGTTATTGGGCCTTGCTAATTTGACTCTATTCTTTAGAAAGTACATAATGTAGATATATTTTTCAAACATGCATGATTTTTTCTTTTATTATTTATAGTTCTACCCTCTCATCTCTTGGTGTGACTTTTCATGGAATCCAGGAAACAGTCCTAAGCAACCTGCCTCTTCACACTTCTCCGTGGTGGTTTCCTTCCCTGACTAGAAGAGGGTTTTGCATAGGTAATTTTGATTGCTCCCCTTCTCTTGGAGACTCTCTGTTTTTCTGCCCATCTCTCACCTGTCCATCTGTCCATTTCTCTACCCACTCATTCTTCTGACTTGTTTCAATAAGCATTTCAGGCAGCTTACAGAAGAACAGGTACCAAATAAACAGGTGAGAAAATGGGGCCAAGTTCATACAGTGAGGCTAGGAGTTGAGCCTGTGTGAGAGTTGCAAGCGTGAGACACACGCCTCTGCCTTGTGACTTATAAGATAGACAACATCAATGTGCCTGAAGCTCCCAGCAGACACAGGGAAACAGGGTTTGTGGGAGATGCTCATTGGCTGTGAAATAAATAAGTGGCTTAGTAGAAGCCCAGACTTTCCAAGTACTAAGGCTAAGGAGAATATTTTAGTGTCTTCCAAAATCAGATTATTGCATCTTTTCTTTTACAGAGTTTTATGTATAGTTGGTTTACATTCTATACCTGGAAATTTCTCCAAAACTTCTGCCCACGTGAGTCCCATGACTCGGGAATGGGGTGGTTCTGCTCATTGACGGGTGTTGGCCAGAAACGGAAAATGACAGCCTCCAAGGAGCCTGGGATTTATCAGTTATGTTTTGTCAGTGCTGTAGATTTCAGAAAATGCTTTCACCTTTTCTTTCCATCTGAGGCAGCAGCGCGCTCTCTTACCAGCATCAGGAGCTCAGGGCCACGGGATGGTGGGGGCTGACTGCACTGCCGTCAAGACAGCTGAGCTAGTCACTGCAGGTGTGGTTCTTTTACATACTGCAGTTCATGCTCTTTACTAGAATGTTTCAACAGGGAGTTAATTAACTGAGTTAATTAACATTTTATAAATATGATGCTTTGTTGAAAAGACAGTCATAGGCAGAATATAAGTTGGGATCACTTTAAAAATGGTTTCATTACTGAAATTTCAGTAGGAAAGATCCAGTTTATCTTATTTCCGCCTCTCTTTAAAAGTAACAAAGAAACAAGACAGAAAAAGCAGAGGATGATTTCTGTTCTTCCTCTCGGCTTGCAGGTGCCCTCACCTCCAGTGGCATCCATCCAGACACCAGCACTGACACTGGCCGTGCTCAGAACTGCCTCAGCCCTGAAGACACATCTGACAAATGGAAGGGGGCCGCGCCCTGTTACAGCAGGTGCTCTCACTTTGTGGGTCCTTATGTAACTGCGCGGTGTTATTCAGGATCGCCCTTTCTACACTTTGTGACGCTGCTGCGGTGTCTCCTAGTTATTTGTTTCTGTAAGTACTCGTGTAATTTTCCAATGTGTGGTACTAGACATCTAAAAATGCATTTTTCAGATGAAAAATAGTGTGTATTTAATATAAATGTATGAAAAAAGGGTCAAATGGATCTATCCTGGTGCCAGTACTCAGAGATAATAATTAACACATTAACATCTATTTTCTGTTCTTTTCATCAGTGTGTATTACCTCTGTCATAAAAACCAGCGAGCAATGTGTGCCTGTATACTGTGTGGAGACCTCCATTTTCCATTCGGCTTATTACACATTTTTCTACAATATTCTATCTCCCCTGGCATGATTTTTAATGACTAGTATAGCATTCTGTCTTGTGGAGTCCTCGTCCATTTTACTTTGGACTTAAATAAACTTTTAAATTCCAAGTATACTTAACTGAAATTCTGAAAAGAGATCTGTTGTGGTACCGAAAGTCCCCTACATCCCTTCCCCTTTTTTCCTGAGAGTAAAAACTGCTGACAATGTGGAGTATATATTTCATGACCTTTATGCCTATGTCATATAAATAAACTCATACATACACGTATATGAGAAATCTATGTCTATGTGTGTGTATATATGCTTTATTGAAAAATAAGGCCATACTATATGTTTTCTGCAGCTCGGTTTATTCACTCAGGTATATATCACAGACGTCCTCTCTCTCCAGACTCACCCGGTCCTTTCAGATAGAGTAGAGGGTTTTCCTGATATGCAGGTTTGGTCTCTTGTGTAAGGACACCTTTCGTGGGAGCGTACTGTGGACAAGGCCTTGGACCACGCCGAAACACCGGAACTTTAGTGCCCACAGCTCACCGTGATTTACCGCATCATTGTCTTGATGGTGGACACTTAAGTTTTCTCCATTTTCCACTGTCAGAAAGGGTGTTTGACTGGCATACTTCTTATACAAACATTCCTGTGATCTTGTATGAGTATTATTTTCGTTAAGGTTTCTGGAAATTTAGTCCTTGGATGTGACAACTACATAAATCACAGGCTCCTTTCAAGTGAATCAAGAAATTCCTTCTCCTGTGGGGCATGAAAAGATGTAGAATAACTTATGTAACCAATTCTCTATCGCTGGATATGATTTCACTTCAGCTTTTCTTCTCACCATTGTAAACAGTGCTGTGTAAATGCTCTGATAAGTACATCTTTTTGAACTGAATTTTTCTAAATGAAACGATTCCAAAATGTGGAGTTCAGCCTGTGTGTACACACGTTTTTCAGAGTTTACATATCCATTGACATGTCATCCTCCAAAAGATCGCTCACAGTTTGTTCTCTCAAAGATGGACACTAGCTAGAATATCTTTTAAAAATATGTGCCAATATGATGAGCAAAAGTACTTTTTCATTGTTTTAATTTGCACTTGATGACCAGTGAGGTATTGAGCATTTTTCACTCATTAGCCATCTGACTTTTAAAAAGTGAATGATCTCTTTTGTCCTTTGCACACATTTAAGTGAGGCAGCTTCTTGTTGCTTTGTGACAGCTCTATGTATATTATGAACATTAACCCCTTGTCTTCATCAACATGTATCAGAGAGCTTTTCCTTGTCATATTTTGCCTTTCATTTTGTTCAGTAGGTTCATTTTTGTTGTGGCCCAAAATAATCTTAAGATTGTAAATGTCTTCTTTTGGGGTTTTATTCCTGATATTATTCTTAGAAATACTTTCTTATAATGGTATAAATTTCTTCTGTAGGTTTTTTTAATCTCTAAGATGGAGATGATGATGGTACTTGTTATAGTGAAGAGAAGTTGAATTAATATGAGCAAAGAATTATATTCGCTGTTATTAGTACTTTCTAATATTCACATCACATTCTGTAATTTTTCTTGCGGTCATTATGACTGGAATAGAATTTGTTTTTTCCAGGGGATTCTCTGATTGTCCCAAGACAATTATTGAATTCCTACTTTGCTTTTTAACTTGAAATCCCACCTGTAAAGAATACTTATGTACACTAGTGTCTCTTTTTGAGCTCATGGTTTATTTTTATCAATCTTACTTTCTTACACTAGCACTATATCTTACATATTGTAAACATTTATTTAATATCTGACAGTGCGATTTTTTGATTCTCTTTTCGATCCCAAATTTTCTTGGTTAGTATTATGACTTTATTATTCCTGAAGAATTCTAATATAATTTTTCAAGTTAAAAAAAAAAAGAAGTGCTCTCGTGGGATTTTTTAGTACTTTTGAATTATCTTTAGGAGAACGTACATTTTTACAAAACTGCTTTCCTGCATACAAAATGTTGATGTCTCTACTTTCACACCTCTTACTTTACCCCACAGTACAGTCCTGTACTTCCTCCATGTACAACATGGGCATTGTTTTTGAGTTTATTCCAGATTATTGTTGATGTTTTTGTTAATTATTTAAGTCAGAATTTTTTGCTATTGTATATTTTAACTGTTAAAACTGACACCTAGGAAGGCAGATTCGGTTTGTAAATACTCACTTTGTAACTTCTCATTTAAAATTGTAAGTATTAAGTACTTGTTACAGAATCCTTTCTTTTCTGTTTTTAAAAATTTGTTTCCAAGATTCTCAAAATGGTCATAGCAAAGTAGTATAGGTGGGGACAGAGATGGAGAGAGGTAGTGTGGCTCATGTACAAACTGTGAGCACTTTCATGGCTGTGTTTACGCTGGAAAAGCCGCTGAAGAGTCCAGGATAAAACAGGGGTGGCTTTGTATGCAGTTGAAAGCCAGCTTTCTTGCCTGGTGAAGCCTGGTGGGCGTGACAGGTAGATGATCAAGGTCGAATGGAGGTTATTGGCTGCACAGAGCGCTGTGTCTGAGAACTGGAGAATATCGCCATGGGAAATGCTTGGTGCCAGGAACAAAGCAGAGGAGCTGGGGACCCTGTGTGTTAAGGAATTTCCAGCCCTCGGAGTGGGAAGATCAGACTCTGCATTCAGATCTGAGTTTGAATTCATCCTCTTTAGTTTACTTGTCCTCTGACTTTTGTCAAGCTATATACCCTATTTCACTTCCTGTTTTCTTATCTCTCAAAATAGGAGAATTACAGCCTGCTGCCAGATTGTTTGATCAGGTTAAATAATTAGTGTCTATAAGATGCCACGTACAGTCACAAGCTCAGTGAGAAATGGGCTGTCACCTGTTCTTCTGCAACTCAGTGCTTGACATGTGGGAAAGCCAGTCCCTAATTTGTGTGTGATGCAAGTAGGAACAAAATTAATGTCTTGCCTTTCCATAGCAGTATACTTACAGCTTTGCTTCATTTACTTCTTTCCTCCTTTCCTTTCCCCTTTCCCATCCTCCACCAAAAGATCCTGAGACTCTCTCAGAATAGTAGATTCAAATTACTTTAAAGGTTGGCTCATCCTCATGAAATGATAGTAACATAAAAAAAATCTGTGCACATCCCACAATACATTGTATTTGATTTACACACACACGTGTGCACACATACACACACACAATCAGGCTACCTTCCACTTGCAGAGGGATAAGGACCACTTTTTCTGAGTTTTCACTCACTGAGCTTGAGAACAATGTCTCTTACACAGACTTTCACCAGGCTTCGTGCATGGTGTTTTTAATTGAATTTCGGCTTGGTGGCCATAGATATAGTCTCCTAATAGAAGAGAGAAAGTGGAGACATAGACATTCCGCTGAGATATTGGTGTCATCATATTTTAGTTGGAAAGGACTTAAGACAGCATAGAGTCGTAATATTATATGGGTGAGAATCCATGATGTTGTAACTTGGACAAGAACATGGACCTTCTGCCGTCTTGTCCACAAAGGTGAAGAGGCAACTGGGCAGGGGATGGTAGGGATCCTTCTTGCTTGAGTTCCATGTTCTTGCTAGTTTTCATTGCTCAGTTGCCTTTAGTTTATGTCCATGAGGCCTCTCATGGGAAGGTCACTCTGTCCTGATAGATTGAGTTTCTTATCAGCAAAAAGCTCTGGACCCACTCATATTTCCCAGAGTTTTCTGCTGACCTGCTGACACTTTATATAATTGAGACCTAAGAAACTACAGAATATAAAATCCTTATTGTTATTGTTTGCCCTCGAGTTCCATAGGAAGGGGTGCTGTCTCAGGCTGTCTAAAGCCAGATCTGAACAAAGATAGGGTGACAGGCTGTGCTGCTGGTCCTCCACAGTTGAAGGGGATTTCCAACTTAGCTTTATATTCAAGGCAGATGAGTTCAAATCTTGCCTTTACCAGTTATTATCTTTGTGAATTTGGGGAGAAACTGTACTTTTTTGTGTCCAAATTTGTTTATCTGTAAGTAAGTTCAGTATTTATTTTAAGGTTTCTGTTTTAGAATTGAATGAGCTAATACTCTCATTTATACCTAAACTAGTGATCTCATGGTTCTATGCTGGTGCCTTGGTAGTTGATTACTAAGGGACTCCGCAGTGAGATTGGGGGTGGGGGACCCTGGATAATAGAGCTTATATTCCAGGATATGCTTGTAAAAGACTGGATGTGCAGTGGATTTTTAGTAAATATCTACTCCTTTCCTAATCTGCATTGATTGTGTATATATCTTTATACTAATATATGAACAATTTTTATTGCAATTTAAATATCTTTGTAGTATTTACAATATCTAGTTATAAAAATACGTGAAATAAAAAGATTTGAATTTATTTTCTTTTCAATAAGCAAAACAAAATAAAATAGAAAAGAAAAAAGTTTTGAAGGAGTAGAAATAATTTTATTTCTGTGGAATCAATTCCTTGTAATAGGTTTTTTGTTCATGTTGTTAAAAAGCATATAAAATTGATAGGTGGTGAAATACTGGAAATGAGGAAACAGTGGAGACATACTACCTCTAAGGCAGTCAATTTGTTACCAAGTCCAAACTCGTTCTGCTTGCTGCATGACAGGCCGATTAATCGGGAGATGAGATGTTGGAGTAAGGAAAAGAGACTTTATTTGTAAAGCTGGCAGACCCAGAAAATGGCATATTGTTATCCAGTAGAACTCTCTTCCCCAGGGCAGAATTCAGTCTCCTTTTATACTAAAAAGCGGCAGGGATGTGGCTGGTTGTTGCAAACTTCTTGCTGTATGAATTGTTTGTCCTTGAAATCCTTTGTTCCTGCAGCTGTCCATGTGGGTCAAATTATGGTGCCCCTGTAAAACCTCCAAAAAAAAAGAAAGGTTATTCACTATTTTACAACTTGCCATCTATACATAAGTGTAGAAGAGCAAATATCCTTAAAGATCAGAGCCCGGAGAATAGGCCCTCCTGGATATTTCAGGCTAAAGGCAACTTTCTTTTACAAAAGGTGCAGAGATAGCAAGTCTGAGCCTAGAAAACAAGGTACAGGATTAAAGCCAAATGAACACATCTAACATGGAGTGAAATTTGTTCTTTCTATTACAATTTCTTTTTCTCCCTCATAAATAATTTTAGTAAGAAACATGAGCAATTTTTTTATTTTTGCTTCTTAATAAAGGACTACAACTACAATTTAGTGAGCAGGGATGCTGTGCGTGCCTTGGTGTCACAGCAAACTCTTGTTGGTGGTGGTCGACCCTGCAACATGCCTGATGCCCCGTGAGTGTTGGTGAGGGTCCCCCTAACCAGGGGCTCTATTCAGGAACCACCATATGCGCGTTGACCTCTGGCACCTCTTTTTCAGCTGCAGGAAATTTTTTCAGATTCTATGATAGAAAAATCACTCCAGCTAGGGATAATCAGGGAGTAAAGGAAGAGGAAAAGGGCTTGAAGTAGAGTAGAAGAGAAAGACAGAAGCTCAGGGAGCCTGGGGGCTTGGCAGCGCTGCCTCGGGAGAGAGAGGAGCAGAGGTGTGGATGGGACCGGCTACAGAACCAGCTCCTGCAGCTTTCCCTGCACCCAAGCCACACAGCTTTTAATAGGGCCCAGGACTCTCTCCTGGCTGGATGTCACCCTGGGCAGAACCTTGAGAATCGAAGGTAAGGGGTGGGCAGCACTCACCTAGGGGGTCACTGAGGACTTTGGTCAAGTCCACATTGACTTTTCCAGTCATGTGCCTTCACCTGTTCTTTATCTCAGGATCTGAGAAGCAGGAGCAAGGAACTCAGGGAGAGATGCAGGAAGATATCTGACTGTGTTAAGAGACGACAGTCACAGTGACACTGGGAGCGAAGACACTTGCAGCAAAGTAAAATAACTTCACAACCATTGCATCAGAGCTGCATGTGTGAGAGAGCCTAAGCCTGTCTCAGAGTGCAGGGGACAAGCGGAATGGAATGGTAAAATTAACACTGACAATTGAAATTTTGTTAAATAGCCTGCTACTTTTAATTTTATCACTTCAATGTATGCAGGTGTATTTCTATGAGCATTTATAGGTTCACACAACCCCACCAGCCCCTCTTGCCCCCATGGGGGATGGGATTTCTCAAGCACAGTGCCCCTCCTGCTTGCTTGGGCCACGCTGCGGGTCCTCACCTGGGGCCGGACTGCTACAGTACACTGAGTCCCCGAGGCACGGCCTGGGATACATGACAGGAACAACTGTGCTCTTGGCTGAGGGCCTCCATTTCCCCCTGCAGTGTAAGAATGCCGGTGACTCAGTTAGAAGCATGCATCCAAGCCGTCCTTCCGTGTCATCACCATCTAGAAGCGGTGCCTGAATCTTCTGAATTTCTGCAGAATGTGGTTTACAATCACCTTGAACAAGTGAGTGTGTGTCCTCTTTCAAGTGGAGGAGTTACTGCCGTTTTCCTGGAACTTACTCACCACTAGTCCATCTGATTTTTCTGTGCTAGGATTCAGTATGGCCTGCTAATAACTCTGCAGTCAGATCTAGAAACCCTGATGAAGAGGATTATTTATTTTCTTTCTTTATATGATAGTATTTTACTTTCAAATTTCTGAGTTTTCAGTTCTTGGAGGAATTTTTTCGGGGGTTGGAGAAACAACTTTGCTCTTACCATCTTTGTGACCTGTTGCTATATGCGTCTCACCTGTCTTCTGTCACTTGTGAGGCGGTTCTATTTTTGACCCTGTCCGGGTTGTTCATATTTTAAAACATAAAATCTGTAAAAGTACAGTCCCTTTTACTCCGAAGACATTCCACAAATACTCCTTTAATCTGGGTATGGTTTTAAGAAGACACAATAATTAGAATATATACTTGCAGGTTGCCAGTGCAAAATCCCCAAATTAATAGTCGAGCTCAACATCTAAAATCTTTCTAATCTACCATGGATTTGTATGGATAAGTGAAGTAGTTTGCTAAGAACTCAATCCTCCCAAGCTGATGCTCTGCCAGATGGTGGAGCCGAGGGACGAGGGTGTGTCCTGCCCTTACTGAGCTGACAGTTTCATGGCAAGGACCTTCACCAGGTGAAGAAATTGAAGTTTCTTCTAAGAACAGTGGGTCTGAAATGAGTCCAAAAGCGTGGGAGAGACACAATCACATTTGTCTCAAGTAGGGGAGAGTGGCTGTGGGGCCACCTGGGAGACTCATGAGTCCAGGTGGGCAGTGTTGTTGGCTTCCAATTGAGCGGTGGGACGGTCAGTGGGTAAAAGCGAACAGATTGAAGGCATGTTTAGATGGTAAAGAGGAAAGGATCAATGCTGTCTGTGAAGGTAGGATGGAGTAAGGCCCAGGTTTCTGGGTGGATTAATGAGTTAAATAATGGTCCTGCTGTGTTCTGAGGAGGGAAAGCAGCAGAGGGAGTTCTGGGGGAAAACTGATGAGTTCAGCTGTGGGTAAAGTGAAAGGCTGTTAGATGTGTGGTCTGGGAGCTCTGGTGAGAGCCAGTAGTGAGTAGGGGGCGGGGAGAGAGACTTTCAAATCATTTTGTCTTGTGAAAATACATACAAGAATGAGTAATGACACAACCCCTGTATATTCTGGATTTAAAACCCAGTAACATTTTGCTATATTGACTGCAGGGGTTCTTAATTTTTTAATAGAAATAAAATAAATAGAAACAAAATAGTGGAGTTAATGAGTATCTTAGAGTTGATGTGTGTCCTTGTATGTATTTTCATACCTCATCTGTTTATAAACATAATCTACAAAAAGTTAACTTGCTTAGCATTAGAGTTAAACAGAGGGACGTGACACACTCTGTTGGTGGTTCAAGGTGATTTCTTGGGCAAATTATGTAGCCTCTCTGTGCCTTAGTTGCATCTTCTGTGACTGCCCCCATGCCCCTCATCACAGCTGATTTCCTAGACTTGAAGTTGGGAGGGAGGCTGCTGAAGGGAGTAAGAGGTGGCAACTGCTAGGGTCACTGAAGAGAGAGACAAAAACAGATTAAAGCCGAGAAACTGAGTGCTAATACCCTCAAAGGAGAAAGAATCCCTTAGTTTTTTGAGCCACTTAGCCTAAGAGAACGAAAATCATGTGGATCCAAAGCTCTTGAGCATATGAGTATTGTGGGTGGGAGGGTTTCATCAGAAAAGGGTTGAGAAAAGGCCTTTTGGTTTCCTTTTACGTTTCCAGTAAGGATGAGGCGCAGAAGAAAAACCACCCGTTTCACAGTAGAAGGTGCTGTTTTGTGCGAAACTGTCCGAAGGTTGGAAACCATTCATCAGTGGTGCTGGCAAAAGAAGAGACTTCTGGATTGGGTGGGGCACTTGCTGTGACTTCCAGGTGACCTGCTGGCTGGGGGCTGTGAGGCGGGCAGTAGGTTTGCAGTGTGACCTGGGTATAATCCCTGGCATTGAGGCTGCTGATCTGACTAGCAGAGCTGGGCAGACACCGTCCTAACGGGGCTGCTCGGGATGAGGCCTGGGACACCTGCCATGCTGAGGGCGAGAGGAGAGCTCCCCTGAGGTTGTGTCCCTGTGAAGATTAGAAACGTCCTCCTGCAGGGGAGGAAGAGCCTCTGAGCAGCGGGCCGGATGCACAGGCAAGACCAGCCTGAGCACGGAGATTTCAGGAAGCCGGAATTCATACAGGCCCGAACAGCCTTGTTCCTGAGAAACTGGAGGGAAAAGATGCTGCAAATGCAGGCTAAGTTCAGACACTATTGTGTGTCATGAGTGATAGGAAAAGATTGTTCAGGCAGCCACGAGAGAACCCTGTGGTTGTCCCAGTTGGGCGTCACACAGGAGGGAGGAGCAGAGTTATATACTTTGCCACTTATTAGCTGTGTGACTTTGAGCAATATCACCCCACTTCTCTCTATATATATCTACATCTGTAAAGAGACACAGTGACAAGCTCGTGTCATCAGAATGCTTTGTTTAGCTCTGATCCTCTTTGTCCAGTCCTGTCAGTGCTGCCCTGCAAGGTTCTGCAGCGGCTGCTCTTGCCCTGTGATGGGAGGGCATAAAAGGGCATTGTAGCACCCGAGGGCAGAAAGGGGTTGCTTTAAAAGCAGACATGTAGCGTCCTGCAGCTGCAGACCTGCAGGCAGTTTGGTTCATGGTCGTGGAGAGGACTTTGGAGGCCTTAGCGTCGTCTTAAGACTTGTTTTCCCTTGGGGACCTGATTTGCCTTTGCAGATTAATGTTGAAGATTTGGGCTTCTGGCAAAGCTGTTTTCAGAGATGGGTATATACGTAAAATATCATATAAAATAAAATGATTTATTTAACGTGAGCGACTTTGCAGCTGTTGGGAAGAGCTGTGTTGGCCTGGTCTCCACGGAGGACACCAAGGGTCAGCAGAGCGTGCGGGAGGGAAGGCAGCCTGCAGTGCTTCTGCGGGGGGTTCTCCCCAGCATGGTGCTCTGCTGAGTTGACTCTTCTCTGAGTTTGGTTGCCAGAGGAGCAGACAGCAAAGTAATGAGTTCTGGAGGGATTGTATAATGACAGGAAGAAATAGGAACCTGGAGATTTTCTGGACTAAAACACGCTTTTGGTTCCTGATTCAGTGTGTTCCATTACAGAATTGATGAGTTGTGTCTATTCTGGGACTTCATTGAAATAAACGTTCAGCCTAAATGTTAAGGGCTTTGGTTTATTTGGCTGGAGGACTCGAGCCGGGATGACAGCCTCTCAGATCACTCTGAGGGACTGCTCCCAAGAGGTAGTGGAGGAGCTAGGATAAATAGAATCTTTACAACAAAGATCAGGTAATTGGAACAATAAAATATTGCTTGTTATCTAAAGAAAACCAGATATCTCAAGTTCAAGTATTTAGTGGTTTTCTATGTATGGTGGGAAGCAAACATTTGGGTCATTGAATTCATTCCTTTGGCAAGCACCTGGCTATCTAGGGCCAGTATCCTGTCCTTTCTTGCACTGAGTCTGCTCAGAGGGCACCACTGTGAGTGGCCGAGAGGCCGGGCTGTAGGCATGAACTCGCTGGGGGTTGGCAGCAGCCGCTGATGATTTGGATTCAGCATTCTTTGTTTACTGACATGGTTGCAGTATTTTCATGCACATTGTAGTATTTTCATTCACAGTGTTCCCCCTTGGTCCTAAATTCGACCAATATTTTGAGAGACATTTCATGACCAATTTTGTCCCACGGTGCTAGGATGGCTCATTCCTAGTTCAGGTGAAGAATCTTCTGAGTTGCCATTCAAGGTGTTAGTTTTTTTTAATCAGGCCCTGTTGATACTAAAAGTTCTCTGGATCACCTGTCTTACTACTCTATTATGATCCAGGAAGTGTTTACCCATCTTTGCTCATTCCCATACCTAGAATCACACTATTATATTTATTTTATTCAGGGTTATAAATTTTATCTGTTTCTTCAAGATGTTTAGCCATCATCCATCTTGTGGGCCTAGTTACACATTGGGAAATGTAACAGACAACAATTTTATAAAATAGACAGGATATAAGTAATACAGCTAGTAACGTTAATAAAGTCACGAGTAAGAATTTAATAGTCGAGAAGTTGTATTTTTGGGTTAAAATTTTGCTTGTGTTTCTGAGTTTGATCCTATGAGAAAGTTCATATTTATGGTCAGGGTCAGAGCAGGTATTAATTGGCCAGTTGAAATCTCCCACCTTGTAAGATCAACAGTGGCCTAAACAGAACTATAAATTCTTTTTAGAATAACGTTTCTGAGGGCTATCTAGTTAGAGCCTTGTATTAGGGAAACCCACCAAGGTAACACAGAAGTACTAGACATAGGTAATTTATCATAAACTTAACAATTGGAGTAGTTCACAATCAAAGGTTGGAGAAATTATCAAAGTAATTGGTATACAGTCCTGGTCCGGTGTCTTGGGTCAGCAGTCTAGCTCAGATGTCGTCTTCTTCTCATCCTGGTCTGGTAGCTTTTTCTCCATTTGGGCATTGTTTTAAGGTGAGCAGCGCTCTATAGGCCAGTGCACTGCAGGGGCTGTTTCAGATAGGAAATGAATCCGAGACTCCGTTTCCTTCAGCTTTGGTGTGTATGGTCTAGTTAAGAGTATCTGAAAAAGGGTCTTTCCATTCAGGTTGGAGACAGTTCTTTAAGTCATGCCTGTTGCAGTATGTATAATCCCCTGGCTGCAGGTCATGGGGCATTGGAATTTTACCCAAGGATAGATTACTGAGCTTCAGAATCAAACCTAGAGTATTCTTTTCATAATTCAATTAAACTGTACAGCAGTGTGACATAACAGCAAGGAATGATCTGGGAAGTGTCTTAGTAAATATGGACCTCAATTAACAAAACTAGAATTTAATATCGACTAAAATATAATTTTTTTCTCTCTAAAGTTACCCTCAGTTTTCTCAAATATAGCCAAATCAAGATTAATTTCTTTACAAATTAAATCTGATTATTTGATCATATAGGCTTTTTAAATTGACTGTGTTGGAAGTTTTAATACGGAGTCTCAGGGTAGAATGTTAATAAGGTTTTCTAAGGCCAAGAAAGCCACGTCAAGGCTTTTCATGGATTTTTGCCTTACAGATTTAGGTAAATTCTTTTCTCTTTAAAATCCTTAAAATACCTTTATACTCCTATATCTCTTAGGAGATGATCTCCCTAATTTGTCTGATAGAGCCACTGGGGACCTAAGTATTTTTAGTCTTTTGAGGGATCAGATAGAGAGAAAAGATAACTGTTCCAAGTCTGTATACATAGTTATAATTTATCAAATTGCTGTGAACCATAACTAGCTTAAGGAGAAGAGATTCTTTATGTCTGGGAAACAGGTTAAAAGGCAGTAGTATTTCAAACAATATCAAAAATTATAACCATATTCAGCTGGTTAATCAGTCCCATGTAACTAATTCTTTTAATGAGAGTTTTCATTAGAACTTTAAAATGTCTTACCCAGTTTAGTTCAGTGCTGTAGTTTGAAATTTATTAGAAATCAGTAAATCTCCTTGAAGAGAAAGCATTTTGCAAAACCATCAGAAGAAAACAATTAACTGTCTATAAATGACAAAAGATTTAAAAGCATGGTTAAACACCGTTACACTATAATCAATAAAGAAACCTGTTCACTATACCCATAATTATCACTGGTAACATTTCAGATAAACCAGAATTTTAGGGAGTCCATATAATTTCTACAATACCTATATTAATAATATTTCTCATTCAATATAACCTTAGAAGTTTTATGATTCATTTGACAATTCCATGTTATTTAAAATGCCAAATGAAACTTTATAGTTAAAAATCTCTCTTTGGGATGTTTCAGGGGCCTTCTGTAGCATCCCAAACTTAACTGGAGATTAAAAGAATTTTAATTAATTAAATTAATTTTTATTTAATTAAGTAGAATTTTATATTTGGGGAGCTTTTTGAAAGATTTCAGAACACTTGATCAGATAAACATATAGATCACTGTAAAGTAGTACTAATTCATTAACAAGAAAATACGTCAAAAGTAAAGGCAGAACAGATCAGCTAAGTGGTATAAGAAGTTTTACAATCTGTTACTGAAGGTGGATTAATATTTTAAGAAAATTTTTTCCTCTTAACAGAGAGAAAACCAAATCTAATCTTGTTCCAGCTAACTTCTAAGATTCATTTACGTTGCCCAATTTGATTCTAAACTTAGCCAATTCTGACCACGTACAAAACTTTCCTCAGGGTTCCTTTTCCACAAGCCTTCCACAGCTTTCTATACTTATATTAGTGTGTCCCTTATTTTGTCTTCCATTCAGAGGTAACCAGCTTCAGGAGAAAGTCACTATTTTTCATTAACAAAGTATTATTCCATTCTTACATCTTCCTTTACGCATTTATATTACTTTCCTAGGATACTGAGATCATTCCCTTACTAATAGAGACTATTTCTGTGTGACACCAACCATTTATTAATATTTCTAAACACCTTTAGTTTCACTGTAAGAGGAAGTTAAATGTTAAGTAATTCATATTTCAATCTTATTTTATCTGAAAATGGCATAGATATTTAATAAAATCTTGTCATTTAACTTAATTTAGCACAACTCTAGAATTTAAAGATATCAAACATTTAGAGATTATTTTAAGCATACATTTTAAAAATATATTTTAAATATTTACCCAAAGCTCTCATCTCATTTGCATTTAATTTACTTAAAATTTTACCACAGCACATTACTGTTATTTTTTTTTTTGACAAATCTGCAACAGATATAACAGGATCTTATTTGACTTTCATTAAACCTAGGTACAGTAAAGGTATTATAGTTAAGATGGATGATTTTAAAGATGTCTACATTTATTAGAACATACTTAAACTAAACAATATCAAATATTACCTTAATATTGAATATTTTCCAATTCACATGACACTGAAAGTCAATTTGTTAAGTTTTTATTTTAAAAATACTTAATTTTTAAGCTCTTATATTTTTACATCAATTAAGCAGAGCTCTTTGACTTCGAAATTTTTTTTTTTTAGCAGTAGAAATATCTCACTTCTATAATCTGTATGCAGGCTTATAAACAGACAAAAGCTAGAGATCTCATAGCTTCACTTTAAAACTTACTTATATTTATAATAATAGTTGGAGTAAGCTGAATTTGCTTGCTCAAATCACTAAGGCTTACTATTTATGAAACAGATAAATAAGATTTCCTCACAAAGTCTGAAGGACCCGTCAGAGTTCTGAGTTCTAAAATGCCAAAAATTTCATGGCCTCAAGTTTTATTTCGTTGAGCTAATTAGGCTCAGTCCTAGGTCACTGTTTGTTGTATTTATATTTCTGATCTGCAAGACAAAGACACTCTCTTCCAGGTCCCCAGATAAATGCTCTGTCACCCAG
This sequence comes from Vicugna pacos, assembly GCF_048564905.1. Taxonomy (NCBI): domain Eukaryota; kingdom Metazoa; phylum Chordata; class Mammalia; order Artiodactyla; family Camelidae; genus Vicugna; species Vicugna pacos. The sequence continues at coordinate 1,053,920 of NW_027328794.1, forward strand.
ACCCAATTTTATCTCCTTAATTGGCATTTTTGTATCAGTGAGAAGAGCTGTAAACAAAGAATTCCATGTTTTAAAACTAAGGTTTTCTTTATTTTGTCTTCCAAAGCTTGCATAAGACATTTATTAAGGTCTCTTTTCCTTGAGTTATAAGTTAAACCCAGGGTAAACCTATATTTTTTTTTTAGCTACTCAAATTACTTTTTAGATTTACGTTATATTGGACGTCTCAAGTAACTATATTGGTTTCCTTTAATTTGTTCAATTAATATTTTCAGAGGGATAGACATGTGCCCAGCCTTATAATACCAAGAAGGGGAAGCGTTTTTCCACTGAAACATATCTATCCCACAACATAAGCAAAAGGTTTATATAAAGACCATCTAAATATACCAATTTCACAAACTTTTATCTCAATTTTATTAAATCTTATACCTTTAATTTTTATATTTATTAAGTTTAATCAATAATTCTTATTTCTAGAAGGAGTGACAGAAACCTTTTTTTTGTGGGTGTACATTGTATATAATTTTATAGAAGTCTCTAGGATGCCCAAGTTTCAGCCAAAGAGCTTAGGCCCTTCTCGATTTTTAATTTCATTAATTGGTCTGTTGTCCCAATCCTTGATCAAGTATTTCAGTCTACATATAAATATATGTTAAACTGTGGTAAATAAAACGGACTTGTTTGAACTTTAATGTTGGGGGGGAGTAGGTGAACTCTTTGGCCCTTTTTTTTTAACTTTACGTAGTGTAGTATCAAAACCCTGTATGTAAATCCAAAAATGTCCATTTTATTGATCTCATTCAAAATAACCATATAAAAATATTTATCCTTTTGGGATAAGCCACTTATCTGTGTTTTTGACATTTTTACAATCCTTTTTCCAGTTATTCAACCTAATTAACATTAATTATACTAAGTTTTTATTAGCATCTCTAGAAACATTTATCAGAAAGGAAAAACAAAAATGTAGCTTTTCAAACCAGTTATATTTTTATATCTGAGTTCTTAGGTTAACCATTAGATATATTTTTCTGCATTTAAACTTTATTTTAATAGGTACCAATAAAACAGCCGTTTATAATGAGATCTCTTTAAACTTTCACCAATTAAAAAGTTTTTCCAAATTAAAAAATCCATCATATGGCCATCAATTTATATATATATAAATAAATATATATATATATATATATATATATATAGTGATTTTAAACCAATAAGATGAAGAGGCCCTTCCACATGAGAGTCAGGGTGTTGCCTAAATAAAATTCAAAGGTTTACTCTCCAAAAGCTTAAAGCCTTCGTGGTCCAGGCTGATGCAACAAAGTTTAAGATGGCAAAATATCTGAAAATTGGTACAATCAAAGAATTGCTTAGAATCCCAATTTATTTGCGTGGCCACCGTATGTACACAATACTTGAACTTTTGTATGGCAGAGTCCAAGGTTTCCTTTAAAAACTAAACTAAACATATATATACTTACATGCACACACTTAAAACATCCAGAGAAAGATAAAACGTTTACATTTCAAGGACACAGGAAGAGAAATCCAAGTTCCCACTAAAGGGGATTTTGTTTTTATAAGTTCAGAATGCCAAAAAATGTTTTTATCAGGCCTGGTTATTTCCAGAGTGAGTTTTTTTTTTTTCTTATTCCCGATTAATGTTGTAAGTTTTGTATGTACATAAATCTGGCTGGGGTTTTACTTGGAGACTGGCAATCTGTCATTTCTTTTTCTTTTCTTTTCTGTTCTTTATTTTTTTTTTTGAAAGTTCTATTCCCCATTGTAAGGTCGGGTTCTCAGAATAAATTTGCTAGTAAGATTTCCCACAGGGACAACTCTGTGGCATGAAGTCTTTGTGTCTACCACTCCTGGAAGATTCCCTGTCACCTGAGAATGCTGTTACCAGCCAGGAGGATGGTCCAAAATTTGGAGTTGAAAGTTTCCTCATAAGAGTTTTACTTTTATCCTGAAAAATTCAATGGAGGTAACCAAATTGAGGAAAACATTAGACCAGCCTCTTACCTAACCACTCAGTCCTGAACCCAGTGTCTTTCAACTTGGACCCACTCGGGATGTCTCCACTGGGTGGGTAATTCACCTCAGTTTCTTTCAACTGGAGGGCCACGTACCTGGATACACCGCCAGATAAAACTTAGGATCATCAACCAATATGTGAGATCTGAGAACCAGGAGAGACTCAGCCAAATTCATCTGGACCCCCCGAGGAGGCGGATGAGCACAAAGGGCCACTGCTGGTACCAAGGCTCTGGTTACTTGGAGAGTTCAGGTGGAGAGAAATCTGCTGTGGTGCTTCATGGTGTCCAAAACTGTTGACTGAAATAAACGTGCAGCCTAAAAGTTAAGAGTTATGTTTCATTTGGCGGGAGGACTCGAGCCAGGATGACCGTCTCTCAGAACTCTCTGAGGGACTGCTCCCAAGAGGTTGAGGCAGAGCTAGGATATATAGGAGCTTTACAACAAAGACCAGGTTGTTGGAACAATAAAAGATTACTTGTTATCTAAAGAAAGCCAGGTATCTCAAGTTCAAGAATTTAGTGATTTTGTATGAATGGGAGGAAGCAAATATTAGGACTCACTGAATTCATTTTTTAGACAAGCACCTAGCTATCTCGGGCCAGTAGCCCGTCCTTTCTTATTCTGAGTCTGCTCAGAGGGCACCATTGTGAGTTGCTGCAGTGGCTGGGCTGCAGGCCTGTCCTCGCCGGGGAGTGGCGGAAGCCTTTAATGACTTGGTATCAGTATTCTTTGTTTACTGACATGGTTGCAGTATTCTCATTCACATTGTAGTATTTTCGTTCACAGACCGAATATGGATCATCTGCAAACTTGGAAAGCAACCGAGATGGAATTACTGCAGATACCTTCTGCTTTAATAAGCCGTGTGCAAACATAAACACGGAGGAAGCATACACTTGGATTTGGAGGTGTAGGAAAGGGATCCTGCACATTGCAGGAGAACGCAATGCAGAATTCCTTAAGTCCAACTTTCTTCACTGTAGTGGTTTCTGAGAACAGTTTATGGTAATTAAACAACATTGACAAACGGTGGCACACATTGCTTTTAAGGGATGGCCGGCTGCAAACTTTTATATTGGACAGGTGGAATTCATAGGCAAGTGGTCAGGTGGATGGGAGAGAGATGGAGCCAAGGCCTGGGCCCAGATTCCGGTTTAAATTGCCATTTCTTCACCATAGGGCCTTGGAATAGAATGCATACTCTCAACCTGTTGGTGAATCTGTGAAATGGGCATGATAATATTCATTTCTTCCTGGGATTGTTGTAAGATCTAAAGAGTATTATAGCACACATGAAGCATTTAACACCCTGGCACTTAGCAGTGTTCACTGTGTGGGGCCGCCCCGCTTAGCGTGCGTCAGAGCCGTAAAGGCAGCATTTGTCTGTTGAGGATGCACTTGTAGCCCCTTGGCTAGGTTGTGAATTTGTTGATTTCCTTTAATACTTGTAACTCTGTGTGACATGGGCAGTTATTTTCATGGACAGATGAGGAATCTCAGGGTAAAGAAGACTGTGTAATTTGCCCAAGGTCAGACCATAATTTTGGGTGCAGGGGCCTCAGTTCAGCATGGGCCCCTGGGCCTTCTGCTCTCTCCGTTCAGCACCAGAGCCAGATATGGAGTTGGCTGTTTCCCTGCCCAGAATATCCGGCAGGACCCAAGACACACCTGGCCCTGTGCTGCTTGAGCAAAAACTCCGGAGGAGAGGGAGTTACAAAAGGGATAAACATAAAAACAGATGACAGCAAACTGTGATCAGCTCTGAGAAGGAAAGGAACACGTCTCGCCGTGCAGAGCTGGGAGCTTTCCCGTCTGGGCTGCTCTGGGGGTGTTCATCTCAGCTAAACAAGTTCTGCTGTTGCAGCAAGGCAGGAAGGCAGGGCGCATGTGGGCAGGTAGACAGGGCCTCATTGATCGTACTCATTCCCCATTAAGCGGCAGCTTTCACGGGCACTTACCTAGTAAACATTGGCCATAATCTTCACGCAATTTGCTTGGTAGTTTTATTGACCCCAGCTTTGAGATGAGGTCATTGAAGCTGGGGAGTTTGTTGCATGCCCGTGATTACCTTGCAAATACCCCCACTGGTCTTTCAACCTAGACTGGTGTGGCTGTCATGCCCCATCCCTGTGAATGGCATCGTGTAGCTTCTCCCAAGTGGCCCAAGTGACTGACATTGATATGCTTAATTCGTAGGAAATGGTATGTGGCAATAAGAGAAAAAGATAGTAAGAAATTGTTTGGAAAACAAGAAAAAAACCTATTCTTCCCCAGCTGGGGGAGCGTAACCTGTATCACCCACCCTAATCACTGCCTGTCACCTCCTCCCTGAGGATTCTGTGTTCAGAAGCCACTCTGAGCCTTGGGAGAACATTTTTCCTCATGACACTTTTGACTAGGACCCGCGACATCTCTGTTCCTGGTTAACACTCTCTTCAAAGCCGTTTAAATGTTTTGCAGGTTCCTCCACTCTGATGTAAGAATACCCTGTATAACTTCTTGATGCAGCTCCTTAATGAAGATCTTGTGATGGATACCTAGCCAAAACTGGGATGTATGCATATAGTGACTGCAACTTCAGCACATTGTGAGTTCATAATCAGAGTGGTGGGTGACTCAGGAAAGGCTTTTTTAAGGTAACAAGGGGAAAGTGAAAGGACGCTTGCTGTGTGAGAAAGAAACATCTCAGTCACAGCCAGCAAGACACCTGTGTTCATGATGGGGTGTGGCGAGTGCAGAGTTCTCACAAAGAAAGAAGTGATGTGATGGGAGGGAGGACAGTTGGGTAATTTATTGGGGAGGAAAAAAGTGGGCTGAACATTTCCTGGTTGAACAAGAGGATTGTGACATGACGTGCTTGTATTTTGGAGAGAAGGGTTTTGTGGGGACAGGCCTAGGAGTACGCTGTATGGCTGGGGAGTCAGCACAACAGAGAAACACAGAGAACCGGGCAGACCCCAAGGCCCAAGCTGGGGGAGAGGCTGCCCGCAAATTGGAACCCTGGAAGCTGGTTCTGTCCCTTAGCTGGGGCCTCAGACGTCACTTCACAGCCCAGTCCTGTTGATACAAGGATAAAAAACGTTGGGCATGAGAAGGGCTGTGTCCCAGGCTTTCGTTGAGCCCCTGGGATGTGCCCCACCAGATTTTGTTCTTTGACTTCATGCAGTAAAGAATTCAAGAGCAAGCCAGTGTTGAGTAAAGGTATATATATTCAGACAGATACATTGAAATGCAAGAGAAACGTCACGAGGTGTGGGGGTTTCATGCACAGATTAGAAGTAGGTACACACCCCACAGACAGAAGGTCTGTCTTCTCCAAAGAGGGACAGAGAGTGGTGACCGCGAGGTGGCGCTGTGTTGCTTGTTTTCTTGGGCTTGGTGGTTTCATATGCTAATAAGTAGAAGGACCAGCCTTAGGGCAAGGGGCTAGGATTCCCAGGGAGTTGGCCATTTCCCACCCTTTGACCTTTTGTGGCTATCATTGGGACTGCCATGGTGCCTGGGGCATGTTATTCACCAGGTTACTATTACAATGGATGTTTACTGAATCTCAAGATCTGCTAGAAGTTAAATCTCTTCATCCTGAGCCTCAAGGCCTATTGGGGGTTGAATCCTTCACCATTTTGATGTCAATTGCTGCGGCCTTCCTTGAATGGCTGTGCTCTTCCCCCTTCCATCCTGTATCACTGTGATGACACAAAGACAGCAAAGGCCGGGCCCTAACCGTGCTCCTGCATTTAACGGCAGGAGGTGTGGTGTGGGCTTATGATGACTCTGAGTGGTGAGAAGGATGTTTCAGATTTTCCCACGTGAGACATGGCGACTTACCAGCAGCCTCCCCAGATTTATCTCACGGGCATTATCGCTTGTGTTGTTATGGAAACAAAAGGCCAGCCAAGAAATAAGAATCACACAGAGGGTTGGAGTACTGAGATTTATTACGCTGGCGGGCTCAGAGGGGTTTCTTTTCCAAAGCTCTGAGCACCTCCAAGACGTGCACATGAGGTTTTATAGGGTTAATTACAAGTATGGGGCTAATACCCAATAAGGCTCAAACAACAAAAAGCAAGGAATCAGTACACTGAAGCTTATCAATTTGGAACAGATCACGTTACTGACAACTGTTGACCTTGGATTTTCGGGTTAGCTTATTAGCCCAGTAAACTGACACTAAACTTCAGATTTACCAGGTAGCCCAGCAAAACTTAGATCAGGAAACCGACACTTATCACACTTTGATTTGTGACTTAGCTTGTTAGGCCAGCTGTGGTTTTCCTTCAGTGTCACTTATCTTTTGAATTTTTCTTTTTTTCTTTTTTTTAATATTTAATCCAAATTTAATATCAGGGTTCTTTGGGAAAGAAATTTCTCTTTTTCTTTTCTTTGGTGATCTTTTAGGGGGGCAGTTAATTAGATGTATTTACCTGTTAGTGGAAGCCCTGGGGCTTCAACCCAGGACCCCGTGCACGCTAAGCACACGCTCTACCACCCGCCCCATCATCTTTTCTTTTTGGTTTCGCTGCCAAGAATCCTACAGCTGAATTTCTAGTCAGCCTTAACACTTGCCCTGACTTCATGGAATCCATTTTTATGAGTTTACTTCCCCCTGGTTTCATTTAAGTATTGAATCTCCATTTTCTCTTCACTCTCCGTTTTGCCTTTTGTTGTTATGGTTGTTAAGCTGTGTTTAACAGAATTGTTTAAATTCTCTTTTAGCAAGAGGCTGAATGTAAATAAATATGTAAGCAAACAGCACAATTAAATGCTTTTATACATTCTGAGCTGTTTAGTAGTAACTTAAAAACCGAATTGAATATTAAAGTGATAGCATTTTAAAAATATTTTTTAATTTTTCATAAAAATATAGCTGATTTAAAATATGATATTAGTTTCAGGTGTACAATAGATGCTCCATTTATAGTTACTGTAAAACATTGTCTGTATTCCCTGTGTTGTAAGATACATCCCTCTAGCGTGTTTACATTACATGTTGCAGTTTGTATAAGAAAGTTGGGTAACGCAGAGTCTGGAACGTGGCTGTGTATGACTCAGGTTCACGCTCACCCTGCCTGTCAGAGCTCAGGCCTTCACTCCTTTCTGCAGGGGAGCGAGTGGAGGCAGCTCTCATCAGCGCTGTCACCACCCTCTGAGTGGCAGTGACAGCAGTGACTGTGTGTGGACGTGCAAATTGTTTTTCCAAGAGCTTTATATGCGTTTCTGCATTTAATAATTAAAGCCCTCCTGTGAGGAAGCGTTTTAAGTTTTTAATGCATAATACATTTTATTTTGATATTGATAGATTTCAAACCTCTGGAAAATTTACAGGAGTAGTACAATAAACGCTTAGATACAGTTCACTTTAAAGGGCACTATTTGGCTTTCTGTGTCTGGCTTATTTTAGCATAAAGTTTCAAGGTTCATCCATAATTGTAGCCTGAATCAGTACTTTATTCTTTTTGCTTGATAATATCCTTTTCCTTTGTTTTCGTTTTTGGTCTATTTAAAAATATTTTCATTGAAGTCTTGTTAGTTTATAATTTTGTGTTAGTTCCTTGTGTACAGCACAACACTTCAGCTAAATAGGAACCTACCTGTATTCATTTTCATCCTCTTTTTAAACATAAGTTACTATAAGATATTAAATATATTCTCCTGTGCTATACAGTATAAACTTGCTGTTTATTCTTTACATACTCAGTATCTGCAAATCTTGAACTCCCAGTTTATTCCTTCCCACACCCTCTCCCCACTGGTAACCATAGTTTGGTTTCTATGTCTCTGTGTCTGTTTCTGTTCTGTAGATAAGTTTATTTTTTTGTTTCTTTCTATTTTTTTTTTTTTAGAGTCCACATGTGAGCAATCTCATATGGTATTTTCCTTTCTCTTTCTGGCTTACTTCACTTAGAATGACATTCTCCAGGTCCATTGATGTTGCTGCCAATGTCATTATTTTATTATTATTTTATGGCTGAATAGTAGTCTATTGGACAAATATGCTACAACCTCTTTATCCAGTCATCTCTCAGTGGACATTTCGGTTGCTTCCATGTCTTGATATTGTAAATAGTGCTGCTGTGTACATTGGGGTGTAGGTGTCTTTTTCAATTAGGGTTCCTTCTGGATATATGCCCAGGAGTGGGATTGCTGGGTCATCTGGGAGGTCAATTTTATGTCTTTAGAGGAACATCTATACACTTTTCCACAATGGCTCCACCAAACTGTATCCCCACCACAGTGCAGGTGTGTTCCCAATTCTCCGCAGACTTTCCAGTATTTATTGTCAGTGAACTTCTGAATGATGGCTATTCTGACTGGTGAGAGGTGATACTTGATTGCAGTTTTGATTTGCATTTCTCTGATAATGATAATGAATATTTTTTTATGTGGCTACTGGCCATTTGTACGTCTTCATTGGAGAAATGTTTCTTTAGGACTTCTGCCAATTTTTGAATTGAATTGTTTGTTTTTCTTTCTTATTAAGTGTAAAAGCTGTTTACATATTCTGGGAATTAAGCCCCTAGCAGTTTCATTTATTGTAAATATTTTCTCCCATTCCATAGGTTGGTTGTCTTTTTGTTTTGCTTACTGTTTCCATAGCTGTGCAAAAGCTTGTAAGTTTAATTAGATCCCTCTTGTATATTTTTGGTTGTTTTTCTATTGCTTGAGTAGACTGCTCTAGGAAAACATTGCTGAGATGTATGTCAGATGTTTTGCCTATGGTTGCTTCTAAGAGGTTTATAGTGTCTTGTCTACATGTTTAAGTCTTTAACACATTTTGTATTCATTTTTGTATATTCTGTGAGGGAGTAGTCTAACTTCAATGATTTACATGCAGCTGTTAAGTTTTCCCTACACCATTTGCTGAAGAGGCTGTCTTTACTCCATTGTATGTTCTCACCTCCTTTGTCAAAGTTTCAATGACCAAAAGTTTGTGGGCCTATTCTTGGTAATTTTGTTTATCCGTTCATTGATGGATGGATATTGTTAGTAACTTTTGGCTACTCTGAATGATACTGCTATGAATATTGATGTGAAATTTTTTATGAGAATATGTTTTCATTCTGTTGGCTGTACATTTGCCCCGCCATATCTGTAGTTTCCACTACATGAATCCAGATGGTTGATTGTAAAGGGACTCGAACATCCTTGGATTATGGTATCCAGGGTGTGGGGTTCCTGAAACCAACCCCCCAAGGATATTGAGAGATGACTCTATATGTAGGAGTGGAATTGCTGAGACATATAACTCTAAGCTTTTGAGGAAATACCAGACTTCTCCAAAGAAGCTGCAACATTGTTCCTTTCCCCTGGCCGCATATGAGGTTTCTCTGCCTCCTGAACGACATTTGTTATTGTCCATGTTTTGGTTATAACCATCCTAGTGGGTGTAAAATGAGATCTCATTTTGTTTTTGACTTCCCTAGTGATGCTGAGCATCTTTTCATATGATTATTGGCCATTTGTATATCTATTTAAATTCGTGGTAAATTTAAAAATTGGGTGTATTTTTTTGTATTGTTCAGTTGTAAGCATTCGTTATATATCCTGGATACTACTCTCTTATTAGATACATGCTTTGCAAAATTTTTCTTCTATTCTGCACATTGTCCTTTAACTATATTTTTTTAAACATTAAAACAATTTCTTTACAAGGCAGGTAGTTTGATGTAAAGATTTATTTTATTTTTTTGCAAAGCACGCACTCTCTGACTTGAGATACCCTTTTCCCCTGTCATTTCACTTTCTTGATGATGTCCTTTGTAAGAAAAAGGTTTTAGTTTTGATGAAGTCCAGTTTATCTGCTTTTTCCTTCTATCACTTGTGCTCTTGGTTTTGTATCTAGGAAACCAAAGCCTATCCTAGGCCCACAAAGATTTATACTGTGTCTTCTTTTAGAAAGTTTATAGGTTTAATTTTTACATTTCTGTCTGTGATCTATTTTCAATTAATTTTATTTGTTATATAAAATATGGGTGTTCAGATTCCAGATTGATTCTTTTGCCTGCAGATACCCAGCTGTCCCTGAACCATTAGTTGAATAGACTATTCTTTCAATGGAGTGTTTTTGGCCCCCTAGTGGAAAAGTGTCTGTAAATGTAAGTTTTTCCCCGTGGGTTTTTATTGTGTCTCTTAGACTTATTTATCCAAACTTACGCCAGTATCATACTGACTTAGTACTATAGCATTTTAGTACACTTTAAAGTGAGTCCTCCAACTTTACTCTTCTTTTTCAAGGTTGTTTTTGCTGTCCTGGGCCCCTTGCACGTCCATGTGAATTTTGGGATCAGTTTTTCAATTTTGCATAGAAGTCAGCTGGAATTTTGATAGGGATTCCACTGAATATATAGTTCACTTTGAGGATTCTTAACATTTTTAATAATATTGTCAATCATTCCATGAAAATGGGATGTCTTCCATATATGTAGATCTTTTAAAATTTATTCTGGTGATACTTCAAAAAGTTCAATGTACAAATCTTGTAAATTTTTGTTAAATGTATCTCTCACTTTATTTTTAATGCTGTTGTAAATGGAAAGGCTGAATTTCTTATGGGTGGGACTATGTATCAATCTTCTTATTTGTAGAATTCCTTCACAACAAATACCCTTGGTATATATTTGCTACATAAATCTATCCACAACTATTCCCCGCCCCGTGTTATAAGAAACCAAGACCCAAGGTAAGCTACTTGAAAACACCTATGTGGAAGTGAGAAATGAGACCCTTGGGTGGGTCTTTGTGCAGATGATACTGAGAGCTTATTCTGAATGGCTTCTTCTTAATTACTTTTAAACAACCCTTTCAGTGTATTTAGTCAGATACATTAAGATTATGCCCTTTTGATGTGCGGAGTAGCTAAGACTATAATTTTCAAATAAATTCTAGTGAGAGTGTTGTACTTGAAACCTAATTTGCATCAATCTTTGAAGATTTATGTTTCAGGAGCTTTGACTAAAGAACAACTGTCTTTATTCTATAATGAGAACTAAATGCTCAAGCAACATGTAAGAGTTTGAGCAAACTGCCCCCGCCCCGTAGTGCTGGGTGGCTGCAGCTGTAACTGGAGTCAGCACTTACCTCTCCCAGTATGCTTGTGCTGATCTGCTCAAAGTGGTTCGTCCAACAGTTTGTCAGTAGTCTGTTGGACAAAGTCATAAAACATTGATTGAAGGTTGCTAGAATGCAATATATTCTTATTAATATTAAGTAAGCACATATTGAATGCTTACTGTATGATGGAATTGTCCCTCAGCCTCACATGAATATTATTTCTCTTGAAACCTCACATATTTCCTTGTTATTCTCACTTTACAGATAAGGAGACTGAGAATTAGGTCTTCTCTCTTTGGGGGGAGCTCATTATTAATGATGGGCAGTTGTAAGGAAAAAGATATTGATTCATCATGAGAAAACATTTTTGTGAGAGTCAGCAATGAAGAAGATGAACACTGAAGAAGGTGATCATTGTTCGAGTGAGACAAGCCCTGGGTTGTGCGGAGTCAGCATCCCTGTCCTAGACACGGCACGTGTAGAGCTGCGTGGTGGGTGAGGCGGCGCGGCCGTGCAGGGAAAGCGGATGCTGGGGCCTTAGGCTGTGCTCAGGCCTGGTTGGGCTTTCTCCTAAGGGGAGTGAACCATCATTGACAGATTTTAAGTAGGAGAGTGGGGTGCTCTCATAGTTCATATTTGTCTTCTAGAATGTTTGGAAACATTTAGAAGGCTTGGCAGGAGATGATGTGATGAGTCAGAGTAGGGTGGCTGCGAGGTGTAGCAGTGTCCAATTTTCAAGTGGTTTTCAGGCCCAGGCTTGTGGCTTAGTAGCCGTGTCAGTTTGAATGACGCACGCAAGGAAGTGAAACAATTTATCTAATCAATTGAAGCAGTGATGTACCCAATTCCCAGGACTATTGTGGAGATCCAGTGAGATACACTGTGCAGTGTGCAGCGTGGTCTCCAGCAGAGGGTCAGTGCTGAGTGAGTGCCAGTGAGTATCTGGTAGGTCAGTTGAGGGTAGTGGGACTCGGTGTCTGAGGATATCTGGTCCCTGAAGGAGGGGTCCATTCACATCTGTGAGTGATGGGCCTGAGTTGGGAGACGCAGGGAGACCTTACCCTCCGACCAGGGGCCCTGGTAAGGACGGCTATGGGAGGAACACCGTGAAGTCAGCTCTTTGCATGTGGAGTTGGAGCTGCCTTTGAGACAACTAACTGCAGTGTCACGAGCTTAAAGAGGAGATCTGGGCCCAGGTTGTGCATTTTCCTAAAATCTCAACTCCTAAGGACGCCGAAGTATTGATCACTGAACGTGAAGTCATACTTTAAAGGACAAACGAATAGTAGTATTATCTCTGTCATCAAAGCTCACGTCTATTTATTCATCACTCACTTTGCTAATTGGGTACTTACAGAGCTCACTTCACCGTCCTCCCGTGGGCTCAGGCTCCACAGAAAAGAGCTGGTGAGACTCCCTCTTTTCTAGAATAAGACACATTTAGCTTGTAGACTTCTGTACCTCGCCAGACTTAGGAAATTAGTTTGTTGGTTTAATTGTATTTTCTGTTGGCCATGTCCTGACAGGAGAGAAATTTTACCTCATGGTCATGTTTCAATTAGCTGTTACTGAGAATTGCTGATCTGATACATAGTGTATGTATTACATTAACTTTGTAGAGTAGTTATCATTTTTCTGTCTTTGCCCTTTAATTTTGTTTGCCCCTTCAGTGTTCTATTCTTTTTGGGGCCTTATTTTTTTTTAATTAAAAAATGTCTGTTAGCAGTTAAGAAAAAAAAAGCACAGAAAAAATGCACATGAGAACTAAATTTAGAAAATGTCTAGTGTGTTTTCTGTCTCGGCAATGGAGGGTACTAGAAACTCCTGAAAACCTTCATTACACAAGTTCCTTAAAATGCTGATTGAGAAATAAAACCTTCCTTCCTCATCTTTCAAGCTGCACAACTCATTGTCAAGAAAGTGAGGGAAAATTCTCAGAAGCCAAGACAAACGAGAAAGCAGGGTTTCTGAGAGATACGTGAGCGTTAGAAGCCGTGGTGTGCTGGTTGGCTCCTGAACTGATTTTCAGTTGCCTTGACAGGAGGGAGGGATGTGAGCCCCAGACCTCTCACACTAGGAGTTGGATGGGTGATCATATAATGGGCCAAGCCCATCCTGAGAATCTTGCTTTACTAAAGGGTGAAATAGGAAAAAAAAATTCCTCAAAACAAGAAAGTAAGAAAAGTCAATTTTGTTGGAAGAGGGGAAAAATAACAAATCCAAAGTAAGGATATAGTTTAAAGCTGTTCTGGCATGAGAGTGACCACAAACTCCTGGCAGAAAAGCACAGCTACTCCTTGATTGATAAGTTGTATTTTGAATGAATCAGTGAACAGCTATTCCGAAAAAGGCCTCCAGAGTCTTGTGGATCAAGATACTGGACAGCAAACACCTCTCTTCCAAGGTCTCATTCAAATAACCAGAAAGGTTTTAAAGGAAACTAACAATAATCTGAGTTGTATTTATTGACATTACTATATGCTAAGAATTCAGAGGTGACTATGGAGTTGTCTCCTATTTTATGGACCTTATTTTCTCTTTGGGGAGAAAAATGACATAGTTGGGTATCTTGGTGGAGGGAGGTGTTAGTCTGTTGCAATTAGCCAGGAGAAGAGATTAAGAAAACAGTGAAAGATCGGTGAACTTTTTAGCTGAGGACAGTCTTGTTCACTTGGCTTTTAATTGCAGGCTCAATGAGCTGTCACTGGAGGGAATAGATCTTACGGAGGATGGACTTAGCTCAGGCCTCTTTTGAATGGACAAGTGAACCTGGAAAAAGACAGTCAAATCTGTGCAGACATTAAAGTTCACTTGAACGTGCTGCATCCCTGAGCCAAAGATAGGACAAATATGCAGCAATTCTTGAGGACAGAAGAGTGGTTTTTAAGGTTCTCCAAGAATGAATCCCATGGAACCGAGATGGCCAGTTGTCAAACTGAGACTTTGTTCTTTGGACGGTGTACCCAGCAAGGGTATTGGCCTTTTATATGTTTCCATTTGTCTTTAATACATGTCTGTTGATGAGGACATGGGCACAAATGTTTGACACCTTGTTGAGGCGATTTTGGATACCTGCCTAGAAGCACGGGCACAGTTGCGGCTGCTTCATACATCTTGCAGCCCATCCCTTTCCCCGGCTCCGTGATCACGGCAGAGTGGTTCCTTGTTGACCTGTCCGTTTCCTCTGTGACATCATAACCCATGAAAAGACCGGAGCATATTAACTTGGCTTTGTTAAAGTCAAAGAAACACATCAAATATGGAGTCAGATTTGTTCTTTCCTATTTCAGTAGTACCATGGAGATGGCAGTTTGGGCAGCTTTTTGTAGTGTCCTGGAGGCTTTCTCTCTCAGCTTCTGGGTGCCTCTATTGAAAACCCTTCATTGCTGTCTGGCCTGCTGGTAATGCACACTGCCTGTTTTGCCCTGAAGATGTGTTCTGTTTATAAACTCATCTCTACTCCTTGGAAAACAACTCAAGAAAAACTCAGTTGGTTTTCCACCAGCCATGGGCAGGGGTGAGGTAAACCGTGTTATTATTTCATAAAATAATAGTAATAATAGTAATAGTCATAGTAGTAGTACTTGTAGTAATAGTAATAATAATAATAATAATAATAATAATAATAATAATAATAATAATAATAATATTAATAGAAGTCTTAAAACAGGACAGAGCACATTGGAGAGAGTCAAAAAATGCTTTCTGGCTTAAATCAAAAGTGATGACTAATGATTCCATGGCTGCTGTATTTGCTAAGCTAATTACTCCTTTGCTCCATTACACATTTCTTTTATCTGAAAAAGAAATACAAGGAAATGGTTTAAAAAAAACTCAGAGAACAAAAATACACAAGTGAAAGAAGTTTTCCCTCATCCTCTGTTCTTTCAGCCCTCTCTGGAGATGCCTCTGTTTACTATCCTTTGGGTGCTTTTCCAGATATGCTTTGCACATTCCCACCTATGTATGTAAATTCCTTTAAAATTTTAGTTATTTTTAACTTAAAGGGGTTTAAATCCTCAAGTGGCATCTGGCCGGGTAATATAACAGAACAAATCTGACTCCATATTAGATTTGTTCCTTTGAATTTAACCCTATGCTCTGTCACCTAGGCTTCATCTTGCTTGTAAAACAATGTTGCCTAGAGCCTGAAATAAACAGGAGACCCTATTCTGAAGGCTCTGACCTTTAAGGATATTTAACACTTTTTCATTCATTAAAAGATAGCAAATTGCAGAATAGAAAATAACGTTTCTTTTGTTGGAGGTTTACAGGGATCTGACCCACGCAGATAGCTGCAAGAAGAAAGGATTCTAACAAGAAGGAATTCCTACACTAAGAAGTTTGCACTAACCAAGCACATAGGAAAGGAGCCTGAATTGTGACTTGGGGAGATGGTTTTCCAGGACATTAGTTTGCCATCTAGGTCTACAGAAACTTGCTATTCCATGCCCCAACATCTGGTCTCCCAACTTATTGGCCTGTCCTGCACTGAGGAGAATTAATTTCGACTTGGTAACACTCCTATCTACCTAGAAAGCTGGGCACTGGAGCTGAGTGTTATGGAAACAGGCCAGCCAAGACAAAAGCACCAATCGGAGTGTTGGAGTACTCAGAATTATTATGCCGGTGGGCTCAGAGGGGCTTCGGCTCCGAAGTTTTGAGTACCTCCAAGACGTGCACATGAGGTTTTAAAGGCTTAGTTACAAGTAAGGGGGCATTAGCCAATAAGGCTCAAAGAACAAAAAGCAAGGAATAAGTACACTGGAGCTTATCAATTTGTAACAGATCACATTACTGACACTTGTTGAGCTTGGAATTACGAGTTAGGTTGTTAGGCCAATAAACTGACACTAAACTTCAGATTTACGAGATAGCCCAGCATAATTTAGATCAGTAAACTGACACTTATCACACTTAGATTTGTGACTTAGCTTGTTAGCCCAGCTGGACTTTTCCTTCACATGAGGACAGCTCTCCCACACCCAGGGAACTACTGTGAGCCCTTGATGTTTCCACTAGGGTGGGGTATGGTTTACCCAGGAGGGATGGGGACTATGCACCAACACTCAGGCAGTCTGCTCTGTCTGGGGCTCTGATCTTGTACCATCCCGCTCCCCGCCAGCCCAACACCTGGGACAGTGGAGCTAAGGCAGAGATCCTGCCTGCCTGTTTCCCAGCGTGTAAAAGGGGAATATGTGCTCTTCCCAAGGTAGTTCTGAGCGACAACACCTGCGGGTGCTTGGTTCTCAGAGCAACAGAAAACCCAGCTCCGCGTGGGGGCAACGGGTGTGATCTCCCTAGGGTTTCTGCAGAAGCATCGGACGGAGGGTTGGATCACGGTGGTAAAATTGAGCTGCGGGGCTTGAAGGGTAACAGAAGGGTACAGAGGCAGGTCTGCCGCCTAGGGGTGCCCCAGAGGTAAAGCTTTTTTTCTCCAACTCCTCTAAGACCCTCCCTTCTCCAGATCCCTTCCTTCTCTCTGCTCATCCTGTCCATCTGTATCCCTCCAATTTTCCCGTCCTCTCCACCCGCTCCCATCTTCTCCCTCCCTCGCTGTCCCACCTTCTCTCACAGAACCCAGAGAGGAGCGCTGGCCCTCCTGCGCATGCGCAGTCAGTGCCAAGTGGTCCGCTGGTTGGGAGCTCCATATCCGAGCCGGGGATCGGGCCCAAAGGCTTCTCAACTACGTCGCCCGGTAGGCCTTTGGTTCCTGCCTGGGGTCGGGGCCTCTGACTGTGGAAGTGCAAGGTGGGGGGCTCCTGGGAAAGGGGTCAGGCGGCTGCGGGAGGGCGGTCCGCCTGTCACAGACCCCAAGGGCGCTAGTCAGCCCGTGTTCAGATGAATTGCTCAGGCCAGACCCCTCTGCCAGCGCCACCTGCCCCGGCGTCCCGGCCACAGTGTCCAGGGCCTGGTGTGCACCTGCCATCTCTCACCCAGCCGGGATCCCCTCAGTCCGCGGCTGGCGTCCCCTTCCCCTCTCCCTCCCGCTAGTCCTCTCCTCCCGGGCTTCCTCTTCTCGTCCGGCGGCCCGTCCCCGCCCCTGGGCGGGCTGTGTCCCGGGCGGGCGGGGTCTGCGGACCCGGACGGGGGCGGGCGCCTGGGACTGTGGCTGGGGCTGTCCTCCGAGCGAGGCTGCAGCCCGCGTCCCCCTCCCCGCTTTCCCTGCCCCGCGACCCCGGGGCTGCCCTGCTCTCCCTTTCCCGCTCCCTGAGGACCAGCTCTGTGGCGTGGGCGCTGCTACCTGGGCTGAAAGCCTCCGGCTCTAACGCCCAGCTTCTCCTGGTGGAGTCGGGAAAAGGGAGCGTCACTGCTAAGCGAGGTTCTGTCTCCCCCCTCCATGTTTCTGCCTCAGGTAAGTACCTTGAACACTTTCAGGTGTTATGATGGCGGTGCTTGTTGATGTCACGTGTTTTTATAGTGAGAGGGATTGCAGTGGTGAAGGCAGGGCTTGGTTCTGTTAAAAATGTGCTGAAGGCATGAGGCTGTGACATCCTCCTTCCTTCCCTCTCCCAGGGTGAAAGGAGTGATCCTCGATTTTCAAAAGATAGTTACAGTCCCTAACTAGCCCAGCCCAGCTATTGTGCGTTAACAGGAACAGCACCACCAGAGGCCTTGGAGACCCAGGCATATTGCAGTCCTAAAGTGCTCCTGGCATAGTTTGGCTTGTTTAGGTTTTTTGTTTTTCTTAAATTGTGAGACAGACTAGTGTATAAACTGAAAAATAATTGTCAAGAAATAATTTTCATAGGACAGTTTTATTGTGATATAGTTCACAAACCATGAATTCCATCCATTTAAATGGTACAATTCAGCAGCTTTTTGCATATTCACAGTGGTGCATCCATTATTATTCCAGAACGTTTTCATCACTTCAGAAAGAGCAGTGGAAATGAATGACCTATCCACCCCTCCCAAGTGGTGGTTCTAAAGAAATTTCTTGGCTATTCCTGACCATAAATTAACTTGTTATATTCCAAGAAAAATCTGGTAGGAATTCTAACCAGAATTGAAATGAATCTGTCTATCAAAACAGGAAGAATTTATAACTTTATGGCATAAACTTCTTCTACCCATGAATATATCTGGGACCCTATCTTTTCATCTGACCAGAGCCTGGCCCATGTGAAGTTCTCACTACTTTTTGGGCTTGTGAATGATGAGATTCTATACATCGTTAGTTGCAACTGTAGCCTTTCACAGAAGAGAAAAGTAACCTCAGTGAAGCAAGTGACTCTCTGATGGTCAGAAAGAGTGACAGCCAGTGCTGGAGTGATCCAGTGGACTTGGTGTTTGCAGCTAGATTTCTCGACCACCTACAGTTAAGGGGATTAGAGAGTTCTTTTATTTTTTCTTAATGGCGTTGCATTTATTTTTACTTATTTTTTAAAATTATTATTTTATAAGTGTAGTCAATTTACAATGTTATTTTCAAGTGTGCAGCAGAGATTCAGTTATAAACATATGCATATGTATATATATATGTTTTAGATTGTTTTTAGTATAAATCACTACAAGAAATTGAATATAGTTCCCTGTGTTATATAGCAGGTCCTTGTCATTTATTTTATATTTACTAATTTGTATCTGTTAATCCCCCCTTTCCTGCCTGCTAAACACAGTTTGCATTCTATGTCCATGTGTCCATTACTAGGAGCACCGTTTTTCCTAGTAATATATGCTCTTTTGCTGCTTTCAGTTTCAGTAATTCCATCTTATCTGTGGGCGCTTTTCTTCTGGTGGCCTTAATGTGGTTTGCACACGTGGTAATAGAGATCTGTATTTGGGAGAACCCCAGGCCTCGTGTAGTCCCTGGTACAGAGTGCCCACTGAATTGATGCTTGAACTGGGAAAAAAGCACAGTAAATGTTGGAATTTCCACTATGGTTGAGAATTCTATAACCTCTTTTGACAAACTTAATATTGGCTGCACCCATTCTGGGTAATTTGGTGGAAATTCATGTTATGGTGGTGAAGAGACGGGGCCTTGTATGCTTCTTCTCTTTCTGTTTTCTAACACTCATTCTCCTGGGCCTTCCAGATCCTCCCCTAGAAGTGCCAGGTCTGGCTTGGTGCTGTACTGAGGCAATATTTGTTAATAAGGCCCTTTCCTCATCTCTTCTGAGCCTCCGGTTTTTTCTCTGCACAATGAGGGCTTAGACTAGATAACTACTTTTCAGTTTCTTTTAAAGCCATGTTTCCTTTGAGAAACAGAAAATGCAAATCTCTCCTCTCAAACCAACCCTTTAGATTTTGAAAAGTCCTCCAAGGAGTGACATAGCTCTTTGTGGAAAATGAATGTGATTGTGATTCCAGGTGACACAGAAAAGACTCTTCAGAGATTGATTGCAGGGAGAGGGCAGGAAAGGGGCAGTATGTCACACTTTCTAGTGTGAGCACTGGAGCAGGGGCTTGGATTTAAATACGGTGTCTGACGTGGCCTCTCTCTAATCTTGTAGAATGTGATAAACTTCTCTACCTCAGTTTCTTGATGTGTCAAGTTGGGGTGATAATATTTTAAGGCTTTTGTGAAACATTATGCACATAAGCCATTTGTGTATGGGTAGAAACAAGACCTGCTAGGGATTCAGGGATTTGTTTAAAAAAAAAAATCTTGTCCATAGCACTCTGTCTGTGTGTATTTAGTAGTTCCTGAAGGGTGAGGGTGAGTCTAAAGTCCATCGTGGGACAGGTGGCCCATGATTCTCTGTGCCCCTGAATGCCCCCTCCTCCCCAGTCCTCTTCCTCAGTCCAGGATGAAGTTCCCTAGTAGATTTACTCAGAGGTCTTGTGAAAATGGCTATTCATTTTATTGTTTCACCAAGAAGGGCTGCCATCATGACCTCAGCCCTCCCCGGCCGCCACACCAACCCTGATCCCACCCCGGTCCATGTCCACTGGCCCCGCCAACGGCGCTGCCGTACGTTTACCGTCTGTGAGACGCCGCCCCAGAAAGGATGTCGGCCGCCGACTGACGCGGCCAGAACTAGTGGCCCGGCCAAGCAAGCCGCCATCCCCAGCAGCAAACACCGCCATGGCCCCGGGCAGCTGCACACTTCCGGAGCCCTCTGCCTGCCCCAGAAGCGCACGCCAGCCCGCGAGGAGCGCGGCGTCTTTATCCATGGCAACGCCGCGGGGCCCTCCCCTAGCGCTTGCGTCTGCGTCCTCCCGAGGCTAGACGTGCAAGGGCAGAACTTTCGGAGCCAATGGGAGCAAGGGCGCGGCCAGGACGGGGGTGGGGGGAGGCTTATGGGGCAGCTGGGCGGGGCCGGGGCGGGCGGGGCTGCGCGGAGGTCCTCAGCTGCAGGTGGCACCGGCCGGAGGCTGGGGCAATGCTGCCAACAGTGGGCGCGGCGGCGGGGCAGCGGGGCGGGGGCACCCTCACCTGTCTGTGTGCGGGGCTCAGCCTGGGCTCCGCGGCCTCCGCTTGCACCGGAAGTGGACCCAGGCTACCTGTGGGCAAGATAGAGGACTGAGCCCAGGCAGGCACGTCTGGCCAGGTAGGGCACCTGAAGTGCAGATCCGCCAGGCCGGCTGCCGGCCTTGAATACGCGCTGCTAGGCAGTTTCCAAGAAGACGGGATCTGTCCCAAGAGGGGAGGTAGGGCAGGGTGCCAGATGCCTGGTTGGGTGCGGTCTTACAGGAGAGCCACGTTGAGAGGGTGCAGAGCAGCCCCTGTGTTGGCGGGGCTAGGAATTTGGGGTATAGGGTGGGGATGATGTGTGCCATTCCCTGTGGTCTCCCAAAGAACTCGCACCCCCAAGCAAAGGACCCTGCTCCCTCCACCCTTCACTGCATCCCCTGCCTTCCCCAGCACCACCGCCCCTGCCCCCGGAGTGTCCCATGACCTCTCCCCACACCAGGCACCGTCCCTGTTACAGGTACTTATCTCCTGGTGGTTCCAGCCCAAGGGTGGGGGCTGTATCTAACCAGTTAGGATGCCTGGAGCCTTTGTATGAAGCCTCAGACTATAATGCAGGCGTGCACAGAGGCCCCTCAAACAGGATTCCCTGCATTCCCTCCCCACCACGCACCCACAGCGCAGCTGCCACACCAGGCCAAGCCTGCAGGAGGACCGCTGTTCCCTCTCCTCCTGTCCCTGATCAAGAGTGCACCGCCCACACTGCTGGGTATTTAGTGGGCCTTAGAAGAGCAGCTGGTATTTTCATGGACAAATATTTGCTCTTTTGGGAAGAGTTGAGTGCAAAGGGATGTAGGGTATGCCTTTTCTGTTGTCCTGGAACTGGTGACTAGGATGCAAACTTAAGTCAAAGCAGTTTTTAGAGAGAGCCGCAATATATCTTACCCAAAGATCACTGTTCCCCTACAAAGGCAACACCACCTGGCGGGTGGGGTCCTGGTCCCTCTTTCTGGAGGTTGGGCTTTGCACCCTCCAGCTGGGACAGAGCCCGAAACAGCTCTGAACACGCTCCAACAGGCTTTCCCAGCACAAACTGCCTTTATTTTGAATCTGGCTGAAGGAAGCAGCTGAGAAATCTGGGTAAATCTTCCTGGGTGTAACCATGCCTTTTGTGCTGAATGAAAGAGCGGCTCTCCACATGCTAACAGCTTAGAACTGAATGTGTGTCGAAGCCTTCATGCATGTAGCATGTTGGGAACAGCGTTTCATGGTGAGGGGAACTCTATAACTTACATGTGTATGGGGAAGCCCTCACTCCAACAGGGTTTTCCTGCACAAACTGCCTTTATTTCGAAATTGGCTCTTGCTGAGAAATCTTGGTAAGTGTTCTTAAGTGTAGCCATGCCCATTATGCAGGATGAAAGAGCGGCTCTACACTTTTTCACATCTCAGAAATGAATGTGTGTTGAAGCCGTCATTCATGTAGCGTGTTGGGAACACAGAATTTAGTGGTGAGAACTATGTAAATTACATGTCTATGATGAAGCACTCTCTCGAGCCGGGTATTCCAGTGCATACTGCCTTTATTTCGAAACTGGCTTCTCAGAAGCCTGTGGTCTCCACTGCAGGTCTGTCTCCAAACCCAGGGCCAGCATGGTAACTCTGCTCCCCCTGTCTATTCTGGAAGTTCTAGGTGTCCTCCATGGCCCTTCCACCATTATGTTTTTGGAAAACCCCGCAGATGGAATGGGCCTGAGAACAGGAGAGCTGGATGCCAGAAGCCACTGCCCAGTGTGAGGCTCCTGGGAGGGGCATCTCCTCTCCGTGGGCTCTGATCTAACCTCCCCTCTCCCCCACCCCCACCCCTCTCCTCCTGCATTTCCTGATTGATCCCTGGATAATGGTCCATACCAGGAATGACCTGGGAGAGGTTTTATGAGTCTTTAAGTGGAAAAAAAAAAAGAAATCTTTAGACAAGTTACTGAAAGTAACTTCCAGCTTTACCGGGAAAGACCTCATTCCAATGTTTAAGGCTAGTTGACAGGGTGTCAAATTGCTTAACCACTCACATCTGAGCAAGTGCTACCTCTCTCTCCAGCTCCCCGCAGCATCCACCTGTGGCAACTTGGCCAAAAGAAGGCAAGAAAGCTCTTTCCCCTCGCCAGCACCAGCGTGGCTTTGGAGTCAGTGGAGGCTGAGAGAAAGAGCCCCGCCCTGAGGTTTGAGGGGCCTCCAGCCACAGCCAGAGGAGCGGGGGTTTTCAGAGTGGCCCAGCAGGGAAACCAGGCAAGGCCACCTGGCCCAAGTCTTCCCTGCCCAGAGAGCCCCATGAACTGCTTTGGGCCACACTCCCCGTTTGGGCCCCCTGCAAAAAGATACCACGGGAGCCACACCTGAGAAGGCAGAAGGACAGCCCTTTAGCCTGGGGTCCCAGCAGGTGTGTCCTGTGAGACCTGTGGCCACATAAGTTCCTTGTCTCTCCAGGTCACTGAAGGGACTGTGCTGGGCATCTTGGTGGTCAGGGACATGGGAACACCTCTAAACTCTGAAGAAGGACAGAGAGACTCTTCCTGGAAGCAAGGATTCCAGGGAGACACCTTGCCCAGAACTGGGGGACTGTGTCCTGAGTAGACCCCTGGGAGGCAATGTGGGGCTGTGGGGTCCTCTTCTGAGAAGGGAGCAGGTGAGTTTTCCGGGGGTGGGGTCCTGCTTTGTCCAGACATGTCCTTGTGTAAGACTCATTTACAAACACCTCCAAGTCCACCTAGGGGTGGCCCCAGAGGTGGGGGTAGAGGAGGAGAGTGAAGGGTGCAGACTTAGGGCCCCCTGAGCCACCCAGGGAGCCAAGGGTCAGTGGGAACATCTTGGGAGTCTAGTGCAGGGGTGGAGGACGAGCACTAAGAACATGCCAAGTCATGCAATAAAGTGACCCGTGACCACGAGACACAGGTGGCCGTACACCAAAAGAGGCAGATAGAAATTTAGACCCAGGATCTGAGAACCTTGAGAGGGGCTGGAGGGTCCCAGGAACCCTCAGGAACAGCTCTTCTAGGGGCACAGACATCCCAATACACACATTTCTCATGGAAGCTTTTTGGGGTGCAGAGTGAGTTACCAGGATCCTGAACTTAGTATGGAATCACGGTACCTGGCAATAAATTGCTGTCATTTGTCCCTGGACACGCACAGGGGAGCTGACTGCTGTGGGGGTCACTGCAGGACTAGAATCTTCTGGTGTCTGCTCTGTGACCACAGAAACCCAGGGGGATTTCTCAACAGGAGAACCTGGAGACCATGCCTGCAAGGACCACCCTCATGGGATGGCCAAGGAGCTCGTGGTACCCAGGTCACCAAGTGACGAAGTTGTGAGGTTGCCTGGGGAATCGTGGGGGCATGTAGATTTCTGAGGTCAGCACGTGGGCCCAGCACTGCTGGATGGTCTGCACAAAGAGGGGCCTGCCCTCCTGATGATGGCTCTTAACACCTGCAGGGAAACTGCTCCCAGGGCTCCTGGAGGTCCATATTGAGAGTGTCCTGCCAGCCTTGTGGGGTCACCTTCCCCTGATGCAGAAGCAGACCTCTCTCCCTTGAGGCCCAGGGGACACCTGGCTCAGGTGCCACCTGTGTGCCCTGGACACGCAGAGCCCCAGAGCTCTGGCACAGCCTGGGGTGTGGTGGTGTCCGGGCAAGAAAGGCCCTGGGAAGGGGGTCATTCAAGGGCAGAGGCCACTCTGCAGGGATGCTGGACCTGGCAGCAATGCACTGCTTCAGTACTCCCTTGGGTTGGGTCTCCAACCTGTGGGGTGGAAGGGCCACTCCTTCCTGTGTTGCAGTCGGGGGAACTAGATCCATCGTCAAGGTCAGCCCTGAAAATGGAGGCTGCGCTACCTTCATTCCTGGAAAGAAAATCAGTCCCCTCCAGTCCAGGTGATTCAGAAAGTCATTCAGCAATGTTCGGGGCCCCCACTTTAGGCTTTGAATTAGAGCTGAGCGGCTTAGGAGGCCAGATCCCTGACCGTGGCTCCAGGAGCAGGTTTTCTGCTGGGGGACAGGATCCTCACAAACACCTGTGTCTTTGTGGGACACTCCCCTCTGACAAGCTGGGAGGCAGGGTGCAGTTGTGGGAAATCGTGTTTACATGAGCAGAGGGCCACCATGTGGTGGGGGCACAGGAGACTGTGAGAATGAGTCCCACAGCCTTTCTGGAATCAAAAAACTGGCAAATGTGAAAAAGTGCATAATTTGTTTTATTGAACAGGCTGCTTATGTACGTTTGGAGGACCAGGTTCAATGACTCAGCATCCCTCCAGGACAATAGCCTCAAGAGAAGAACAGACAGAGCAGGAGGAGATCTGGGGTTTCTCCCAGGAATGAGGTGGAACAGGGATTTCTGCAGATTTGCAAGGAGTCCCCGACCACTGAGCATGGGGTTACAGCCCCACGAGACCCCTGTCATGTTTGGCTCGGGCTCTGGTTCTGGCCTGCTCATGTATTCTTCCAGCAGAGTTCCAGAAACTCAGAGGGTGGACTTAGAGGGGCTGCGTTTGGAACCTAGTGAGGAGTTGGAGGGTCCTTTATATTGAGTCCCTTCATCCTAATCACCGTAGCTGAAGCCCAACACCCCCCAGGCCCCCATGGTTGCCGTGGAGGGAGAACAAGCCTGGCAGGCGACCTAGGGGTCCCACTACTGTGTCCTTCCCTTGTCTTCGTTCCCTTTCACCCCGGAAGGTGTGATTGTCTCGTGTCATGGTGGCCTCCACAATGTCCCTCCCAGTAATCTCTCTTCTCCATCAGGTGGGGTTCCCAACCCCGCTCAGCCTTCTCTGCATGGATGCTGAAGGACCAGGCCCACCTGAAGTTCTGAGCTCGAGCAGTAAGGTGGAAACAAAGAAACCAATGGAAAAAAGAAGCAAGTGATTGTGGCAAAGCTCCCCACCACAGAGAAGCTGCCCTGAGTGGAAGGGAGAGTGTGGGCATGCCCGTTTGTTTCCTATCTCCCAGTGCTCTTAGCTTTCTTATTGCCTACCTGCATGGTTACAACAAAATGATCTGCAAAACTGAAAATATTTACTCTCTTGCTTTTACAGAAAAGGCTGGCCAGCCTCTGGTCCGGTACCAGGCAAGAGATTGGAGTTCCTTTCCAGTTTGGAAACATCTTGGCAGGCCCAGGTTTGCAAAGGTCTTTAAGAGTAGTTACGGAGTTTTGCTTTTAAACTTTTTTACGGCTGTATATACTTGTGAGATGTGGTTGTGATGTATAATTCTGAGCCGGGATTTTCTCAAACTGTTTCTCACTTCTTATACCAGACATTCCTAAATTCCAAGTGGAACTGCATATTAAGGAAGCCATGGAATTTAGCAAAAGGATACAGATCTCATTTCCTTTTAAGCATCGGTGTACCTCCATCATGGCAGTATTTGTTATGTGTTATTGATAGGGGAACTAAGTAGTAAACAGATTAATAGAAAATAGGGGATTTTAGGTACACAGGTTCATCTTTTCAACATTGTTTGTAATATTTGCAGTTTAAGATGACCATTCCTGAGAAACAGGCAGCCTCTTAGAATGAAATAGCATTTCCTCTGAACCATAATTAATTTTTATTTTGTAGACAGCAGGAAGGGTAATAACACGTCACACATTTGGGGACGTCAAAGAGAAAATGTAACTTTCTGGGAGCGCACTCCCCCGCCTCCCCCTGCCCTTTTTACTGTCCCATTCTCCCTGGAAGGCTCTTTCTTATCTTCTGCTCATGGCTCCAGTAACTCTTTCTTCCTCCTTGTTCCTCAGCTGGTAAGGTTAGTTTTCTACTTTGAACAAGCAAACAAGCCAACAGAAGAGAAATTTCACAAGCAACTCCCAGCACATCCGCTCGCCTTCTGATGTCTGTGACCTCACTCTCGGTGCCCCACCGCTTATTAAAAGTGGCATCGAAAGCCAGTTCCTCCAAAAGTCCCCGAGGCCCCATCCCTCCCATCTTCTCTGGGTTGTCACTCCCAAAACCATCCTCTCTTTCACTGCCTCATCTATTTTGTTCTCCTGCTAGTTGGCACCATCAGTATATAAACGTCCATCCTCTTAAACCAACAGCACTCCTTGACCCTAATTCACCCCCACCAATTGCCACCCTGTGTCTTTGCAGCAAATCTTTAAGGAGTTGTTTAAACTCACTGTCTGCATCTTCTCTTGAGCCATCCCCTTTTACACCCATTCTGGCTTTTCGCCTGATCCCTCGCTCTATGGAAACTGCCCTGTCAAGGCCATCAGTGACCCCATGTTGCTAAATATAGTGGTCAATTTTGACTCCTCATCATGCTTGGCCCCTCGGCAGCATTTGACCCAGCTCTTCCATCCCTCCTACCCCGTGTTCCTGCTTCACTCAACCCCCAGCCCATCTCTCTGTCTGTTTCTGCTTTTGGCCTGCTGGCTGGTCCTTTGCCAATGTCTCCTGTTTTTTCCAAACATATACTGTGGGTGTTCCCCAGGGTGGGTTCCTGGGCCTCTCCTCTCTCTCTCTGCTATTCCTTTGGTGGAAGCAACCCAGCCTTGGAAATTGGCATGCCATCACATCAATTTCTCGATTTCTCCAAAATTCCCTGATTTCCCCTTTCCATCTGAGCCTTTATCCCTGAGACTCACATCACATTCTTTTCCTTTCATTCATCTTGCTTTCACATTCATACATATGTTCTACTATGAAATTACTTTTCCAAATTTTGAATCAGTACATATATATCATGTAAAATGCTCAAATATGTATTATTTCCACTAAGATGCTAATTCTACCTTAGAACATTTCTGCACTTCTGTATTTATGTGAATAAAGCGAATAGTATTTCTACAAGCCTCATAGTTAAACACTGTTAGTTTGGGGCTATTATGTAACATGAAATAATGGTACATCAACATAGTCGTTTTTCATTTATTTTTATGTAACACCGAGATGAGGTTTTTGCCCTGAAGACTGGTTTTATTGAAATTTTACCTACGTTACGGACAGTCAGTTTATGTGAAAGCCCTCATTTCTCCCCTTTTTGATATATGCTCCATTTGGCTATATATAACATATAACTTGGCATGAAACAAAATTCCCAAATCATTCACATAATACAATTAATATGTTTAATTATATTTTTTAAATGTTAAAAAGAAAAAGAAAACAGATTCCTCTACCTATTAGGCACTTCTGTGGCAATATGTAACACACCCCTTAACCATGACATTGAAGAACTGAGCTGATACCAGCCCCTTTCCACCTGCTCAGCCCCACCTTTTCCCATCCCCTTTCCCATCCGGAGAGGACATCCCTCCCATTGTCCAGGCCCAGATGTTGGAACCATGTCCTTTCTCTCTCTTTCTTTTACACTCACAGACAGCAAATCCAGCTTGTTAGAAAATTCTGGATATTCTGTCTTAATTAAATACCTGCTCTCTGCTCCCCGCCCTCCTAAGAGCCACCTTCAGCCTTTCCTGGATACCAATAGCCTTCTGTTTCCATCTTTGCTTTCCTACAATCTCTCATCCACACAGAGTCAGAGGGAGCCTGTAAAAACATACATTGGGGGTGGTGGGTGTTGCTCAGTGGTAGGGCGCATGCTTAGCATGCTTGAGATCCTGGGTTCAATCACCAGCACATTTCATTAAAATAAATAAATTACTTCCCCCCAAAAAACACAAACACAAAATCATAAGTTGGACTACATCACCCCTCCCCTCAAAACTCACTAAACGGGTCACCATGTCATTAGGAGCCAAAGTCGTCACAAAGGCCTCAGGACCCGGCGTGCTCTGCCTCTCTGCCCACACTCTCCCCCTCACTCTGGGGGCCTCTGGCTCCGGCTCTTCCTTCTTCCTCCGGATCTATTCTGCTTCAAGTTCATTACTCCGTGAGATCTGCCAGGATTGCCTTATTCTCTCCTGCCTGCCTCCCACCCCACCGCCATCACCCGAGTTTGCTCATATCACTCTTTTTTAAAAATTTTTCCAAACTCTTGCTACCCCAACATGCTGCCTGTTTCCTCTGCTAAAATTCTGAGCCCCCAGTGATGGGGAGTCATGTCTATTTTGTTGACTGATAAAGCCCGAGAGCCTTGGGAACGGTCTAGTTAGGAGATTCCCGTATGTAGTAGGAGCTTATACACATTTGCTGAATGAATGTAGATGCCCTGGTCCAATCCGATGGAGCACTTCTGTGACGTGCTCAAAGAATAACTCTCCTTTCCACCTGAGAGGGGGTGACAACTTCCCTGCTGATTAAAGGCAAGAACTTTTTGCTTTATGCTGTTAACCTTAGGCGGGGAGACTGGGGGATCTTCATATATATTTTTAAATTTGGTTCACTCTGCAGTTGGTCTTTGGTCTCTGTATAATTTTGAGAAACTCTTTATAAGTGATCATTCTTTGATCAGATTGAACAGGTTCCAGGGGGAAGGACCAAGCCTGTCCCATCAGCCATCCTATGTGTCTTGTCCTGGGACCCAGTGGATGCTCAGCATGTAAGTGAACCGACAGGAGTGAGTGAAGAGATGGGAGCATCTCATTATTGTGGCGGATCTCTGTCCAATGCCTTGAGATTTGGGGAAGGGTTTACGAGTGCAGAAGGGAGAGGTCAGGTCCTCTGTGCTTTTCCTGAGTGCCCTGGCCTTACCCATTCCCCCAGCCCCCTCTGGGCAGCCAAGCCAAGGAGCTGGGCCACCAGGGGTTGTGCTGATCAATAATCCACCTTCACCCCAATTCCGGGGGTAGGTACACATGGTTGTAGACACTGGAGTCAGGTCCTTGGAGGAATTCCTCACCGAACTATGTTTTGGACCTTTTATTTTTCTCTAGAACCTCCAGCTGAAGAAGATTGTCTTAGACGCATGAAAGTTGAGGACACCTTCTGTCCCCTCGCAACCCAGGTGGGCCTGGGAGTCTGCTTTTTCTATTGCCGATGGGCTCGTGTTGATTTGGGCATCCCTGTGCCTGAATTCCTGCAGTACACTCGGTGGTAAGGATGGGGGTGCCTGGCAGGGAGGGAAGCGGGTTGGGAGACTGTACAGCTGGGCTGATGTTAACCTGGGGTGAGCGGGAGCTTGCTGATGCATGGCATCTCGGGGCAGGGAACTCTCCACACTCAAGAGGGGTTCCCACTCCCGCAGGGTCCCTTTGATCAGGGTGCTGGGCTGTCAGGGGACCACAGGGGTCCCAGTGAGGATTAGGGTGCCTTCAGGCAATGGGAAGTGTGGGGTCCAGTGGCAATTGAATTAACTGTGCACCCAAACCCAGCCCCCACCTCTTTCAGCCTGTTTCCTAATCTGCAAAACTGGAATGTTATTAAACATCTCGCGGGGTCATTGATGGGCTGGGACAGACTACACAGTCAGGAGCTGGAATTCTTCTGTCCCCTGATTGTTTGCCTTCTTTCTGACTATTTGCTCTCACAAGCTCAGTCTCTCTGTCTCTCGCTCTTTCACTTCTAAGTTTCTCTCATGCTCTGGTTTCATTTGATTTCCAACCACCGCCCCTCCCCTCCGCCAAACTCCAGATGAGTGAACTTGATTTCTATGTGTCAGTTCCAAATTCCCAGGAAAGATGCTCTGTCACCCTCTGGATCTTCTGTCCAACCCATGAGTTGTGGCCAGATGAGCGAGTCCCTCTGGGACCAGCAGAGGGTCTCTGCCCAGCCCCCAGCCACCACTGTGGGAGCACATAGCTCTCCGTGGAGGAAGTACTGGCTGTGACCTTGTGTCACTAAGTGTGAATTTATGTCTTCTCTTGAACCACCTTCATCCTCCTAAACAAAGATGAAAATTAAACACTCCCGGGATTTGTGTCATGGAACACTCAGGGTGGGGGCTAATGGGGTTGGAATTTCTGCTGTATTTAAGGGGCTACAGTGAATCCCCAACGAGAGCCTGCAAAGGGAACAGCACCAGCCCCACCCGGCACTTAGGGCGCTGAGTCTGCGTGACGTTGAGCCAGGCTTCTGACCACAGCTCAGGGGTCTGGTCTGACCAGTTAGCCTTTGAAACCAACCAGCTTTGGATTCCTCAATCCCACCCTGAGGTTTTACCTGAACCATCAGCTTCTGTATCTCTGAAGACAGATGCTGAGGACCCTTCACGTAAGCCGGTCGCACAGACCTGTTCAGGCCTTTGTGCTGCACGGTCTGCCCGGCGAGCTGACCGAGGTTGGTATTTTACTGATGTTAGAAGTAGTCTGGTTTCCCGATGTACTGTTTCACTGAACAAGCAACAGAAGCCACTTCTCGCTGATAAAAGCAGAAAAGGGACATAATGAAAAGATACTGGGAGGGTGTGTGGAGTGGCCAGGACCGGAGCCAACCCAGGAGCTGTAGGAGGTGTTAGGGAGCCCCAGGCACCAGGCTGGGAGGGGTGCTACCGGGCCCCCTGCCACCCCAGAAGGGACCCCCCTCCACCCGACCCTCCACCTCACTCACTGCAGGTTCATGTCCCGGCAGGGCCAGGTCACACTGAAGCCACCAGCACACACCTCAGTTGGGGAGCTGGCCCCGTCTGAGCTGCGGGCGTGCCTGGTGTGGGGAGAGGCCCAGTTAGAGGAAGGCAGTTCCCCTACTGTTCCGAGTTAAGGTGCAAGTCAGTGCCCATCACTCAGGAGAGCCAGGCTGGACGGACCTCATTGTGGTGACTAGGCTGTCTGAGTTCACTTATTACTTTCTACGTTTGAAGGCCCTGGAGGGAGAAAAAGTGAAGGTTCTAGTACTTATTTTGTGTTTCCCACGTACCAGGTGTGGTAAACAAGCCACTTCAGACAAGGCCCGGAGCAACCACGTAAATAGGCCACGGAGCAAGTCGTGCAGTCAGGCCTCTGTGGTCCCGAAACCCGTGTCCCCATCGGCTCCATAGTTACCAGTGGAAACTAGGGGGATTTATGGGACTGTGTGCTCCTGTGAGGGCTGGGATATGTGTGTTTAAGTCCACATCTTCAGAAACTCGGCTAGAACCACAGCCACTGATTGCACGGTGGCAGAGGAAGGGAGGATTCCAGCCTCTGGTCCAGCTCGTGTGGAGCTCAGAAGTTCTTCCTCCTGTCCTGAAAATAACACCAAATCTGAGGGAGCTGCAAACCCACTGCTCTTCTTAGATCCCAGAAGACTGAGGGGGAAAGCTGCTTCCAACCCAGAGAGGTTGCAAAGGGAACAGCGGGCAGGCTTGGAGAGTCACAGCTCCCAAGGCAGAACCTGCTTTTGTAAGAACCCTGGGGGCAGGCAGATTTAACAGGTCCCTGAGGCCAGCAGGAGGCTCAGTGTGGGGAAATCAGAGTGTGACAACTCCAGGGGGCCAGTCAGAGGGGCCCCATGCTCTTTTTCATGTATTTTACATCCAGGACCGTGTCCTGTTCTCAGAATGAAGGTCAGAGGATAACTCCTCATGCTTCCTGCCTGGAGAGGAGAAAATAACTGTATTGAAATACACCCAGAACATTCTGTTTCATTGGGGGAAGTTGTTTTTTGTTTGTTTTTTTAATGAGAAATTATTTTACCAGAGCCTAACCAACCTGGGAGAAGGGAAATCCCTTCTGTGTCACCCAAATTGGGGTGGGGGGAAAGAGACACACTTGTGGAGGTCACAGCTCAGGGCACAGGCTCAATGAGAACTAATCACAGGACTGCAGATGCCCTGCTCTGTCCCGCTCCCCCAACACCTTACCTCCATGTCAGTAGGGCCCGTGTGTAATAACAGGAATAATACTAACAGAAGTAAATGTCTCAGGAGTGTCTAGGGAAAACCCAAAGACAGCGGGGAGATGAAAACAAGGACACACAGGCTGTTTTAGCCTCTCACACCAATAGCTGTAGCAAACTACACACAGCCCAGCCCCAGTAGATAAACAGACAACCTCACAGAAGAAATTATTTATTTTGGTTCTCTTACCCAGTGCATTCCATGGTGCATCCTCGCCTAGAATTGAGTGGAAGCAAGTCCATCTCAGAAGGGACATAACTGAAGAGGGATGGCTTCCCAGACTCTGAGGGGCAGAGAGAGCACCAGCCTGGGTTAGAGAAAGGTGAGGGGTGGGGTAGGGTGTGGGCTGCCTTCTTCCCCATATAAGGAACCTTCCTGAGGCCAGCACAGTAGGAGGGAGGGCCATGGGGTGGAAGCAGCCAGACTTCATCCTGAGAACTGTTGGGATGCCTCAAAGGGACCATTCAGGTGCCCAAACTGGGCCCTGATTGAGGGAGCCAGTCGGTCTGACTCAGAGCCCAGGACTGAGGTGGGCTCACAGCAGGCCGGTATTACTTGGCCGGATCCATTTCACTTCTCCGAAGCCCTGTGTAAAACATGAAGCGTGGACGGCCTGGTGAGCACAGCTCTGCCCTCAAGACCGGTTTCAACTCCTCTCTTCCCAGAGAACAGCATCTCTGAACCCGTCCTGGGTGACCTCACAGAGATCACCCTAGTGGCCCAGGCTAGTGACCGGGAACATGTACCTTCCTGCAGGCAAACCCTGACGTCCACTGATGCATCATATACTGGCAAAGAGTGAGTCACTGTGCATTGGTCTAACAGCAGAGACTCTGCCAAAGGCCCAAGAGGTGGTGTGTGGGACATGCAGGGGTGCAGGAGTGTAAGCAGTGCAAAAGTGTAACTGGTGACAGGGGTGCAGGGGCTGTGGAGGGCGCAGGCATTTCAGGGGATGTGGGGGTGGAGGGATGCAGAATTGCAGAGAGTAGCAGGGGTGCAGAGGTGCAGGGAGTGTAGGGATGCAGGGAGGTGCTCAGGGACCTGGCCAGGATAAGAAGGCAAGTGCACATCCTTGCAGTCAGCCTGACCCCGGTAGGCTATTGCAATGCTTTTGGGCTGCGGCGGCGGCGGTGGCGGTTGGGAGGCTGCCCGGGCAAGCCGATCGATTTCTTCTCTTCCCTGCAGCCTGGCCTGGGGTGGGGCTTGGCCGCCGGAGATTCGCCAGATGTTGCACTCCAGGTAAGCTTGCTCCTGGTAGGTGGGGCGGTTAGGTCAGAAGGCAGTGGCAGCGGCAGAGGGGCGGAGCGGGTCTACCCCTGGTGAACGGGTGGAATAGCTGCCTTGTCCCGGCTGCTGGGCCTGGGAGCGGCCTCTTCTTCCCCAGGTCGCCGGACACTCCTGTCCCACTCAGCTTGCTGAGTGCGGAGTGGGGGCGGGGCCGTTAAGGTGCGGGACCCACGGGGGGAGGGAGGCTGCCGCGGGGGAGCCGATCAATTCGCTCCGCTCTCCCCAGAGGCGGAGCCAGGGGCGGCTTCTGCTGCCCTAGAGGCGGGACGCGGGTCTCCAGATGAACTTGCTCCTGGGAGGCGGCGGCGGAGGCGGCAGGGGCAGGGGATGTGTTCCAGGGAGTTGCTCCATTTCTTCTCTCCCCCACGGCCTGGCTTGGGGGCGACGTCTGCCGCCGGAGATTTGCCTCAGGTCCGACTCCAGGTGAGCTTGCTCCTGGGAGATGGGTGCGGTGCGGTCAGGGGGCTGGTAAGGTGGTGGCTGCAGGCATAGGGAGGCTGCCCCGGAGGAGACTGTGGATTAGCTCCATGTCTGCACCGCGTGGCCTGAAGGCGGCCTCTGCTGCTCCAGGTCCCGGGACACCCCTGTCCCACTTTGCCTGCTGGGGGCGGGAGGCAGGGTAGTCAGGGTGCAGGGGTGGCGGTGGTCGGGGGCCTGCAGCGGGGGAGCGGACCATTTGCTCCCATCTTCCCCGCGTCTTGTCCTGGGGGCGGTCGCTGTTGCCCTGTGTTACGAGACGCGTGTATCCTAGTCGGCCTGACCCCGGGAGTTGGACTTGGTACTTTGGGGGTGGTGGCAGCAGCGGCAGGTTTTCCCATGGAACTTGTCCATTTGCTCCCACTTCCCCCCATGGTTTGCCCTGGGGGCGGTCCCTGTTGTCCCAAGTTCGTCGGACGTCCATCTCCAGGTCAGCCTGCTCCCTAGAGGAGGCCACTGTGAGGTCATGGGCAAGAGTGGTGGCTGCTGCGGGGGTAGGGGCTGCCTTGGGGAGCTGGTGGATTGGCTCCCGTCTCCCCGATGGCCTGGTGTGGGAGTGGCCTCTCCTGCCCCAGGTCACCAGACGCACCTGTCCCACTCAGCCTGCTGGGGGAGGGGCGCCCTGGGCGGTGCCTTTAAGGTGCGGGGGTGGCGATGGCGGGGGTAGAAGACCTGCAGCGCGGAGCCTGTCAATTTGCTCTCCTCTTCCCCGTGACCAATCCTGGGGGCGTCCTCTGCTGCCCAAGAAGCCGGATGCCCGTCTCCAGGTCAGCTTGCTCCTGGGAGACGGGCCCGATGCGGTCAAGGGGCAGAGGCAGTTGCGACGGCCGGCTGCCCCGCCTAATGGGGCCACTTCTTCTCCTCTCCCCTGACCTGGCCTGGGGACGTCCTCTCTGGCGCAAGATTCGCCTGACACCCCACACCTGGTCTGATTGCTCCTGGAAGGTGGGCGCGGTGAGATCAGGAGGTGGAGAGGACAGGGGCTGCCCCTGGAGAGCTGGAGGATAAGCTCCAATCTCTCTGCAGGCCTGACGTGGGGGCGGCCTCTGCTGCCCCTCGTTCCCAGGTCACACTTCTTCGGGTCATATTTCCCCGGGGTTGCGGTAGGGTGCGGGGGCGTCGGGGTGTTGGCGGGGGTATGGAGCCTGTCACTCGGGAGCTGGGGGTTTAGCGCCCATCTTTTCCGCAGATTGGCCTGTGGGCAGCCTCTGTTGCTCCAGATCGCAAAGCAATTTCCCTGACAGCTTAGCCACCAGAGGTGGGCAGGATGGGCTGAGAGGGCTGAGGCAGCCGCCAAGGCAGCGACGGAGGGGGCTGTCCCTGGCCAGCTGGTCAATTTGTTCCCATCTCAACCTTTGCTGCCCCAGTTTCGCAGAACGCCCTTCTCCAGTTTATTCTTCTCCAGGGAGGTGGGCGCAGTGCATGCAGCCCGAGGTCTGGGCTCTCCCTTGGGAGGGGCAGAACTCTCTTGTTCTCCTTTGTCTTTATTCTTCAGCGAAGTGGTTACTGGACGCAATTCTTAATTCTGAGAAAGTGTAGCCTGTGTTATGGAAGAGCTGCTGGACAGTGAGGTTTCTGGGTGGATTTTCACATCAGCTGATGCCCCAGGCAGGCAGGAAAGCTATTACTCAGAGCTTCTTAGTCTGGGGTTGGGGATGGCCCCGCCATCCTTGCCATGCTTTTTAAAAATGTGTTACTCCCCTCTTTTTCCTAGGTGACATTTTAGGTTATTGGGTCTCAGATTGCTGGCACACTCATCCCTGTTCTCAGACATCTTTTAAACTTGGGTGAAGTGATAAGTAGGGGAAGATGATTTACTGAAAGCTAAGAATACTTAAATTCGCATTAAAGCTACATTCTGTCAATCTTTCTAAAATGATTTTCCTCTGATTCTAAATCCACGACCTAGTGAATGTTGTACTCCTGTGTAAAATCATTGATCTTCACATCACATTTGTTGAGTGGTCAACGAGATTTGTTAATTAGATTATTCCTGAAAGGAAAAGTTCAGGCTTTTCAGAATTCCTTGTCTGATGTCACCCAGGCAGTCACAGTAGAAGACAGAGCTGATATAAAAATCCCTCAGCTGCCTGAACTGCAAAGCTTCTGGGATTACTGATCCCTGAAATGCAGGTGACTCTTGATGATAATCTGGGGGATGGTTTAAATGATCAGATTCTTCCAGTCCTATAAATGGGTTCCGTGGCCCCAGCCCCGGGAGAACTGGACATAAGGGCCATATCGTGTGTGGTGGGATGGGAAGGCAAGGTGTAAGAGCTGGAATCACTGAGATTCCACACTCGCTAAACACAGACTCCAGAGCCTAATTGTTGTCAGGTTCTGTTCTGGATTTGAGAGTGTGTTCATACATGATTCTTGCCCTTCTGGAGTCACTGCCTGGGTGGAAGTAACCTTTACATAGATCTGTGGAGGATGACATTTAAGTAGATGGGCTGTTATGGTTCTCAATGTGCCCAGGCTTGCTCTTCCAGGCACTCGTGGGACTAACGCGAGTCATGTTATTCACTCATTCACTGATTTATTACCCTTGAATTGATCACTCGTCCCACAGTAAGTGAAACAAGGTAACAGGAAGCTGAGTTTTGTCCCCTCTCCTATCACTGATTGTTTTTCAGTCGGGCGCCCTGCGTATGCATTGTGAAACGGTGGTATTTCGTGCCCAATGGGGCAGCACTGTCAGTTCTGAGAATCAGGGGAGACACATGGGTAGGACAGCACCCTGACACACATGGCACCCCCCATCCCGTGAGACAGAATTGTCGATGCTCAGGTGACCCGATGTAGACTGCGGTGCTAAACCTGAGCATGTTTAGTTATCCTGGTGGCTATGAAAATACAGACTACCAGTCGCTACCTCTGGAGACTCTGAGGGTGTGCACCCCAGGATTCTGCATTTTAAGAAGCACTTTAACGAATCCTGATGAAGAGATCTGAGTGTCCCACGGAGAAACACTGGTGTGCGAGGCACCAATATTGAGGATTCTCAGGGAACGATGTCTTTTTAGGATGGTCCATGGGCCCTCACTTTAGACTTTTGCCTTGGGTTTAATTGTATGTGTTCAGAAGTGATGTCTTTCAATTCCAGTGCATGTCAGCATGCTCTGTGCAGGGATTTACTCTCAGTAGATGGCAAAAACTATGATTCTTCAGGTCACCGAGCTACACTGTGAACGATATTTTATTTTGGTTTTCTTTGTAGCAATGCAGAGTCTCCCGAGAAGAGATTTAGACTCAACAGCTTTGTGTCAGACTTTGGAAGACCGCTGCTGCCCAAGGTGTTCTCTGGCAGTGCAATGACGAATCTAGGTCCCTCTTTCACTGCTACATCAATGAAGTGGACCACTTGGACAAGGCCAAAGCTGGTATCCCTACCATAGCCCTTTACAGTGTTATTCGGCTCCAGGAAGCCATCAGATGCAGCAGGTGGCCAGAGGAGGAGCCGAACAGACTCATGAAATGTGACATCCCCAACTTTATCAACACGGACCAGAACTCTGCCTTTGTGGAAGATGATTTCCTGATTTTGTAACTACCGATTGTTCTAGAAAATAAGCCAGTTGCCCAGAACTCACACAAAGACTTGAATTGAGAAACGTGCTTTCTCAGGTATCTTTCTGAAGATGTGAAGTCTGTCTTTGTATGGAAGGAAGTCCCCTTTCACAAAACTGAATGTGTTTGTGTCTGAGAGAGGGAAATGGAGACAGAAAGACGAAGAAGCAGAAGAGAGCCCCCTCAGAAGAGATCTAGTTAAGGTGAGTTTTTGTGCCTTTAAAAAACATTTGGGGTTTTAGGGGGAACAAAGTATTTACACTGTCTTATTCTCCTCATTGGAAACCTTGGCCCCGTCGTCAGAGTCAGCGGCCTTGAACGGGGGTTGCACGCTGCGTTTCATCTGGCACTGCCACTTCCACGCTCTGCCTTTAGCACGTTGCTTTGCCTGTCAGGGTTGCCACCCTTTTAACTGTAAGGTGAGGAGTCTGGAGTAGATGATCCACCCCAGCTCTGCTGTTTTGCAAATTTCTGATTTCGTATTCGGATGAGTCTGGGATACACCCAGAGCAGTATAAACCAGGCCCTACCTCCTGCCTATTGCTGGGGCATCCCTCAGGTCTGTGCCTTCTACTCAACCCTTTACTGAGCCCAGCTTTTGTCAGGAGCCCAAGTGCCTACCGGGATGGCAGGGGACTTGTCTTTCGTGGTCACGGTGGCCAAGAATTCTATTGGTGTGCTGAAACAACTCTTCTGAGATCCTCCACCCACCCCTGCTCAAACCTAATGACAGCACTACGGTTCCTTTCCTAGGAGGAGGATCAATCCATGGTGCATTTTATGACAATCCTGTCCCCAGGGATGCACGGAAGTTTATCAGCTGAGTGAGGGGAGGTGCCTCTGTGTCCCTGTATCTCTGTCTGCTGACAGTTCGCTGCCACCGGCTACTGAACAAGAAAAGTGCTATTCACCATGTTGTGTGTTTTCCAAATGTGTAGGTGATGGTCTTGTGGCTCGTGCGTGGGCTTTGATTTGGGATGGTGAAGGGCTTATAAATACCTCATCAACATGTATTCGAGGTGGCCTGGTGCCACACAGATTT